>NC_060124.1:643928884-644240248 GCF_021461395.2 Schistocerca americana
GAATGGTTCGAAACATAGACAGTAGGAAGAGTCAGTCTTCTTGTACTTAAGTCGGCATTGTGCCCTTTCTATTTAATTCCGATGCAATTTCTGTGTTCCATCGGCAATACGAAGATCCAAGGGATACAGTAAACCTGAAATGAAGCATCGGAATCTATAACTGGTGTCACAGGAATGGTTCAAAACATATACAGTAGGAAGATTCAGTCTACATGTACTTAAGTCGGCATTGTGCCTTTTGTATTTATTTCCGAAGCAATTTCTGTGTTTCTTCGTCAATAAGAAGGTCAGAGGGATACAGTAAACCTGAAGTGAAGAATCGGAATCTATAACTAGTGTCACAGGAATGGTTCAAAACATAGTGAGTAAGAAGAGTCAGTCTTCTTGTACTTAAGTCGGCAATGTGCATTTTATATTTAATTCCGATGCAATTTCTGTGTCTCATCGTCAATAAGAAGGTCAGAGGGATACAATGAACCAGAGGTGAAGCATTGGAATCTATAACTAGTGTCACAGGAATGGTACAAAGCACAGACAGTAGGAAGAGTCAGTCTTCTTTTACTTAAGTCGGCATTGTGCCTTTTCTATTTAATTCCGATGCAATTTCCGTGTTTCGTCTCCAATAAGAATGTCCAAAGGATACAGTGAACCTGAAGTGAAGCATCGGAGTCCATAACTAATGTCACAGGAATCGTTCAAAACATAGAGAGTAGGAAGAGTCAGTCTTCTTGTACTTAAGTCGGCATTGTGCCTTTTGTATTCTGTTCCGATGACATTTCTGTGTTTCATCGTCAATAAGAAGGTCCAAGGGATACAGTAAACCTGAAGTGAAGCATCGGAATTTATAAATAGTGTCACAGGAATGGTTCGAAACATAAAGATTAAGAAGAGTCAGTCTTCTTGTACTTAAGTCGGCTTTGTGCCATTTCTATATGATTCCGATGCAATTTCTGTATTTCGTCGCCAATATGAAGGTCCAAAGGATACAGTAAACCTGAAGTGAAGCATCGGAATCTATAACTAGTGTCACAGAGAGGCTTCAAAACATAGTCAGTAAGAAGAGTCAGTCTTCTTGTACTTATGTTGGCATTGTGCGTTTTGTGTTTAATTCCGATTTATCTTCTGTGTTTCACCGTCAATAAGAAGGTCCAAGAGATCCAGTAAACCTGAAGGGAAGCATCGGAACATATAACTAGAGTCACAGGAATGGTTCAAAACATAGTCAGTAAGAAGTGTCAGTCTTCTTCTACTTAAGTCGGCATTGTGCCTTTTGTATTTAATTCCGATGCAATTTCTGTGTTTCATCGTCAATACAAAGGTGCAAGGGATACAGTAAACCTGAAGTGAAGCATCGCAATCTATAACTAGTGTCACAGGAATGGTTCAAGACATAGTCAGTAAGAAGAGTCAGTCTTCTTGTACTTATGTTTGCATTGTGCCTTTTGTATTTAATTCCGATGCAATTTCTGTGTTTCATCGTCAATAAGAAGGTCAGAAGGATACAGTAAACCTGAAGTGAAGCATCGGAATCTATAACTAGTGTCACAGGAATGGTTCAAAACAGTCAGTAAGAAGAGTCAGTCTTCTTGTACTTAAGTCGGCATTGTGCATTTTGTGTTTAATTCCGATGCAATTTCTGTGTTTCATCGTCAATAAGAAGGTCCAAGGGATACAGTAAACCTGAAGGGAAGCATCGGAATCTATTATTAGTGTCACAGGAATGGTTCAAAACATAGACAGTAGGAAGAGTCAGTCTTCTTGTACTTAAGTCGGCATTGTGCTATTTCTATTTAATTCAGATGCAATTTCTGTGTTTCATCGTCAATAAGAAGGTCAGAGGGATACAGTAAACCTGAAGTGAAGCATCGGAATCTATAACTATTGTCACTGGAATGGTTCAAAACATAGACTGTAAGAAGAGTCAGTCTTCTTGTACTTAAGTCGTCATTTGGCCTTTTGTATTTAATTCCGATCCAATTTCTGTGTTTCATCGTCAATAGGAAGGTCAGAGGGATCCAGTAAATCTGAAGTGAAGCATAGGAATCTATAACTAGTGTCACAGGAATGGTTCAAAGCAGTCAGTAAGTTGAGTCAGTCTTCTTGTAATTAAGTCAGCATTGTGCCTTTTGTATTTAATTCCGATGCAATTAGTGTGTTGCATCGTCAATAAGAAGGTCCAAGTGATACAGTAAACGTGAAGTGAAGAATCTGAATCCATAACTAGTGTCACAGGAATGGTTCAAAACATAGACACTAAGAAGAGTCAGTCTTCTTGTACTTAAGTCGGCATTGTGCCTTTTGTATTTAATTCCGATGCAATTTCTGTGTTTCATCGTCAATAAAAAGGTCAGAGGGATACAGTAAATCTGAAGTGAAGCATCGGAATCTATAACTAGTGTCACAGGAATGGTTCAAAACAGTCAGTAAGTAGAGTCAGTCTTCTTGTAATTAAGTCGGCATTGTGCCTTTTGTATTTAATTCCGATGCTATTTCTGTGTTTCATCGTCAATAAGAAGGTCCAAAGGATACAGTAAACGTGAAGTGAAGCATCGGAATCCATAACTAGTGTCACAGGAATGGTTCAAAACATAGACAGTAAGAAGAGGCAGTCTTTTTGTACTTAAATCGGGATTGTGCCTTTTCTATTTAATTCCGATGCAATTTCTGTGTTTCTTCGTCAAAAAGAAGGTCAGAGGGATAGAGTGAACCTGAAGTGAATAATCTGAATCTATAACTAGTGTCCCAGGAACGGTTCAAAACAGAGACAGTAGGAAGAGTCAGCCTTCTTGTACTTGAGTCGGCATTGTGCCTTTTGTATTAAATTCCGATGCACTATCTGTGTTCCATCGTCAATAAGAAGATCCAAGGGATACAGTAAACCTGAAATGAAGCATCGGAATCTATAACTAGTGTCACAGGAATGGTTCAAAACAGTCAGTAAGAAGAGTCAATCTTCTTGTACTTATGTCGGCATTGTGCCTTTTGTATTTAGTTCCGATGCAATTTCTGTGTTTCATCGTCAATAAGAAGATATTATAGATAGAGTAAACCTGAAGTGAAGCATCGGAACATATAACTAGTGGCACAGGAATGGTTCAAAACATAGTCAGTAAGAAGTGTCAGTCTTCTTGTACTTAAGTCGGCATTGTGCCTTTTGTATTTAATTCCGATGCAATTTCTGTGTTTCATCGTCAATACGAAGGTGCAAGGGATACAGTAAACCTGAAGTGAAGCATCGCAATCTATAACTAGTGTCACAGGAATGGTTCAAAACATAGTCAGTAAGAAGAGTCAGTCTTCTTGTACTTATGTTTGCATTGTGCCTTTTGTATTTAATTCCGATGCAATTTCTGTGTTTCATCGTCAATAAGAAGGTCAGAAGGATACAGTAAACCTGAAGTGAAGCATCGGAATCGATAACTAGTGTCACAGGAATGGTTCAAAACAGTCAGTAAGAAGAGTCGGTCTTCTTGTACTTAAGTCGGCATTGTGCATTTTGTGTTTAATTCCGATGCAATTTCTGTGTTTCATCGTCAATAAGAAGGTCCAAGGGATACAGTAAACCTGAAGGGAAGCATCGGAATCTATTACTAGTGTCACAGGAATGGTTCAAAACATAGACAGTACGTAGAGTCAGTCTTCTTGTACTTTAGTCGGCATTGTGCTATTTCTATTTAATTCAGATGCAATTTCTGTGTCTCAGCGTCAATAGGAAGGTCAGAGGGATACAGTAAATCTGAAGTGAAGCATCGGAATCTATAACTAGTGTCACAGGAATGGTTCAAAGCAGTCAGTAAGTAGAGTCAGTCTTCTTGTAATTAAGTCAGCATTGTGCCTTTTGTATTTAATTCCGATGCAATTTCTGTGTTTCATCGTCAATACGAAGGTCTGGGGGATACAGTAAACCTGAAGTGAAGCATCGGAATCTATAACTAGTGTCACAGATATGGTTCAAAACAGTCAGTAAGAAGAGTCAATCTTCTTGTACTTAAGTCGGCATTCTGCCATTAGTATTTAATTCCGATGCATTTTCTGTGTTTCATTGTCAATAAGAAGGTCCAAGGGATACAGTAAACCAGAAGTGAAGCATCGGAATTTATAAATAGTGTCACAGGAATGGTTCAAAACATAGAGATTAAGAAGAGTCAGTCTTCTTGGACTTAAGTCGGCTTTGTGCCTATTCTATTTAATTCCGATGCAATTTCTGTATTTCGTCGCCAATACGAAGGTCCAAGGGATACAGTAAACCTGAAGGGAAGCATCGGAATCTATAACTAGTGTCACAGGAATGGTTCAAAACAGTCAGTAAGAAGAGTCAATCTTCTTGTACTAAAGTCGGCATTGTGCCTTTTGTACTTAATTCAGATCCAATTTCTGTGTTTCATCGTCAATAAGAAGGTCCAAGGGATACAGTAAACCTGAAGTGACGCATCGGAATTTATGAATAGTGTCACAGGAATGGTTCAAAACATAGAGACTAAGAAGAGTCAGTCTTTTTGTACTTATGTCGGCTTTGTGCCTATTCTATTTAATTCCGATGCAATTTCTGTATTTCGTCGCCAATACGAAGGTCCAAAGGATACAGTAAACCTGAAGTGAAGCATCGGAATCTATAACTAATGTCACAGGAATCATTCAAAACATAGACGTAGGAAGAGTCAGTCTTCTTGTACTTATGTCGGCATTGTGCCTTTTGTATTTAGTTCCGATGCAATTTCTGTGTTTCATCGTCAATAAGAAGATATTAGGGATAGAGTAAACCTGAAGTGAAGCATCGGAACATATAACTAGTGTCACAGGAATGGTTCAAAGCATAGTCAGTAAGAAGTGTCAGTCTTCTTGTACTTAAGTCGGCATTGTGCCTTTTGTATTTAATTCCGATGCAATTTCTGTGTTTCATCGTCAATACAAAGGTGCAAGGGATACAGTAAACCTGAAGTGAAGCATCGCAATCTATAACTAGTGTCACAGGAATGGTTCAAGACATAGTCAGTAAGAAGAGTCAGTCTTCTTGTACTTATGTTTGCATTGTGCCTTTTGTATTTAATTTCGATGCAATTTCTGTGTTTCATCGTCAATAAGAAGGTCAGAAGGATACAGTAAACCTGAAGTGAAGCATCGGAATCTATAACTAGTGTCACAGGAATGATTCAAAACAGTCAGTAAGAAGAGTCAGTCTTCTTGTACTTAAGTCGGCATTGTGCATTTTGTGTTTAATTCCGATGCAATTTCTGTGTTTCATCGTCAATAAGAAGGTCCAAGGGATACAGTAAACCTGAAGGGAAGCTTCGGAATCTATTATTAGTGTCACAGGAATGGTTCAAAACATAGACAGTAGGAAGAGTCAGTCTTCTTGTACTTAAGTCGGCATTGTGCTATTTCTATTTAATTCAGATGCAATTTCTGTGTTTCATCGTCAATAAGAAGGTCAGAGGGATACAGTAAACCTGAAGTGAAGCATCGGAATCTATAACTAGTGTCACTGGAATGGTTCAAAACATAGACTGTAAGAAGAGTCAGTCTTCTTGTACTTAAGTCGTCATTTGGCCTTTTGTATTTAATTCCGATCCAATTTCTGTGTTTCATCGTCAATAGGAAGGTCAGTGGGATACAGTAAATCTGAAGTGAAGCATCGGAATCTATAACTAGTGTCACAGGAATGGTTCAAAGCAGTCAGTAAGTAGAGTCAGTCTTCTTGTAATTAAGTCAGCATTGTGCCTTTTGTATTTAATTCCGATGCAATTAGTGTGTTGCATCGTCAATAAGAAGGTCCAAGTGATTCAGTAAACGTGAAGTGAAGCATCTGAATCCATAACTAGTGTCACAGGAATGGTTCAAAACATAGACACTAAGAAGAGTCAGTCTTCTTGTACTTAAGTCGGCATTGTGCCTTTTGTATTTAATTCCGATGCAATTTCTGTGTTTCATCGTCAATAAAAAGGTCAGAGGGATACAGTAAATCTGAAGTGAAGCATCGGAATCTATAACTAGTGTCACAGGAATGGTTCAAAACAGTCAGTAAGTAGAGTCAGTCTTCTTGTAATTAAGTCGGCATTGTGCCTTTTGTATTTAATTCCGATGCTATTTCTGTGTTTCATCGTCAATAAGAAGGTCCAAAGGATACAGTAAACGTGAAGTGAAGCATCGGAATCCATAACTAGTGTCACAGGAATGGTTCAAAACATAGACAGTAAGAAGAGGCAGTCTTTTTGTACTTAAATCGGGATTGTGCCTTTTCTATTTAATTCCGATGCAATTTCTGTGTTTCATCGTCAAAAAGAAGGTCAGAGGGATAGAGTGAACCTGAAGTGAATAATCTGAATCTATAACTAGTGTCCCAGGAACGGTTCAAAACAGAGACAGTAGGAAGAGTCAGCCTTCTTGTACTTGAGTCGGCATTGTGACTTTTGTATTTAGTTCCGATGCAATTTCTGTGTTTCATCGTCAATAAGAAGATATTATAGATAGAGTAAACCTGAAGTGAAGCATCGGAACATATAACTAGTGGCACAGGAATGGTTCAAAACATAGTCAGTAAGAAGTGTCAGTCTTCTTGTACTTAAGTCGGCATTGTGCCTTTTGTATTTAATTCCGATGCAATTTCTGTGTTTCATCGTCAATACGAAGGTGCAAGGGATACAGTAAACCTGAAGTGAAGCATCGCAATCTATAACTAGTGTCACAGGAATGGTTCAAAACATAGTCAGTAAGAAGAGTCAGTCTTCTTGTACTTATGTTTGCATTGTGCCTTTTGTATTTAATTCCGATGCAATTTCTGTGTTTCATCGTCAATAAGAAGGTCAGAAGGATACAGTAAACCTGAAGTGAAGCATCGGAATCGATAACTAGTGTCACAGGAATGGTTCAAAACAGTCAGTAAGAAGAGTCAGTCTTCTTGTACTTAAGTCGGCATTGTGCATTTTGTGTTTAATTCCGATGCAATTTCTGTGTTTCATCGTCAATAAGAAGGTCCAAGGGATACAGTAAACCTGAAGGGAAGCATCGGAATCTATTACTAGTGTCACAGGAATGGTTCAAAACATAGACAGTAGGAAGAGTCAGTCTTCTTGTACTTAAGTCGGCATTGTGCTATTTCTATTTAATTCAGATGCAATTTCTGTGTCTCAGCGTCAATAGGAAGGTCAGAGGGATACAGTAAATCTGAAGTGAAGCATCGGAATCTATAACTAGTGTCACAGGAATGGTTCAAAGCAGTCAGTAAGTAGAGTCAGTCTTCTTGAAATTAAGTCAGCATTGTGCCTTTTGTATTTAATTCCAATGCAATTTCTGTGTTTCATCGTCAATACGAAGGTCTGGGGGATACAGTAAACCTGAAGTGAAGCATCGGAATCTATAACTAGTGTCACAGATATGGTTCAAAACAGTCAGTAAGAAGAGTCAATCTTTATGTACTTAAGTCGGCATTCTGCCATTAGTATTTAATTCCGATGCATTTTCTGTGTTTCATCGTCAATAAGAAGGTCCAAGGGATACAGTAAACCTGAAGTGAAGCATCGGAATTTATAAATAGTGTCACAGGAATGGTTCAAAACATAGAGATTAAGAAGAGTCAGTCTTCTTGGACTTAAGTCGGCTTTGTGCCTATTCTATTTAATTCCGATGCAATTTCTGTATTTCGTCGCCAATACGAAGGTCCAAGGGATACAGTAAACCTGAAGGGAAGCATCGGAATCCATAACTAGTGTCACAGGAATGGTTCAAAACATAGACAGTTGGAAGAGTCACTCTTCTTGTACATAAGTCGGCTTTGTGCTATTTGTATTTAATTCAGATGCAATTTCTGTGTTTCATCGTCAATAAGAAGGTCAGAGGGATACAGTAAACCTGAAGTGAAGCATCGGAATCTGTAACTAGTGTCACTGGAATGGTTCTAACATAGACAGTATGAAGGGTCAGTCTTCTTGTACTTAAGTCGGCATTGTACCTTTTGTATTTAATTGCGATGCGATTTCTGTTTTCATCGTCAATACGAAGGTCCAAGGGATACAGTAAACCTGAAGTGCAGCATCGGAATCTATAACTAGTGTCACTGGAATGGTTCAAAACATAGACATTAAGAAGGGTCAGTCTTCATGTCCTTAAGTCGGCATTGTGTCTTTTGTATTTAATTCCGATCCAATTTCTGTGTTTCATCGTCAATAAGAAGGTCAGAGGGATACAGTAAATCTGAAGTGAAGCATCGGAATCTACAACTAGTGCCACAGGAATGGTTCAAAACAGTCAGTAAGTAGAGTCAGTCTTCTTGTAATTAAGTCAGCATTGTGCCTTTTGTATTTAATTCCGATGCTATTTCTGTGTTTCATCGTCAATAAGAAGGACCAAAGGATACAGTAAACGTGAAGTGAAGCATCGGAATCCATAACTAATGTCACAGGAATCATTCAAAACATAGACGTAGGAAGAGTCAGTCTTCTTGTACTTAAGTCGGCATTGTGCCTTTTGTACTTAATTCAGATCCAATTTCTGTGTTTCATCGACAATAAGAAGGTCCAAGGGATACAGTAAACCTGAAGTGACGCATCGGAATTTATGAATAGTGTCACAGGAATGGTTCAAAACATAGAGACTAAGAAGAGTCAGTCTTTTTGTACTTATGTCGGCTTTGTGCCTATTCTATTTAATTCCGATGCAATTTCTGTATTTCGTCGCCAATACGAAGGTCCAAAGGATACAGTAAACCTGAAGTGAAGCATCGGAATCTATAACTAATGTCACAGGAATCATTCAAAACATAGACGTAGGAAGAGTCAGTCTTCTTGTACTTAAGTCGGCATTGTGCCTTTTGTATTTATTTCCGATGCAATTTCTGTGTTTCATCGTCAATAAGAAGATATTAGGGATAGAGTAAACCTGAAGTGAAGCATCGGAACATATAACTAGAGTCACAGGAATGGTTCAAAACATAGTCAGTAAGAAGTGTCAGTCTTCTTGTACTTAAGTCGGCATTGTGCCTTTTGTATTTAATTCCGATGCAATTTCTGTGTTTCATCGTCAATACAAAGGTGCAAGGGATACAGTAAACCTGAAGTGAAGCATCGCAATCTATAACTAGTGTCACAGGAATGGTTCAAGACATAGTCAGTAAGAAGAGTCAGTCTTCTTGTACTTATGTTTGCATTGTGCCTTTTGTATTTAATTCCGATGCAATTTCTGTGTTTCATCGTCAATAAGAAGGTCAGAAGGATACAGTAAACCTGAAATGAAGCATCGGAATCTATAACTAGTGTCACAGGAATGGTTCAAAACAGTCAGTAAGAAGAGTCAGTCTTCTTGTACTTAAGTCGGCATTGTGCATTTTGTGTTTAATTCCGATGCAATTTCTGTGTTTCATCGTCAATAAGAAGGTCCAAGGGATACAGTAAACCTGAAGGGAAGCATCGGAATCTATTATTAGTGTCACAGGAATGGTTCAAAACATAGACAGTAGGAAGAGTCAGTCTTCTTGTACTTAAGTCGGCATTGTGCTATTTCTATTTAATTCAGATGCAATTTCTGTGTTTCATCGTCAATAAGAAGGTCAGAGGGATACAGTAAACCTGAAGTGAAGCATCGGAATCTATAACTAGTGTCACTGGAATGGTTCAAAACATAGACTGTAAGAAGAGTCAGTCTTCTTGTACTTAAGTCGTCATTTGGCCTTTTGTATTTAATTCCGATCCAATTTCTGTGTTTCATCGTCAATAGGAAGGTCAGAGGGATCCGGTAAATCTGAAGTGAAGCATCGGAATCTATAACTAGTGTCACAGGAATGGTTCAAAGCAGTCAGTAAGTAGAGTCAGTCTTCTTGTAATTAAGTCAGCATTGTGCCTTTTGTATTTAATTCCGATGCAATTAGTGTGTTGCATCGTCAATAAGAAGGTCCAAGTGATACAGTAAACGTGAAGTGAAGCATCTGAATCCATAACTAGTGTCACAGGAATGGTTCAAAACATAGACACTAAGAAGAGTCAGTCTTCTTGTACTTAAGTCGGCATTGTGCCTTTTGTATTTAATTCCGATGCAATTTCTGTGTTTCATCGTCAATAAAAAGGTCAGAGGGATACAGTAAATCTGAAGTGAAGCATCGGAATCTATAACTAGTGTCACAGGAATGTTTCAAAACAGTCAGTAAGTAGAGTCAGTCTTCTTGTAATTAAGTCGGCATTGTGCCTTTTGTATTTAATTCCGATGCTATTTCTGTGTTTCATCGTCAATAAGAAGGTCCAAAGGATACAGTAAACGTGAAGTGAAGCATCGGAATCCATAACTAGTGTCACAGGAATGGTTCAAAACATAGACAGTAAGAAGAGGCAGTCTTTTTGTACTTAAATCGGGATTGTGCCTTTTCTATTTAATTCCGATGCAATTTCTGTGTTTCATCGTCAAAAAGAAGGTCAGAGGGATAGAGTGAACCTGAAGTGAATAATCTGAATCTATAACTAGTGTCCCAGGAACGGTTCAAAACAGAGACAGTAGGAAGAGTCAGCCTTCTTGTACTTGAGTCGGCATTGTGCCTTTTGTATTAAATTCCGATGCACTATCTGTGTTCCATCGTCAATAAGAAGATCCAAGGGATACAGTAAACCTGAAATGAAGCATCGGAATCTATAACTAGTGTCACAGGAATGGTTCAAAACAGTCAGTAAGAAGAGTCAATCTTGTTGTACTTAAGTCGGCATTGTGCCTTTTGTATTTAGTTCCGATGCAATTTCTGTGTTTCATCGTCAATAAGAAGATATTATAGATAGAGTAAACCTGAAGTGAAGCATCGGAACATATAACTAGTGGCACAGGAATGGTTCAAAACATAGTCAGTAAGAAGTGTCAGTCTTCTTGTACTTAAGTCGGCATTGTGCCTTTTGTATTTAATTCCGATGCAATTTCTGTGTTTCATCGTCAATACGAAGGTGCAAGGGATACAGTAAACCTGAAGTGAAGCATCGCAATCTATAACTAGTGTCACAGGAATGGTTCAAAACATAGTCAGTAAGAAGAGTCAGTCTTCTTGTACTTATGTTTGCATTGTGCCTTTTGTATTTAATTCCGATGCAATTTCTGTGTTTCATCGTCAATAAGAAGGTCAGAAGGATACAGTAAACCTGAAGTGAAGCATCGGAATCGATAACTAGTGTCACAGGAATGGTTCAAAACAGTCAGTAAGAAGAGTCGGTCTTCTTGTACTTAAGTCGGCATTGTGCATTTTGTGTTTAATTCCGATGCAATTTCTGTGTTTCATCGTCAATAAGAAGGTCCAAGGGATACAGTAAACCTGAAGGGAAGCATCGGAATCTATTACTAGTGTCACAGGAATGGTTCAAAACATAGACAGTAGGAAGAGTCAGTCTTCTTGTACTTAAGTCGGCATTGTGCTATTTCTATTTAATTCAGATGCAATTTCTGTGTCTCAGCGTCAATAGGAAGGTCAGAGGGATACAGTAAATCTGAAGTGAAGCATCGGAATCTATAACTAGTGTCACAGGAATGGTTCAAAGCAGTCAGTAAGTAGAGTCAGTCTTCTTGTAATTAAGTCAGCATTGTGCCTTTTGTATTTAATTCCGATGCAATTTCTGTGTTTCATCGTCAATACGAAGGTCTGGGGGATACAGTAAACCTGAAGTGAAGCATCGGAATCTATAACTAGTGTCACAGATATGGTTCAAAACAGTCAGTAAGAAGAGTCAATCTTCTTGTACTTAAGTCGGCATTCTGCCATTAGTATTTAATTCCGATGCATTTTCTGTGTTTCATTGTCAATAAGAAGGTCCAAGGGATACAGTAAACCTGAAGTGAAGCATCGGAATTTATAAATAGTGTCACAGGAATGGTTCAAAACATAGAGATTAAGAAGAGTCAGTCTTCTTGGACTTAAGTCGGCTTTGTGCCTATTCTATTTAATTCCGATGCAATTTCTGTATTTCGTCGCCAATACGAAGGTCCAAGGGATACAGTAAACCTGAAGGGAAGCATCGGAATCTATAACTAGTGTCACAGGAATGGTTCAAAACAGTCAGTAAGAAGAGTCAATCTTCTTGTACTAAAGTCGGCATTGTGCCTTTTGTACTTAATTCAGATCCAATTTCTGTGTTTCATCGTCAATAAGAAGGTCCAAGGGATACAGTAAACCTGAAGTGACGCATCGGAATTTATGAATAGTGTCACAGGAATGGTTCAAAACATAGAGACTAAGAAGAGTCAGTCTTTTTGTACTTATGTCGGCTTTGTGCCTATTCTATTTAATTCCGATGCAATTTCTGTATTTCGTCGCCAATACGAAGGTCCAAAGGATACAGTAAACCTGAAGTGAAGCATCGGAATCTATAACTAATGTCACAGGAATCATTCAAAACATAGACGTAGGAAGAGTCAGTCTTCTTGTACTTAAGTCGGCATTGTGCCTTTTGTATTTAGTTCCGATGCAATTTCTGTGTTTCATCGTCAATAAGAAGATATTAGGGATAGAGTAAACCTGAAGTGAAGCATCGGAACATATAACTAGTGTCACAGGAATGGTTCAAAACATAGTCAGTAAGAAGTGTCAGTCTTCTTGTACTTAAGTCGGCATTGTGCCTTTTGTATTTAATTCCGATGCAATTTCTGTGTTTCATCGTCAATACAAAGGTGCAAGGGATACAGTAAACCTGAAGTGAAGCATCGCAATCTATAACTAGTGTCACAGGAATGGTTCAAGACATAGTCAGTAAGAAGAGTCAGTCTTCTTGTACTTATGTTTGCATTGTGCCTTTTGTATTTAATTCCGATGCAATTTCTGTGTTTCATCGTCAATAAGAAGGTCAGAAGGATACAGTAAACCTGAAGTGAAGCATCGGAATCTATAACTAGTGTCACAGGAATGGTTCAAAACAGTCAGTAAGAAGAGTCAGTCTTCTTGTACTTAAGTCGGCATTGTGCATTTTGTGTTTAATTCCGATGCAATTTCTGTGTTTCATCGTCAATAAGAAGGTCCAAGGGATACAGTAAACCTGAAGGGAAGCATCGGAATCTATTATTAGTGTCACAGGAATGGTTCAAAACATAGACAGTAGGAAGAGTCAGTCTTCTTGTACTTAAGTCGGCATTGTGCTATTTCTATTTAATTCAGATGCAATTTCTGTGTTTCATCGTCAATAAGAAGGTCAGAGGGATACAGTAAACCTGAAGTGAAGCATCGGAATCTATAACTAGTGTCACTGGAATGGTTCAAAACATAGACTGTAAGAAGAGTCAGTCTTCTTGTACTTAAGTCGTCATTTGGCCTTTTGTATTTAATTCCGATCCAATTTCTGTGTTTCATCGTCAATAGGAAGGTCAGTGGGATACAGTAAATCTGAAGTGAAGCATCGGAATCTATAACTAGTGTCACAGGAATGGTTCAAAGCAGTCAGTAAGTAGAGTCAGTCTTCTTGTAATTAAGTCAGCATTGTGCCTTTTGTATTTAATTCCGATGCAATTAGTGTGTTGCATCGTCAATAAGAAGGTCCAAGTGATACAGTAAACGTGAAGTGAAGCATCTGAATCCATAACTAGTGTCACAGGAATGGTTCAAAACATAGACACTAAGAAGAGTCAGTCTTCTTGTACTTAAGTCGGCATTGTGCCTTTTGTATTGAATTCCGATGCAATTTCTGTGTTTCATCGTCAATAATAAGGTCAGAGGGATACAGTAAATCTGAAGTGAAGCATCGGAATCTATAACTAGTGTCACAGGAATGGTTCAAAACAGTCAGTAAGTAGAGTCAGTCTTCTTGTAATTAAGTCGGCATTGTGCCTTTTGTATTTAATTCCGATGCTATTTCTGTGTTTCATCGTCAATAAGAAGGTCCAAAGGATACAGTAAACGTGAAGTGAAGCATCGGAATCCATAACTAGTGTCACAGGAATGGTTCAAAACATAGACAGTAAGAAGAGGCAGTCTTTTTGTACTTAAATCATGATTGTGCCTTTTCTATTTAATTCCGATGCAATTTCTGTGTTTCATCGTCAAAAAGAAGGTCAGAGGGATAGAGTGAACCTGAAGTGAATAATCTGAATCTATAACTAGTGTCCCAGGAACGGTTCAAAACAGAGACAGTAGGAAGAGTCAGCCTTCTTGTACTTGAGTCAGCATTGTGCCTTTTGTATTAAATTCCGATGCACTATCTGTGTTCCATCGTCAATAAGAAGATCCAAGGGATACAGTAAACCTGAAATGAAGCATCGGAATCTATAACTAGTGTCACAGGAATGGTTCAAAACAGTCAGTAAGAAGAGTCAATCTTCTTGTACTTAAGTCGGCATTGTGCCTTTTGTATTTAGTTCCGATGCAATTTCTGTGTTTCATCGTCAATAAGAAGATATTATAGATAGAGTAAACCTGAAGTGAAGCATCGGAACATATAACTAGTGGCACAGGAATGGTTCAAAACATAGTCAGTAAGAAGTGTCAGTCTTCTTGTACTTAAGTCGGCATTGTGCCTTTTGTATTTAATTCCGATGCAATTACTGTGTTTCATCGTCAATACGAAGGTGCAAGGGATACAGTAAACCTGAAGTGAAGCATCGCAATCTATAACTAGTGTCACAGGAATGGTTCAAAACATAGTCAGTAAGAAGAGTCAGTCTTCTTGTACTTATGTTTGCATTGTGCCTTTTGTATTTAATTCCGATGCAATTTCTGTGTTTCATCGTCAATAAGAAGGTCAGAAGGATACAGTAAACCTGAAGTGAAGCATCGGAATCGATAACTAGTGTCACAGGAATGGTTCAAAACAGTCAGTAAGAAGAGTCAGTCTTCTTGTACTTAAGTCGGCATTGTGCATTTTGTGTTTAATTCCGATGCAATTTCTGTGTTTCATCGTCAATAAGAAGGTCCAAGGGATACAGTAAACCTGAAGGGAAGCATCGGAATCTATTACTAGTGTCACAGGAATGGTTCAAAACATAGACAGTAGGAAGAGTCAGTCTTCTTGTACTTAAGTCGGCATTGTGCTATTTCTATTTAATTCAGATGCAATTTCTGTGTCTCAGCGTCAATAGGAAGGACAGAGGGATACAGTAAATCTGAAGTGAAGCATCGGAATCTATAACTAGTGTCACAGGAATGGTTCAAAGCAGTCAGTAAGTAGAGTCAGTCTTCTTGTAATTAAGTCAGCATTGTGCCTTTTGTATTTAATTCCAATGCAATTTCTGTGTTTCATCGTCAATACGAAGGTCTGGGGGATACAGTAAACCTGAAGTGAAGCATCGGAATCTATAACTAGTGTCACAGATATGGTTCAAAACAGTCAGTAAGAAGAGTCAATCTTTATGTACTTAAGTCGGCATTCTGCCATTAGTATTTAATTCCGATGCATTTTCTGTGTTTCATCGTCAATAAGAAGGTCCAAGGGATACAGTAAACCTGAAGTGAAGCATCGGAATTTATAAATAGTGTCACAGGAATGGTTCAAAACATAGAGATTAAGAAGAGTCAGTCTTCTTGGACTTAAGTCGGCTTTGTGCCTATTCTATTTAATTCCGATGCAATTTCTGTATTTCGTCGCCAATACGAAGGTCCAAGGGATACAGTAAACCTGAAGGGAAGCATCGGAATCTATGACTAGTGTCACAGGAATGGTTCAAAACATAGACAGTTGGAAGAGTCACTCTTCTTGTACATAAGTCGGCTTTGTGCTATTTGTATTTAATTCAGATGCAATTTCTGTGTTTCATCGTCAATAAGAAGGTCAGAGGGATACAGTAAACCTGAAGTGAAGCATCGGAATCTGTAACTAGTGTCACTGGAATGGTTCTAACATAGACAGTATGAAGGGTCAGTCTTCTTGTACTTAAGTCGGCATTGTACCTTTTGTATTTAATTGCGATGCGATTTCTGTTTTCATCGTCAATACGAAGGTCCAAGGGATACAGTAAACCTGAAGTGCAGCATCGGAATCTATAACTAGTGTCACTGGAATGGTTCAAAACATAGACATTAAGAAGGGTCAGTCTTCATGTCCTTAATTCGGCATTGTGTCTTTTGTATTTAATTCCGATCCAATTTCTGTGTTTCATCGTCAATAAGAAGGTCAGAGGGATACAGTAAATCTGAAGTGAAGCATCGGAATCTACAACTAGTGCCACAGGAATGGTTCAAAACAGTCAGTAAGTAGAGTCAGTCTTCTTGTAATTAAGTCAGCATTGTGCCTTTTGTATTTAATTCCGATGCTATTTCTGTGTTTCATCGTCAATAAGAAGGTACAAAGGATACAGTAAACGTGAAGTGAAGCATCGGAATCCATAACTAGTGTCACAGGAATGGTTCAAAACATAGACAGTAAGAAGAGGCAGTCTTTTTGTACTTAAGTCGGGATTGTGCCTTTTCTATTTAATTCCGATCAATTTCTGTGTTTCATCGTCAAAAAGAAGGTCAGAGGGATAGAGTGAACCTGAAGTGAATAATCTGAATCTATAACTAGTGTCCCAGGAACGGTTCAAAACAGAGACAGTAGGAAGAGTCAGCCTTCTTGTACTTGAGTCGGCATTGTGCCTTTTGTATTAAATTCCGATGCCCTATCTGTGTTCCATCGTCAATAAGAAGATCCAAGGGATACAGTAAACCTGGAATGAAGCATCGGAATCTATAACTAGTGTCACAGGAATGGTTCAAAACAGTCAGTAAGAAGAGTCAGTCTTCTTGTACTTAAGTCGGCATTGTGCTTTTTGTATTTAGTTCCGATGTAATTTCTGTGTTTCATCGTCAATAAGAAGGTCCTAGAGATAGAGTAAACCTGAAGTGAAGCATCGGAATCTGTAACTAGTGTCACAGGAATGGTTCAAAACATAGCCAGTTAGGAATGTCAGTCTTCTTGTACTTAAGTCGTTATTGTGCCTTTTCTATTTAATTACGATGCAATTTCTGTGTTTCATCGTCAAAAAGAAGGTCCAAGGGATACAGTAAACCTGAAGTGAAGCATCGGAATCTATAACTAGTGTCACAGGAATTGTTCAAGACATAGTCAGTGAGAAGAGTCAGTCATCTTGTACTTATGTGGGCATTGTGCCTTTTGTATTTAATTCCGATGCAATTTCTGTGTTTCATCGTCAATAAGAAGGTCAGAGGGATACAGTAAACCTGAGATGAAGCATCGGAATCTATAACTAGAGTCACAGGAATTGTTCAAAACAGGCAGTAAGAAGAGTCAGTCTTCTTGTACTTAAGTCGGCATTGTGCATTTTGTATTTAATTCCGATGCAGTATCTGTGTTTCATCGTCATTAAGAAGGTCCAAGGGATACAGTAAACCTGAAGTGAAGCATCGGAATCTACAACTAATGTCACAGGACTGGTTCAAAACATAGACAGTAAGAAGAGTCAGTCTTCTTGTACTTATGTCGGCATTGTGCCTTTTGTATTTAATTCCGATGCAATTTCTGTGTTTCGTCGTCAAAACGAAGGTCAGAGGGATACAGTAAACCTGAAGTGAAGCATCGGAATCTATAACTAGTGTCACAGGAATGGTTCAAAACATAGACAGTACCAAGAGTCAGTCTTCTTGTACTTAAGTCGGCATTGTGCCTTTTCTATTATATTCCGATGCAATTTCTGTGTTTCATCGTAAAAAAGAAGGTCAGAGGGATACAGTAAACCTGAAGTGAAGCATCGGAATGTGTGTACTAGTGTCACAGGAATGGTTCAAAACAGTCAGTAAGAAGAGTCAGTCTTCTTGTAATTAAGTCGGCATTGTGCCTTTTGTATTTAATTCCGATGCAATTTCTGTGTTTCATCGTCAATAAGAAGGTCCAAGGGAAACAGTAAACGTGAAGTGAAGCATCGGAATCTATAACTAGTGTCACAGGAATGGTTCAAAACATAGACAGTAAGAAGAGTCAGTCTTCTTGTTCTTAAGTCGGCATTGTGCCTATTCTATTTAATTCCGGTGCAATTTCTGTGTTTCATCGTCAAAAAGAAGGTCAGAGGGATAGAGTAAACCTGAAGTGAATAATCGGAATCTATAACTAGTGTCACAGGACCGATTCGAAACAGAGACAGTAGGAAGAGTCAGCCTTCTTGTACTTGAGTCGGCTTTGTGCCTTTTGTATTAAATTCCGATGCACTATCTGTGTTCCATCGTCAATTAGAAGATCCAAGGGATACAGTAAACCTGAAATGAAGCATCGGAATCTATAACTGGTGTCACAGGAATGGTTCAAATAATGTACAGTAGGAAGATTCAGTCTACATGTACTTAAGTCGGCATTGTGCCTTTTGTATTTATTTCCGATGCAATTTCTGTGTTTCATCGTTAATAAGAATGTCAGAGGGATACAGTAAACCTGAAGTGAAGCATCGGAATCTATAACTAGTGTCACAGGAATGGTTCAAAACATAGTCAGTAAGAAGAGTCACTCTTCCTGTACGTAAGTCGGCATTGTGCCTTTTGTATTTAATTCCGATGCAATTCCTGTGTCTTATCGTCAATAAGGAGGTCCAAGGGATACAGTATACCTGAAGTGGAGCATCGGAATCTATGACTAGTGTCACAGGGGTGGTTCAAAACATAGAGAGTAAGAAGAGTCAGTCTTCTTCTACTTAAGTCGGCATTGTGCATTTTCTATTTAATTCCGATGCAATTTCCGTGTTTCATCGTCAATAAGAAGGTCCTAGGGATACAGTAAACCTGAAGTGAAAGATCGGAATCTACAACTAGTGTCACAGGAATGGTTCAAAACATAGTCAGTAAGAAGAGTCAGTCTCCTTGTACAAAAGACGGCATTGTGCCTTTTGTATTTAATTCCGATGCAATTTCTGTGATTCATCGTCAATAAGTAGGTCCAAGGGATACAGTAAACCTGAAGTGAAGCATCGGAATCTGTAACTAGTGTCGCAGGAATGAATCAATATATAGTCAGTAAGAAGAGTCTGTCTTCTTGTACTTAAGTCTTCATTGTGCCTTTTCTATTTAATTCCGATGCAATTTCTGTGTTTCATCGCCAATAAGAAGGTCCAAGGGATACAGTAATCCTGAAGTGGAGCATCGGAATCTATAACTAGTGTCACAGGAATGGTTCAAAAATTAGACAGTAAGAAGAGCCAGTCTTCTTGTACTTAAGTCGGCATTGTGTTTTTCTATTTAATTCCGATGCAATTTCTGTGTTTCATCGTCAATAATAAGGTCAGAGTGATACAGTAAACCTGAAGTGAAGCATCGGAATCTATAACTAGTGTCATCGGAATGGTTCTAACATAGACAGTAAGAAGGGTCAGTCTTCTTCTACTTGATTCGGCATTGTGCCTTTTGTATTTAATTCCGATGCAATTACTGTGTTTCATTGTCAATACGAAGGTCAGAGGGATACAGTAAACCTGAAGTGAAGCATCGGAATGTATAACTAGTGTCACAGGAGTGATTCAAAACGTAGACAGTAGGAAGAATCAGTCTTCATGTACTTAAGTCGGCATTGTGCCTATTCTATTTAATTCCGATGCAATTTCTGTGTTTCATCGTCAAAAAGAAGGTCAGAGGGATAGAGTAAACCTGAAGTGAATAATCGGAATCAATAGCTACTGTCACAGGATCGGTTCAAAACAGAGAAAGTAGGAAGGGTCAGCCTTCTTGTACTTGAGTCGGCTTTGTGCCTTTTGTATTAAATTCCGATGCACTATCAGTGTTCCATCGTCAATAAGAAGATCCCAGGGATACAGTAAACCTGAAATGAAGCATCGGAAACTATAACTGGTGTCACAGGAATGGTTCAAAACATGTACAGTAGGAAGATTCAGTCTACATGTACTTAAGTCGGCATTCTGCCTTTTGTATTTATTTCCTATGCAATTTCTGTGTTTCATCGTTAATAGGAAGGTCAGAGGGATACAGTAAACCTGAAGTGAAGCATCGGAATCTATAACTAGTGTCACAGGAATGGTTCAAAACATAGTCAGTAAGAAGAGTCAGTCTTCCTGTACGTAAGTCGGCATTGTGCCTTTTGTATTTATTTCCGATGCAATTCCTGTGTCTCATCGTCAATAAGGAGGTCCAAGGGATACAGTAAACCTGAAGTGGAGCATCGGAATCTATGACTAGTGTCACAGGGGTGGTTCAAAACATAGACAGTAAGAAGAGTCAGTCTTTTTGTACTTAAGTCGGCATTGCGCCATTTTCAATTTAATTCCTATGCAATTAGTGTGTTTCATCGTCAATAAGTAGGTCAGAGGGATACAGTAAACCTGAAGTGAAGCATCGGAATCTCTAACTAGTGTCACAGGAATGGTTCAAAACATAGTCAGTAAGAAGTGTCAGTCTTCTTGTACTTAAGTCGGCATTGTGCCTTTTGTATTTAATACCGATGCAATTTCTGTGTTTCATCGTCTATGAGAAGGTCCAAGGGATACAGTAAACCTGAAGCATCGGATTCTGTAACTAGCGTCACAGGAATGGTTCAAAACATTGACACTAAAAAGAGTCAGTCTGCTTGTACATAAGATGGCATTGTGCCTTTTCTATTTAATTCCGATGCAATTTCTGTGTCTCATCGTCAATAAGAAGGTCCAAGGGATACAGTAAACCTGAAGTGAAGCATCGGAATCTGTAACTAGTGTCACAGGAATGGGTCAAGATATAGTCAGTAAGAAGAGTCAGTCTTCTTGTACTTAAGTCGGCATTGTGCATTTTCTTTTTAATCCCGATGCAATTTCTGTGTTTCATCGTCAATAAGAAGGTCCAAGGGATACACTAAACCTAAAGTGGAGCATCGGAATCTGTAACTAGTGTCACAGGAATGGTTCACAAATTAGACAGTAAGAAAAGCCAGTCTTCTTGTACTTAAGTCGGCATTGTGTTTTTCTACTTTATTCCGATGAAATTTCTGTGTTTCATCGTCAATAATAAGGTCAGAGGGATACAGTAAACCTGACGTGAAGCATCGGAATCTATAACTAGTGTCATCGGAATGGTTCTAACATAGACAGTAAGAAGGGTCAGTCGTCTTGCACAAACTCGGCATTGTGCCTTTTGTATTTAATTCCGATCCGATTTCTGTGTTTCATCGTCAATAAGAAGGTCAGAGGGATACAGTAAATCTGAAGTGAAGCATTGGAATCTATAACTAGTGTCACAGGAATGGCTCAAAACAGTCAGTAAGAAGAGTCAGTCTTCTTGTAATTAAGTCGGCATCGTGCCTTTTGTATTTAATTCCGATGCAATTGCTGTACTTCATCGTCAATAAGAAGGTCCAAGGGATACAGTAAACGTGAAGTGAAGCATCGGAATCTATAACTAGTGTCACAGGAATGGTTCCAAGCATATAGATTAAGAAGAGTCAGTCTTCTTGTACTTAAGTCGGCATTGTGCATATTCCATTTCATTCCGATGCAATTTCTGTGTTTCATAGTCAAAAAGAAGGTCAGAGGGATAGAGTAAACCTGAATTGAATAATCGGAATCTATAACTAGTGTCACAGGAACGGTTCAAACCATAGACAGTAGGAAGAGTCAGCCTTCTTGTACTTGAGTCGGCATTGTGCCTTTTGTATTTAATTCCGATACGCTATCTGTATTCCATCGTCGATAAGAAGATCTAAAGGATACAGTAAACCTGAAATGAAGCATCGGAATCTATAACTAGTGTCACAGGAATGGTTAAAAGCATAGTCAGTAAGAAGAGTCAGTCTTCCTTTACTTAAGTCGGCATTGTGCCTATTGTATTTAATTCCGATGCAATTTCTGTGTTTCATCGTCAATAAGTAGGTCCAAGGGATACAGAAAACATGAAGTGAAGCATCGGAGTCTGTAACTAGTTTCACAGGAACGGATCAAGATATAGTCAGTAAGAAGAGTCAGTCTTCTTGTATTTGAGTCGGCATTGTGCCTTTTGTATTTAACTCCGATGCACTATCTGTGTTCCATCGTCAATAAGAAGATCCAAAAGATACAGTAAACATGAAATGAAGCATCGGAATCTATAACTAGTGTCACTGGAATGGTTCAATACATATACAGAAGGAAGATTCAGTCTACATGTACTTAAGTCGGCGTTGTGCCTTTTGTATTTATTTCCGATGCAATTTCTGTGTTTCATCGTCAATAAGAAGGTCCAAGGGATACAGTAAACCTGAAGTGAAGCATCGGAATCTATAACTAGTGTCACAGGAATGGTTCAAAACATAGACAGTAAGAAGAGTCAGTCATCTTGTACTTAAGTCAGCCTTGTGCCTTTTGTATTTAATTCCGATCCAATTTCTGTGTTTCATCGTCAATAAGAAGGTCAGAGGGACACAGTAAATCTGAAGTGAAGCATCGGAATCTATAACTAGTGTCACAGGAATGGTTCAAAACAGTCAGTAAGAAGAGTCAGTCTTCTTGTAATTAAGTCGGCATTGTGCCTTTTGTATTTAATTCCGATGCAATTTCTGTGTTTCATCGTCAATAAGAAGGTCCAAGGGATACAGTAAACGTGAAGTGAAGCATCGGAATCTATAACTAGTGTCACAGGAATGGTTCAAAACATAGAGATTAAGGAGAGTCAGTCTTCTTGTACTTAAGTCGGCATTGTACCTATTCTATTTAATTCCGATGCAATTTCTGGGTCTCATGGTCAAAAAGAAGGTCAGATTGATAGAGTAAACCTGAAGTGAATAATCGGAATCTATAACTAGTGTCACAGGAACGGTTCAAAACATAGACAGTAGGAAGAGTCAGCCTTCTTGTACTTGAGTAGGCATTGTGCCTTTTGTATTTAATTCCGATGCACTATCTGTGTTCCATCGTCATTAAGAACATCCAGAGGATACAGTAAACCTGAAATGAAGCATCGGAATCTCTAACTAGTGTCACAGGAATGGTTCAAAACATATACAGTAGGAAGATTCTGTCTACATGTACTTAAGTCGGCATTGTGCCTTTTGTATTTATTTCCGATGCAATTTTTGTGTTTCATCGTCAATAAGAAGGTCAGAGGGATACAGTAAACCTGAAATGAAGCATCGGAATCTCTAACTTGTGTCACAGGAATGGTTCAAAACATATACAGTATGATGATTCTGTCTACATGTACTTAAGTCGGCATTGTGCCTATTGTATTTAATTCCGATGCAATTTCTGTGTTTCATCGTCAATAAGAAGGTCCAAGGGATACAGTAAACCTGAAGCATCGCAATCTGTAACTAGCGTCACGGGAATGGTTCAAAACATAGACACTAAGAAGAGTCAGTCTGCTTGTACTTAAGACAACATTGTGCCTTTTCTATTTCATTCCGATGCAATTTCTGTGTTTCATCTTCAATACGAAGGTCAGAGGGATACAGTAAACCTGAAGTGAAGCATCGGAATCTATAACTAATGTCACAGGAATCGTTCAAAGCATAGACAGTAGGAAGAGTCAGTCTTCTTGTACTTAAGTAGGCATTGTGACTTTTGTATTTAGTTCCGATGCAATTTCTGTGTTTCATCGTCAATAAGAAGGTCCTAGGGATAGAGTAAACCTGAAGTGAAACATCGGAATCTGTAACTAGTGTCACAGGAATGGTTCAAAACATAGTCAGTAAGAAGAGTCAGTCTTCTTGTACTTAAGTCGGGATTAAGCCTTTTGTGTTTATTTCCGATGCAATTTCTGTGTTTCGTCGTCATTAAGAAGGTGCAAGGGATACAGTAATCCTGAAGTGAAGCATCGGAATCTATAACTAGTGTCACAGGAATGGTTCAAAACATAGACAGTAGGAAGAGTCAGTCTTCTTGTACTTAAGTCGGCATTGTGCCTTTTCTATTTAAGTCCGATGCAATTTCTGTGTTTCATCGTCAATAAGAAGGTTAGAGGGACACAGCAAACCTGAAGTGAAGCATCGGAATCTATAACTAGTGTCACAGGAATGGTTCAAAACATTGACAGTAAGAAGGGTCAGTCTTCTTGTACCTAAGTCGGCATTGTGCCTTTTCTATTTAATTCCGATGCAATTTCTGTGTTTCATCATCAATAAGAAGGTCACAGGGATACAGTAAACCTGAAGTGAAGCATCGAAATCTATGACTAGTGTCACAGGAATGCTACAAAGCATAGACAGTAAGAAGAGTCAGTCTTCTTGTACTTAAGTCGGCATTGTGCCTTCTGTATTTAATTCCGATGCAATTTCTGTGTTTCTTCGTCTATAAAAAGGTCCGAGGGATACAGGAAACCTGTGGTGGAGCATCGGAATCTATAACTAGTGTCACAGGAATGGTTCAAAAATTAGTCAGTAAGAAGAGTCAGACTTCTTGTACTTAAGTCGGCATTGTGCCCTTTTCAATTTAATTTCGATGCAATTACTGTGTATCATCGTCAACAAGAAGGTCAGAGGGATACAGTAAACCTGAAGTGAAGCAACGGAATATCTAACTAGTGTCACAGGAATGGTTCAACGCATAGTCAGTAAGAAGAGTAAGTCTTCTTGTACTTAAGTCGCCATTCTGCCTTTTTGTATTTGATTCCGATGCAATTTATGTGTTTCATCGTCAATAAGAAGGTCCAAGGGATACAGCAAACCTGAAGTGAAGCATCGGAATCTATAACTAGTGTCACAGGAATGGTTCAAAACATTGACAGTAAGAAGGGTCAGTCTTCTTGTACCTAAGTCGGCATTGTGCCTTTTCTATTTAATTCCGATGCAATTTCTGTGTTTCATCATCAATAAGAAGGTCACAGGGATACAGTAAACCTGAAGTGAAGCATCGAAATCTATGACTAGTGTCACAGGAATGCTTCAAAGCATAGACAGTAAGAAGAGTCAGTCTTCTTGTACTTAAGTCGGCATTGTGCCTTTTGTATTTAATTCCGATGCAATTTCTGTGTTTCTTCGTCTATAAAAAGGTCCGAGGGATACAGGAAACCTGTGGTGGAGCATCGGAATCTATAACTAGTGTCACAGGAATGGTTCAAAAATTAGTCAGTAAGAAGAGTCAGACTTCTTGTACTTAAGTCGGCATTGTGCCCTTTTCAATTTAATTTCGATGCAATTACTGTGTATCATCGTCAACAAGAAGGTCAGAGGGATACAGTAAACCTGAAGTGAAGCAACGGAATATCTAACTAGTGTCACAGGAATGGTTCAACGCATAGTCAGTAAGAAGAGTAAGTCTTCTTGTACTTAAGTCGCCATTCTGCCTTTTTGTATTTGATTCCGATGCAATTTATGTGTTTCATCGTCAATAAGAAGGTCCAAGGGATACAGCAAACCTGAAGTGAAGCATCGGAATCTATAACTAGTGTCACAGGAATGGTTCAAAACATTGACAGTAAGAAGGGTCAGTCTTCTTGTACCTAAGTCGGCATTGTGCCTTTTCTATTTAATTCCGATGCAATTTCTGTGTTTCATCATCAATAAGAAGGTCACAGGGATACAGTAAACCTGAAGTGAAGCATCGAAATCTATGACTAGTGTCACAGGAATGCTTCAAAGCATAGACAGTAAGAAGAGTCAGTCTTCTTGTACTTAAGTCGGCATTGTGCCTTTTGTATTTAATTCCGATGCAATTTCTGTGTTTCTTCGTCTATAAAAAGGTCCGAGGGATACAGGAAACCTGTGGTGGAGCATCGGAATCTATAACTAGTGTCACAGGAATGGTTCAAAAATTAGTCAGTAAGAAGAGTCAGACTTCTTGTACTTAAGTCGGCATTGTGCCCTTTTCAATTTAATTTCGATGCAATTACTGTGTATCATCGTCAACAAGAAGGTCAGAGGGATACAGTAAACCTGAAGTGAAGCAACGGAATATCTAACTAGTGTCACAGGAATGGTTCAACGCATAGTCAGTAAGAAGAGTAAGTCTTCTTGTACTTAAGTCGCCATTCTGCCTTTTTGTATTTGATTCCGATGCAATTTCTGTGTTTCATCGTCAATAGGAAGATCCAAGGGATACAGTAAACCTGAAGTGAATAATCGGAATCTATAACTAGTGTCACAGGAATGGTTCAAAACATGTACAGTAGGAAGGGTCAGCCTTCTTGTACTTGAGTCGGCTTTGTGCCTATTGTATTAAATTCCGATGCTCTATCTGTGTTCCGTCGTCAATAAGAAGATCCAAGGGATACAGTAAACCTGAAATGAAGGATCGGAAACTATAACTGGTGTCACAGGAATGGTTCAAAACATGTACAGTAGGAAGATTCAGTCTACATGAACTTAAGGGGATACGGAATCACCTATCCCCGCAATGTTAATATATGCCTACTATAGGGAACATTTTCTCACAAACTACTGGAGACAGAGAGGTAAAAATTTTACTGTATGTGCATTCATATGTTACAACAATACTGAAACAACAGTTTATTGTCAAAGTATTTTCTTACAGAGATATTGTACATTTATTTTTAAGTAAATTTTTTCCATCGCTTTTTACTAGACTATCACCCCTAAGTCTTTTGTAAATCAAGTAATTAAAAAATCGTTGTTTCAGTATGTAATAGGGACCTATGTCACTACGTCATAAAAATTTCAGACTTCTAGGTTGACCAGTACCTGAGATAATGTTCCTAGATGAAGTAAAAAGTAAACTTACGGGAAACGGAGAAAGAAGATTAAAACATTCCTGATCCGTAGCTAATACCCCCTTCACAGTCTTCATAATCATCTTCAAGTCTTCTTTTGGCACCCCTCTGCACCTGTCTTGCTTTTTTCACTAATGTCTTGATTATATTATCAGCATGCCTTAGTCTGTGCTGATCTAAAAAGAACATAGCACGTACCGTACGGGAACCAACACACATACCCAACTTTTGAAGGACCTGGCATTTAGTTATATTTCCAAGATTGAAGGTTGCCACAGCATCATACACACCAAAATGTAGTGTATTAATTCCGACAAACACTGTTTTTGGGAGACGATGCCATATCACACTATTCAAGCACTCGTTGGGATTCTGCGTTTTTCCGTGAAGACATTTCATCAGAAGACTTCTGTCAGCCAGATCTCTGAAAATGGGCTTTATTTCTGCCATGATGGCTGATGGTAGACTGTGGTGGTGAATGTATTTCTCTCCTGTTGTTAGTCCCCTATTGTATTTACACCAGCTGTTTTCACCTTTGGGGCACAAACCATGTTGTGGATGCTCATCCGTGGATGCGGTGTGGAAATATAAAGCCCATATAGCTCTCCTCATTTCTTCAAGATTGCCTGTATTTTGCCTGATTGCAAGGCCATAGCAGTTCTGAATGTGGTCTATTATGGAATCAGTCAATCTTCCTCTGCCATCCAAGGTTTTCCCATCATCTAGTTTTTTCCCTTTCATAACTGATTTTAACCTTCTCAGCCTGGCACCCATTCTCTTCTGCACATGTCCTATACATTCAAGTTTGCTTATATTTACACTGTTCCCATATGGTTTGCTTTCCAAAACTTCTTTGAATGCTTTAGAGTCACCATCTCCCAGATATTTGACATAGCGAACATTATACCACTGTGAAGAGCGATGAAAAATTTTCTTCACCCCAGCAACCTCCATGCCACCACTACTACCATAATAATTAGCAATACAGTCATCACTGCGTTCATTTTTCAGCCTGCCTGTGCACCTACAGTATTTAGACATTATTGCAACATCAATAACCTTGCCAGTATCAACACTAGTTGCTGTTACAACACCATTGTTGGAGGTGTGGCCCCTTTTCTGCCACGTGCCATCAAACGCCACTGTGAGGTCACGACTGCCGTCATTTTCTTCCACTGCTTCTTCCACAGCAACCTGCATTGACTTCTGTGCTACATCTTCAACTGCAGATCCTAGTACATAATTGTAAGCTTCAAACTTTGAAGGTGCACTTGGAAGATTTAGAACACCACATAGCATATCACCAGCTGCTTTGCCCTTACCAATTGCTCGCAATCCATAAACTAACCTAATATTTACACTATAAAGTTCAGTTTTCTTGTATCCATTATTTACAGTTACTGAAACCGAACTTGGAAACTTACAGCTGTATTTACAAACACTGCATATTAAATTAAACTGGGCAGCCAGGCCAACATGGGATTCTACTTTCAGAGAAACGTTTCCATGACATTTTTTGCAGCACAAACTGTTTTCAAGAGCTTCACACAATATATTCGTATCAGTGAGTTCAAAAACTTCATGCCCTCTATCAAGTAAATTATATTTCTCTTCCAAATCTCTTAGTTTTTTATGAGAAGCACTGTTTTCATTTGGTGTAAGTTCGTTCGGCAAATCAGTAATAAGTGGATTCACATTTTCCAACAGTGATGATGATGAACTGCTTTGCTTTGCTAATGAATCATTATTTCTTTTCTTTTGCCAGTTCACACGCTTTTTAAATACTTTTGCTTTAGCTCTAGGCATTTTCACTGCGAAAAATGAAGCACTAAATACGAAATAACTCAACAACAACTACTTTCTTATATCACACTGTTTACAAAACAGTCCCGCCACAAAGTCAAAGAGTAACTTGAGGAAACCAGAGAGAAACATTTTCGGGCAACTAGTGTATAAATAGTCGCTGGAAACCGGGATATTTGAATTCATGTCACTTTAAAGGTACTGCCAAAAAGTTCATGGTCAGCCACGAGAGACGTGTATAACTAAAGCGCAATACCCGATCTCACAAATATATAAAAATAAAATAGTTATAATTGTAGTAGAGCTATGTATGATACGTCATTTTAAAGAGGAAACATGGCAGAATATAATACGCCAATAAAAAAAAATTCGATTTTTTAACCCAAAATCCGATTCCGTATCCCCTTAAGTCGGCATTGTGCCTTTCGTATTTATTTCCGATGCAATTTCTGTGTTTCATCGTCAATAAGATGGTCAGAGGGATACAGTAAACCTGAACTGAAGCATCGGAATCTATAACTACTGTCACAGGACTGGTTCAAAACATAGTCAGTAAGAAGAGTCAGTCTTCTTGTACTTAAGACGGCATTGTGCCTTTTGTATTTAATTCCGAAGCATTTTCTGTTTTTCGTCGCCAATAAGAAGGTCCAAAGGATACAGTAAACCTGAAGTGAAGCATCGGAATCTATAACTAGTGTCACAGGAATGGTTCAAAACATAGATAGTAGGAAGAGTCAGTCTTCTTGTACGTAAGTCGGCATTGTGCCTCTTCTATTTAATTCCGATGTAATTTTTGTTTTTTATCGTCAATAAGAAAGTCCAAGGGATACAGTAAACCTGAAGCGAATAATCGGAATCTATAACAAGTGTCGCAGGAATGGTTCAAAACATAGGCAGTAGGAAGATTCAGTCTACATGTACTTATGTCGGCATTGTGCCTTTCGTATTTATTTCCGATGCAATTTCTGTGTTTCATCGTCAATAAGATGGTCAGAGGGATACAGTAAACCTGAAGTGAAGTATCGGAATCTATAACTACTGTCACAGGACTGGTTCAAAACATAGTCAGTAAGAAGAGTCAGTCTTCTTGTACTTAAGACGGCATTGTGCCTTTTGTATTCAATTCCAATGCAATTTCTTTGTTTCATCGTCAATAAGAAGGTCCAAGGAACACAGTAAACCTGAAGTGGAGCATCGGAATCTATAACTAGTGTCACAGGAATGGTTCAAAACATAGACAGTAGGAAGGGTCAGCCTTCTTGTACTTGAGTCTGCTTTGTGCCTTTTGTATTAAATTCCGATGCACTATCTGTGTTCCATCGCCAATATGAAGATCCAAGGGATACAGTAAACCTGAAGTGAAGCATCGGAGTCTGTAACTAGTGTCACAGGAATGGATCAAGATATAGTCAGTAAGAAGAGTCAGTCTTCTTGTACTTGAGTCGGCATTGTGCCTTTTGTATTTAATTCCGATGCACTATCTGTGTTCCATCGTCAATAAGAAGATCCAAAGGATACAGTAAACCTGAAATGAAGCATCGGAATCTATAACTAGTGTCACTGGAATAGTTCAATACATATACAGAAGGAAGATTCAGTCTACATGTACTTAAGTCGGCGTTGTGAATTTTGTATTTATTTCCGATGCAATTTCTGTGTTTCATCGTCAATAAGAAGGTCCAAGGGATACAGTAAACCTGAAGTGAGGCATCGGAATCTATAACTAGTGTCACAGGAATGGTTCAAAACATAGACAGTAAGAAGAGTAAGTCATCTTGTACTTAAGTCAGCCTTGTGCCTTTTGTATTTAATTCCGATCCAATTTCTGTGTTTCATCGTCAATAAGAAGGTCAGAGGGACACAGTAATTCTGAAGTGAAGCATCGGAATCTATAACTAGTGTCACAGGAATGGTTCAAAACAGTCAGTAAGAAGAGTCAGTCTTCTTGTAATTAAGTCGGCATTGTGCCTTTTGTATTTAATTCCGATGCAATTTCTGTGTTTCATCGTCAATAAGAAGGTCCAAGGGACACAGTAAACGTGAAGTGAAGCATCGGAATCTATAACTAGTGTCACAGGAATGGTTCAAAACATAGAGATTGAGGAGAGTCAGTCTTCTTGTACTTAAGTCGGCATTGTGCCTATTCTATTTAATTCCGATGCAATTTCTGGGTCTCATGGTCAAAAAGAAGGTCAGAGGGATAGAGTAAACCTGAAGTGAATAATCGGAATCTATAACTAGTGTCACAGGAACGGTTCAAAACATAGACAGTAGGAAGAGTCAGCCTTCTTGTACTTGAGTCGGCATTGTGCCTTTTGTATTTAATTCCGATGCACTATCTGTGTTCCATCGTCATTAAGAAGATCCAAAGGATACAGTAAACCTGAAGTGAAGCATCGGAATCTCTAACTAGTGTCACAGGAATGGTTCAAAACATATACAGTAGGAAGATTCTGTCTACATGTACTTAAGTCGGCATTGTGCCTTTCGTATTTATTTCCGATGCAATTTCTGTGTTTCATCGTCAATAAGAAGGTCAGAGGGATACAGTAAACCTGAAATGAAGCATCGGAATCTCTAACTTGTGTCACAGGAATGGTTCAAAACATATACAGTAGGAAGATTCTGTCTACATGTACTTAAGTCGGCATTGTGCCTATTGTATTTAATTCCGATGCAATTTCTGTGTTTCATCGTCAATAAGAAGGTCCAAGGGATATAGTAAACCTGAAGCATCGCAATCTGTAACTAGCGTCACAGGAGTGGTTCAAAACATAGACACTAAGAAGCGTCAGTCTGCTTGTACTTAAGACAACATTGTGCCTTTTCTATTTCATTCCGATGCAATTTCTGTGTTTCATCTTCAATACGAAGGTCAGAGGGATACAGTAAACCTGAAGTGAAGCATCGGAATCTATAACTAGTGTCACAGGAATCGTTCAAAGCATAGACAGTAGGAAGAGTCAGTCTTCTTGTACTTAAGTAGGCATTGTGACTTTTGTATTTAGTTCCGATGCAATTTCTGTGTTTCATCGTCAATAAGAAGGTCCTAGGGATAGAGTAAACCTGAAGTGAAACATCGGAATCTGTAACTAGTGTCACAGGAATGGTTCAAAACATAGTCAGTAAGAAGAGTCAGTCTTCTTGTACTTAAGTCGGGATTAAGCCTTTTGTATTTATTTCCGATGCAATTTTTGTGTTTCGTCGTCATTAAGATGGTGCAAGGGATACAGTAATCCTGAAGTGAAGCATCGGAATCTATAACTAGTGTCACAGGAATGGTTCAAAACATAGACAGTAGGAAGAGTCAGTCTTCTTGTACTTAAGTCGGCATTGTGCCTTTTCTATTTAAGTCCGATGCAATTTCTGTGTTTCATCGTCAATAAGATGGTTAGAGGGACACAGCAAACCTGAGGTGAAGCATCGGAGTCTATAACTAGTGTCACAGGAATGGTTCAAAACATTGACAGTAAGAAGGGTCAGTCTTCTTGTACCTAAGTCGGCATTGTGCCTTTTCTATTTAATTCCGATGCAATTTATGTGTTTCATCGTCAATAAGAAGGTCCCAGGGATACAGTAAACCTGAAGTGAAGCATCGGAATGGGTAACTAGCGTCACAGGAATGTTCCAAAAATAGACACTAATAAGAGTCAGTCTGCTTGTACTTAAGACGGCATTGTGCGTTTTCTATTTAATTCCGATGCAATTTCTGTGTTCCGTCGCCAATAAGAAGGTCCAAAGGATACAGTAAAACTGAAGTGAAGCATCGGAATCCATAACTAATGTCACAGGAATCATTCAAAACATAGACAGTTGGAAGAGTCAGTCTTCCTGTACTTAAGTCGGCATTGTGCCTTTTGTATTTAGTTCCCATGCAATTTCTGGGTTTCATCGTCAAAAAAAGATGGTAGTAGGGTTGCAGTAAACCTGAAGTGAAGCATCGGAATCTATAACTAGTGTCACAGGAATGGTTCAAATCATAGTCAGCAAGAAGAGTCAGTCTTCTTGTACTTAGGTTTGCATTGTGCCTTTTGTATTTAATTCCGATTCAAATTCTGTGTTACATCGTAAATAAGAAGGTCAGAGGGATACAGTAAACCTGAAGTGAAGCATCGGAATCTATAACTAGTGTCACTGGAATGGTTCAAGTCTTAGACAGTAAGAAGAGTCAGTCTTCTTGTACTTATGTCGGCATTGTGCCTTTTCTATTTAATTCCGAAGCATTTTCTGTTTTTCGTCGCCAATAAGAAGGTCCAAAGGATACAGTAAACCTGAAGTGAAGCATCGGAATCTGTAACTAGTGTCCCAGGAATGGTTCAAAACATAGATAGTTGGAAGAGTCAGTCTTCCTGTACTTAAGTCGGCATTGTGCCTCTTCTATTTAATTCCGATTCAATTTCTGTGTTTCATCGTCAATAAGAAGGTCCAAGGGATACAGTAAACCTGAAGTGAAGCATCGGAATCTATAACTAGTGTCACAGGAATGGTTCAAAACATAGACAGTAAGAACAGTCAGTCTTCTTGTACTTTACTCGGCATTGCGCCTTTTGTATTTAATTCCGATCCAATTTATGTGTTTCATCGTCAATAAGAAGGTCAGAGGGATAGAGTAAACCTGAGGTGAAGCATCGGAATCTATAACTGGTGGCACAGGAATGGTTCAAAACAGTCAGTACGAAGAGTCAGTCTTCTTGTACTTAAGTCGGCATTGTGCCTTATGTATTTAATTCGACGCAATTTCTGTGTTTCATCGTCAATAAGAAGATCCAAGGGATACAGTAAACCTGAAGTGAATAATCGGAATCTATAACTAGTGTCACAGGAATGGTTCAAAACATAGACAGTAAGAAGTGTCAGTCTTCTTGTACTTAAGTCGGCATTGTGCCTTTTGTATTTAATTCCGATGTAATTTCTGTTTTTCATCGTCAATAAGAAGGTCCAAGGGATACAGTAAACCTGAAGCGAATAATCGGAATCTATAACAAGTGTCGCAGGAATGGTTCAAAACATAGGCAGTAGGAAGATTCAGTCTACATGTACTTAAGTCGGCATTGTGCCTTTCTTATTTATTTCCGATGCAATTTCTGTGTTTCATCGTCAATAAGATGGTCAGAGGGATAGAGTAAACCCGAAGTGAATAATCGGAATCTATAACTAGTGTCACAGGAACGGTTCAAAACATAAACAGTAGGAAGAGTCAGTCTTTTTGTACTTTAGTCGGCATTGTGCCTTTTGTATTTAATTCCGATGCAATTTCTGTGTTTCATCGTCAATAAAAAGGTCCGAGGGATAGAGTAAACCTGAAGTGAAGCATCGGAATCTATAACTAGTGTCACAGGAATGGGTCAAAACATAGCCAGTAAGAAGAGTCAGTCTTCTTGTCCTTAAGTCGGCATTGTGCCTTTTGTATTTAACTCCAAAGCAATTTCTGTGTTTCATCGTCAATACGAAGGTCCAAGCGGTACTGTGAACATGAAGCGAAGCATCGAAAGCTATAACTAGTGTCACGGGAATGGTTCAAAGATAGTAATAAGAGTCAGTCTTCTTGTACTTAAGTTGGCATTGTGCCTTTTGTATTTAATTCCGATGCAATTTCTGTGTTTCATCGTCAAAAAGAAGCTCAGAGGGATACAGTAAACCTGAAGTGATGCATCGGAATCTATAACTAGTGTCACGGGAATGGTTAAAAACTTAGACTGTGGGAACAGTCAGTCTGCTTGTACTTAAGTCGGCATTGTGCCTTTTCTATTTAATTCTGATGAAATTTCTGTGTTTCATCGTCAATAAGAAGCTCCAAGGGATACAGTAAACCTGAAGCGAAGCATCGGAATCTATAACTAGTGTCACAGGAATGGTTCAAAACATAGACAGTAAGAAGGGTCAGTCTTCTTGTACTTAAGTCGGCATTGTGCCTTTTGTATTTAATTCCGATGCAATTTCTTTGTTTCATCGTCAATAAGAAGGTCCAAGGGACACAGTAAACCTGAAGTGGAGCATCGGAATCTATAACTAGTGTCACAGGAATGGTTCAAAACATAGACAGTAAGAAGAGTCAGTCTTTTTGTAATTAAGTCGGCATTGTGCCATTTTCAATTTAATTCCGATGCAATTTCTGTGTTTCATCGTCAAAAAGAAGGTCAGAGGGATAGAGTAAACCTGAAGTGGATAATCGGAATCTATAACTAGTGTCACAGGAATGGTTCAAAACATAAACAGTAGGAAGAGTCAGTCTTTTTGTACTTTAGTCGGCATTGTGCCTTTTGTATTTAATTCCGATGCAATTTCTGTGTTTCATCGTCAATAAAAAGGTCCGAGGGATACAGGAAACCTGTAGTGGAGCATCGGAATCTATAACTAGTGTCACAGGAATGGTTCAAAAATTAGTCAGTAAGAAGAGTCAGACTTCTTGTACTTAAGTCGGCATTGTGCCCTTTTCAATTTAATTTCGATGCAGTTACTGTGTATCATCGTCAACAAGAAGGTCAGAGGGATACAGTAAACCTCAAGTGAAGCAACGGAATCTCTAACTAGTGTCACAGGAATGGTTCAACACATAGTCAGTAAGAAGAGTAAGTCTTCTTGTACTTAAGTCGCCATTCTGTCTTTTTGTATTTGATTCCGATGCAATTTCTGTGTTTCATCGTCAATAAGACGGTCCAAGGGATACAGTAAACCTGAAGTGAAGCATCGGAATGTGTAACTAGCGTCACAGGAATGGTTAAGATAATAGACACTAATAAGAGTCAGTCTGCTTGTACTTAAGACGGCATTGTGCGTTTTCTATTTAATTCCGATGCAATTTCTGAGTTTCATCGTCACTAAGAAGGTCAGAGGGATACCGTGAACCTTAGGTGAAGCATCGTTATATATAACTAGTGTCACAGGAATGGTTCAAACATAGACAGTAGGAAGAGTCAGTCTTCTTGTACTTAAGTCGGCATTGAGCCTTTTCTATTTAATTCCGATGCAATTTCTGTGTTCCGTCGCCAATAAGAAGGTCCAAGGGATACAGTAAACCTGAAGTGAGGCATCGGAATCTATAACTAGTGTCACAGGAATGGTTCAAAACATAGACAGTAAGAAGAGTAAGTCATCTTGTACTTAAGTCAGCCTTGTGCCTTTTGTATTTAATTCCGATCCAATTTCTGTGTTTCATCGTCAATAAGAAGGTCAGAGGGACACAGTAAACCTCAAGTGAAGCAACGAAATCTCTAACTAGTGTCACAGGAATGGTTCAACACATAGTCAGTAAGAAGAGTAAGTCTTCTTGTACTTAAGTCGCCATTCTGTCTTTTTGTATTTGATTCCGATGCAAGTTCTGTGTTTCATCGTCAATAAGACGGTCCAAGGGATACAGTAAACCTGAAGTGAGGCATCGGAATCTATAACTAGTGTCACAGGAATGGTTCAAAACATAGACAGTAAGAAGAGTAAGTCATCTTGTACTTAAGTCAGCCTTGTGCCTTTTGTATTTAATTCCGATCCAATTTCTGTGTTTCATCGTCAATAAGAAGGTCAGAGGGACACAGTAATTCTGAAGTGAAGCATCGGAATCTATAACTAGTGTCACAGGAATGGTTCAAAACAGTCAGTAAGAAGAGTCAGTCTTCTTGTAATTAAGTCGGCATTGTGCCTTTTGTATTTAATTCCGATGCAATTTCTGTGTTTCATCGTCAATAAGAAGGTCCAAGGGACACAGTAAACGTGAAGTGAAGCATCGGAATCTATAACTAGTGTCACAGGAATGGTTCAAAACATAGAGATTGAGGAGAGTCAGTCTTCTTGTACTTAAGTCGGCATTGTGCCTATTCTATTTAATTCCGATGCAATTTCTGGGTCTCATGGTCAAAAAGAAGGTCAGAGGGATAGAGTAAACCTGAAGTGAATAATCGGAAACTATAACTAGTGTCACAGGAACGGTTCAAAACATAGACAGTAGGAAGAGTCAGCCTTCTTGTACTTGAGTCGGCATTGTGCCTTTTGTATTTAATTCCGATGCACTATCTGTGTTCCATCGTCATTAAGAAGATCCAAAGGATACAGTAAACCTGAAATGAAGCATCGGAATCTCTAACTAGTGTCACAGGAATGGTTCAAAACATATACAGTAGGAAGATTCTGTCTACATGTACTTAAGTCGGCATTGTGCCTTTCGTATTTATTTCCGATGCAATTTCTGTGTTTCATCGTCAATAAGAAGGTCAGAGGGATACAGTAAACCTGAAATGAAGCATCGGAATCTCTAACTTGTGTCACAGGAATGGTTCAAAACATATACAGTAGGAAGATTCTGTCTACATGTACTTAAGTCGGCATTGTGCCTATTGTATTTAATTCCGATGCAATTTCTGTGTTTCATCGTCAATAAGAAGGTCCAAGGGATACAGTAAACCTGAAGCATCGCAATCTGTAACTAGCGTCACAGGAGTGGTTCAAAACATAGACACTAAGAAGCGTCAGTCTGCTTGTACTTAAGACAACATTGTGCCTTTTCTATTTCATTCCGATGCAATTTCTGTGTTTCATCTTCAATACGAAGGTCAGAGGGATACAGTAAACCTGAAGTGAAGCATCGGAATCTATAACTAATGTCACAGGAATCGTTTAAAGCATAGACAGTAGGAAGAGTCAGTCTTCTTGTACTTAAGTAGGCATTGTGACTTTTGTATTTAGTTCCGATGCAATTTCTGTGTTTCATCGTCAATAAGAAGGTCCTAGGGATAGAGTAAACCTGAAGTGAAACATCGGAATCTGTAACTAGTGTCACAGGAATGGTTCAAAACATAGTCAGTAAGAAGAGTCAGTCTTCTTGTACTTAAGTCGGGATTAAGCCTTTTGTATTTATTTCCGATGCAATTTCTGTGTTTCGTCGTCATTAAGATGGTGCAAGGGATACAGTAATCCTGAAGTGAAGCATCGGAATCTATAACTAGTGTCACAGGAATGGTTCAAAACATAGACAGTAGGAAGAGTCAGTCTTTTTGTAATTAAGTCGGCATTGTGCCATTTTCAATTTAATTCCGATGCAATTTCTGTGTTTCATCGTCAAAAAGAAGGTCAGAGGGATAGAGTAAACCTGAAGTGGATAATCGGAATCTATAACTAGTGTCACAGGAATGGTTCAAAACATAAACAGTAGGAAGAGTCAGTCTTTTTGTACTTTAGTCGGCATTGTGCCTTTTGTATTTAATTCCGATGCAATTTCTGTGTTTCATCGTCAATAAAAAGGTCCGAGGGATACAGGAAACCTGTAGTGGAGCATCGGAATCTATAACTAGTGTCACAGGAATGGTTCAAAAATTAGTCAGTAAGAAGAGTCAGACTTCTTGTACTTAAGTCGGCATTGTGCCCTTTTCAATTTAATTTCGATGCAGTTACTGTGTATCATCGTCAACAAGAAGGTCAGAGGGATACAGTAAACCTCAAGTGAAGCAACGGAATCTCTAACTAGTGTCACAGGAATGGTTCAACACATAGTCAGTAAGAAGAGTAAGTCTTCTTGTACTTAAGTCGCCATTCTGTCTTTTTGTATTTGATTCCGATGCAATTTCTGTGTTTCATCGTCAATAAGACGGTCCAAGGGATACAGTAAACCTGAAGTGAAGCATCGGAATGTGTAACTAGCGTCACAGGAATGGTTAAGATAATAGACACTAATAAGAGTCAGTCTGCTTGTACTTAAGACGGCATTGTGCGTTTTCTATTTAATTCCGATGCAATTTCTGAGTTTCATCGTCACTAAGAAGGTCAGAGGGATACCGTGAACCTTAGGTGAAGCATCGTTATATATAACTAGTGTCACAGGAATGGTTCAAACATAGGCAGTAGGAAGAGTCAGTCTTCTTGTACTTAAGTCGGCATTGAGCCTTTTCTATTTAATTCCGATGCAATTTCTGTGTTCCGTCGCCAATAAGAAGGTCCAAAGGATACAGTAAACCTGAAGTGAAGCATCGGAATCCATAACTAATGTCACAGGAATCATTCAAAACATAGACAATAGGAAGAGTCAGTCTTCCAGTACTTAAGTCGGCATTGTGCCTTTTGTATTTAGTTCCGATGCAATTTCTGGGTTTCATCGTCAATAAGATGGTCCTAGGGTTGCAGTAAACCTGAAGTGAAGCATCGGAATCTATAACTAGTGTCACAGGAATGGTTCAAATCATAGTCAGCAAGAAGAGTCAGTCTTCTTGTATTTAGGTTGGCATTGTGCCTTTTGTATTTAATTCCGATTCAATTTCTGTGTTACATCGTCAATAAGAAGGTCAGAGGGATACAGTAAACCTGAAGTCAAGCATCGGAATCTATAACTAGTGTCACTGGAATGGTTCAAAGCTTAGACAGTAAGAAGAGTCAGGCTTCTTGTACTTAAGTCGGCTTTGTGCCTTTTCAATTTAATTCCGAAGCATTTTCTGTTTTTCGTCGCCAATAAGAAGGTCCAAAGGATACAGTAAACCTGAAGTGAAGCATCGGAATCTATAACTAATGTCACAGGAATCGTTCAAAACGTAGACACTAGGAAGAGTCAGTCTTCTAGTACTTAAGTCGGCATTGTGCCTTTTTTATTTAGTTCCGATGCAATTTCTGTGTTTCATCGTCAATAAGAAGGACCTAGGGATAGAGTAAACCTGAAGTGAAGCATCGGAATCTATAACTAGTGTCACAGGAATGGGTCAAAACATAGCCAGTAAGAAGAGTCAGTCTTCTTGTCCTTAAGTCGGCATTGTGCCTTTTGTATTTAACTCCAAAGCAATTTCTGTGTTTCATCGTCAATACGAAGGTCCAAGCGATACTGTGAACATGAAGCGAAGCATCGAAATCTATAACTAGTGTCACGGGAATGGTTCAAACATAGTAAAAAGAGTCAGTCTTCTTGTACTTAAGTTCGCATTGTGCCTTTTGTATTTAATTCCGATGCAATTTCTGTGTTTCATCGTCAAAAAGAAGCTCAGAGGGATACAGTAAACCTGAAGTGATGCATCGGAATCTATAACTAGTGTCACGGGAATGGTTAAAAACTTAGACTGTGGGAACAGTCAGTCTTCTTGTACTTAAGTCGGCATTGTGCCTTTTCTATTTAATTCTGATGCAGTTTCTGTGTTTCAACGACAATAAGAAGGTCCAAGGGATACAGTAAACCTGAAGTGAAGCATCGGAATCTATAACTAGTGTCACAGGAATGGTTCAAAACATAGACAGTAAGAACAGTCAATCTTCTTGTACTTAACTCGGCATTGCGCCTTTAGTATTTAATTCCGATCCAATTTATGTGTTTCATCGTCAATAAGAAGGTCAGAGGGATAGAGTAAACCTGAGGTGAAGCATCGGAATCTATAACTAGTGTCACAGGAATGATTCAAAACAGTCAGTACGAAGAGTCAGTCTTCTTGTACTTAAGTCGGCATTGTGCCTCTTCTATTTAAATCCGATGCAATTTCTGTGTTTCATCGTCAATAAGAAGGTCAGAGGGATACAGTAAACCTGAAGTGAAGCATCGGAATCTGTAACTAGTGTCACAGGAATGGTTCAAAACATAGACAGTAAGAAGGGTCAGTCTTCTTGTACTTAAGTCGGCATTGTGCCTTTTGTATTTAATTCCGATGCAGTTTCTGTGTTTCAACGACAATAAGAAGGTCCAAGGGATACAGTAAACCTGAAGTGAAGCATCGGAATCTATAACTAGTGTCACAGGAATGGTTCAAAACATAGACAGTAAGAACAGTCAATCTTCTTGTACTTAACTCGGCATTGCGCCTTTTGTATTTAATTCCGATCCAATTTATGTGTTTCATCGTCAATAAGAAGGTCAGAGGGATAGAGTAAACCTGAGATGAAGCATCGGAATCTATAACTAGTGTCACAGGAATGATTCAAAACAGTCAGTACGAAGAGTCAGTCTTCTTGTACTTAAGTCGGCATTGTGCCTTATGTATTTAATACGACGCAATTTCTGTGTTTCATCGTCAATAAGAAGATCCAAGGGATACAGTAAACCTGAAGTGAGTAATCGGAATCTATAACTAGTGTCACAGGAATGGTTCAAAACATAGACAGTAAGAAGTGTCAGTCTTCTTGTACTTAAGTCGGCATTGTGCCTTTTGTATTTAATTCCGATGTAATTTCTGTTTTTCATCGTCGATAAGAAGGTCCAAGAGATACAGTAAACCTGAAGCGAATAATCGGAATCTATAACAAGTGTCGCAGGAATGGTTCAAAACATAGGCAGTAGGAAGATTCAGTCTACATGTACTGAAATCGGCATTGTGCCTTTCGTATTTATTTCCGATGCAATTTCCGTGTTTCATCGTCAATAAGATGGTCAGAGGGATACAGTAAACATGAAATGAAACATCGGAATCTATAACTACTGTCACAGGAATGGTTCAAAACATAGTCAGTAAGAAGAGTCAGTCTTCTTGTACTTAAGACGGCATTGTGCCTTTTGTATTTAATTCCAATGCAATTTCTTTGTTTCATCGTCAATAAGAAGGTCAAAGGGACACAGTAAACCTGAAGTGGAGCATCGTAATCTATAACTAGTCTCACCGGAATGGTTCAAAACATAGACAGTAAGAAGAGTCAGTCTTCTTGTACTTAAGTCGGCATTGTGCCTTTTCTATTTAATTCCGACGTAATTTCTGTGTTTCATCGTCAAAAAGAAGGTCAGAGGGATAGAGTAAACCTGAAGTGGATAATCGGAATCTATAACTAGTGTCACAGGAATGGTTCAAAACATAAACAGTAGGAAGAGTCAGTCTTCTTGTACTTAAGTCGGAATTGTGCCTTTTGTATTTAATTCCGATGCAATTTCTGTGTTTCATCGTCAATAAAAAGGTCCGAGGGATACAGGAAACCTGTAGTGGAGCATCGGAATCTATAACTAGTGTCACAGGAATGGTTCAAAAATTAGTCAGTAAGAAGAGTCAGACTTCTTGTACTTAAGTCGGCATTGTGCCCTTTTCAATTTAATTTCGATGCAATTACTGTGTATCATCGTCAACAAGAAGGTCAGAGGGATACAGTAAACCTCAAGTGAAGCAACGGAATCTCTAACTAGTGTCACAGGAATGGTTCAACACATAGTCAGTAAGAAGAGTAAGTCTTCTTGTACTTAAGTCGCCATTCTGTCTTCTTGTATTTGATTCCGATGCAATTTCTGTGTTTCATCGTCAATACGAAGGTCCAAGGGATACAGTAAACCTGAAGTGAAGCATCGGAATCCATAACTAATGTCACAGGAATCATTCAAAACATAGACAGTAGGAAGAGTCAGTCTTCCTGTACTAAGTCGGCATTGTGCCTCTTGTATTTAGTTCCGATGCAATTTCTGGGTTTCATCGTCAATAAGATGGTCCTAGCGTTGCAGTAAACCTGACGTGAAGCATCGGAATCTATAACTAGTGTCACAGGAATGGTTCAAATCATAGTCAGCAAGAAGAGTCAGTCTTCTTGTACTTAGGTTGGCATTGTGCCTTTTGTATTTAATTCCGATTCAATTTCTGTGTTACATCGTCAATAAGAAGGTCAGAGGGATACAGTAAACCTGAAGTCAAGCATCGGAATCTATAACTAGTGTCACTGGAATGGTTCAAAGCTTAGACAGTAAGAAGAGTCAGGCTTCTTGTACTTAAGTCGGCATTGTGCCTTTTCAATTTAATTCCGAAGCATTTTCTGTTTTTCGTCGCCAATAGGAAGGTCCAAAGGATACAGTAAACCTGAAGTGAAGCATCGGAATCTATAACTAATGTCACAGGAATCGTTCAAAACGTAGACACTAGGAAGAGTCAGTCTTCTAGTACTTAAGTCGGCATTGTGCCTTTTGAATTTGGTTCCGATGCAATTTCTCTGTTTCATCGTCAATAAGAAGGACCTAGGGATAGAGTAAACCTGACGTGAAGCATCGGAATCTATAACTAGTGTCACAGGAATGGGTCAAAACATAGCCAGTAAGAAGAGTCAGTCTTCTTGTCCTTAAGTCGGCATTGTGCCTTTTGTGTTTAACTCCGAAGCAATTTCTGTGTTTCATCGTCAATACGAAGGTCCAAGCGATACTGTGAACATGAAGCGAAGCATCGAAATCTATAACTAGTGTCATGGGAATGGTTCAAACATAGTAAGAAGAGTCAGTCTTCTTGTACTTAAGTTGGCATTGTGCCTTTTGTATTTAATTCCGATGCAATTTCTGTGTTTCATCGTCAAAAAGAAGCTCAGAGGGATACAGTAAACCTGAAGTGATGCATCGGAATCTATAACTAGTGTCACAGGAATGGTTAAAAACTTAGACTGTGGGAACAGTCAGCCTTCTTGTACTTAAGTCGGCATTGTGCCTTTTCTATTTAATTCTGATGAAATGGCTGTGTTTCATCGTCAATAAGAAGCTCCAAGGGATACAGTAAACCTGAAGCGAAGCATCGGAATCTATAACTAGTGTCACAGGAATGGTTCAAAACATAGACAGTTGGAAGAGTCAGTCTTCTTGTACTTAAGTCGGCATTGTGCCTCTTCTATTTAATTCCGATGCAATTTCTGTGTTTCATCGTCAATAAGAAGGTCAGAGGGATACAGTAAACCTGAAGTGAAGCATCGGAATCTATAACTAGTGTCACAGGAAAGGTTCCAAACATAGACAGTAAGAACAGTCAGTCTTCTTGTACTTAACTCGGCATTGTGCCATTTTCAATTTAATTCCGATGAAATTTCTGTGTTTCATCGTCAATAAGATTGTCAGAGCTATAAAGTAAACCTGAAGTGAAGCATCGGAATCTCTAACTAGTGTCACAGGAATGGTTCAAAACATAGACAGTAAGAAGAGTCAGTCTTCTTGTACTTAAGTCGGCATTGTGCCTTTTCTATTTAATTCCGATGTAATGTCTGTGTTTCATCGTCAAAAAGAAGGTCAGAGGGATAGAGTAAACCTGAAGTGAATAATCGGAATCTATAACTAGTGTCACAGGAATGGTTCAAAACATAGACATTATGAAGAGTCAGTCTTCTTGTACTTAAGTCGGCATTGTGCTTTTTCAATTTAATTCCGATACAATTTCTGTGTTTCAACGTCAAAAAGGAGGTCAGAGGGATACAGTAAACCTGAAGTGGGGCATCGGAATCTATAACTAGTGTCACAGGAATTGTTCAAAACATAGATAATTGGAAGAGTTAGTCTTCTTGTACTTTAGTTGGCATTGTGCCTTTTGAATTTAATTCCGATGCACTATCTGTGTTTCATCGTCAATAAGAAGGTCCAAGGGATACAGTAAACCTGAAATGATGCATCGGAACCTATAACTTGTGTCACAGGATTGGTCCAAAACATAGACAGTAGGAAGATTCAGTCTACATGTACATAAGTCGGCATTGTGCCGTTTGTATTTATATCCGATGCAATTTCTGTGTTTCATCGTCAATAAGAAGGTCAGTGGGATACAGTAAACCTGAAGTGATGCATCGGAATCTCCAACTAGTGTCACAGGAATTGTTCAACACATAGTCAGTAAGAAGAGTCAGTCCTCTTGTACTTAAGACGGCATTGTCCCTTTTGTATTTATTTCTGATGGAATTTCTGTGTTTCATCGTCAAAAAGAAGGTCAGAGGGATACAGTAAACCTGAAGGGAGGCATCGGACTCTATAACTAGTGTCACAGGAGCGGTTCAAACCATAGACAGTAAGAGGAGTCAGTCTTCTTGTACTTAAGTCGGCATTGTGCCTTTTCTATTTAATTCCGATGCAATTTCTGCATTTCGTCGCCAATGAGAAGGTCCAAAGTACACAGTAAACCTGAAGTGAAGCATCGGAATCTAAAACTAGTGTCACAGGAATGGTTCAATTCATAGACAGTAGGAAAAGTCAGTCTTCTTGTACTTAAGTTGGCATTGTGCCTTTTGTATTTAATTTCGATGCACTATCTGTGTTTAATAGTCAATAAGAAGGTCCAAGGGATACAGTAAACCGGAAATGAAGCATCGGAATCTATAACTAGTGTCACACTAATGGTTCAAAACATAGACAGTAGGAAGATTCAGTCTACATGTACTTAAGTCGGCATTGAGCCTTTTGTATTTATTTCCGATGCAATTTCTGTGTTTCATCGTCAATACGAAGGTCAGAGGGATACAGTAAACCTGAAGTGAAGCAGCGGAATCTATAACTAGTGTCACAGGAATGGTTCAGAACATAGTCAGTAAGAAGAGCCAGCCTTCATGTACTTAAGTCGGCATTGTGCCTATTGTATTTAATTCCTATGCAATTTCTGTGTTTCATCGTCAATAAGAAGGTCCAAGGGATGCAGTAAACCTGAAGCATCGGAATCTGTAACTAGCGTCACAGGAATGGTTCAAAACATAGACACTAAGAAGAGTCAGTCTGCTTGTACTTATGACGGCATTGTGCCTTTTCTATTTCATTCCGATGCAATTTCTGTGTTTCATCTTCAATAAGAAGGTCAGAGGGATACAGTAAACCTGAAGTGAAGCATCGGAATCTATAACTAATGTCACAGGAATCTTTCAAAGCATAGACAGTAGGAAGAGTCAGTCTTCTTGTACTTAAGTAGGCATTGTGACTTTTGTATTTAGTTCCGATGCAATTTCTGTGTTTCATCGTCAATAAGAAGGTCCTAGGGATAGAGTAAACCTGAAGTGAAACATCGGAATCTATAACTATTGTCACAGGAATGGTTCAAAGCATAGTCAGTAAGAAGAGTCAGTCTTCTTGTACTTAAGTCGGGATTAAGCCTTTTGTATTTAATTCCGATGCAATTTCTGTGTTTCGTCGTCAATAAGAAGGTCCAAGGGATACAGTAATTCTGAAGTGAAGCATCGGAATCTATAACTAGTGTCACAGGAATGGTTCAAAACATAGACAGTAGGAAGAGTCAGTCTTCTTGTACCTAAGTCGGCATTGTGCCTTTTCTATTTAATTCCGATGCAATTTCTGTGTTTCATCATCAATAAGAAGGTCACAGGGATACAATAAACCTGAAGTGAAGCATCGAAATCTATGACTAGTGTCACAGGAATGCTTCAAAGCATAGACAGTTAGAAGAGTCAGTCTTCTTGTACTTAAGTCGGCATTGTGCCTTTTGTATTTAATTCCGATGCAATTTCTGTGTTTCTTCGTCAATAAAAAGGTCCGAGGGATACAGGAAACCTGTGGTGGAGCATCGGAATCTATAACTAGTGTCACAGGAATGGTTCAAAACATAGACAGTAGGAAGAGTCAGTCTTCTTGTACTTAAGTCGGCATTGTGCCTCTTCTATTTAATTCCGATGCAATTTCTGTGTTTCATCGTCAATAAGAAGGTCAGAGGGATACGGTAAACCTGAAGTGAAGCATCGGAATCTATAACTAGTGTCACAGGAATGGTTCAAAGCATAGACAGTAAGAAGGGTCAGTTTTCTTGTACTTCAGTCGGCATTGTGCCTTTTGTATTTAATTCCGATGCAGTTTCTGTGTTTTAACGACAATAAGAAGGTCCAAGGGATACAGTAAACCTGAAGTGAAGCATCGGAATCTATAACTAGTGTCACAGGAATGGTTCAAAAATAGACACTAATAAGAGTCAGTCTGCTTGTACTTAAGACGGCATTGTGCGTTTTCTATTTAATTCCGATGCAATTTCTGTGTTTCATCGTCAATAAGAAGGTCAGAGGGATACAGTGAACCTTAGGTGAAGCATCGGAATATATAACTAGAGTCACAGGAATGGTTCAAAACATAGACAGTAAGAAGGGTCAGTCTTCTTGTACTTAAGTCGGCATTGTGCCTTTTGTATTTAATTCCGATGCAGTTTCTGTGTTTCAACGACAATAAGAAGGTCCAAGGGATACAGTAAACCTGAAGTGAAGCATCGGAATCTATAACTAGTGTCACAGGAATGGTTCAGATCATAGACAGTAAGAACAGTCAGTCTTCTTGTACTTAACTCGGCATTGCGCCTTTTGTATTTAATTCAGAAACAATTTATGTGTTTCATCGTCAATAAGAAGGTCAGAGGGATAGAGTAAACCTGAAGTGAAGCATCGGAATCTATAACTAGTGTCACAGGAATGGTTCAAAACAGTCAGTACGAAGCGTCAGTCTTCTTGTACTTAAGTGGGCATTGTGCCTTATGTATTTAATTCGACGCAATTTCTGTGTTTCATCGTCAATAAGAAGATCCAAGGGATACAGTAAACCTGAAGTGAATAATCGGAATCTATAACTAGTGTCACAGGAATGGTTCAAAACATAGACAGTATGAAGTGTCAGTCTTCTTGTACTTAGGTCGGCATTGTGCCTTTTGTATTTAGTTCCGATGCAATTTCTGGGTTTCATCGTCAATAAGATGGTCCTAGGGTTGCAGTAAACCTGAAGTGAAGCATCGGAATCTATAACTAGTGTCACAGGAATGGTTCAAATCATAGTCAGCAAGAAGAGTCAGTCTTCTTGTACTTAGGTTGGCATTGTGCCTTTTGTATTTAATTCCGATTCAATTTCTGTGTTACATCGTCAATAAGAAGGTCAGAGGGATACAGTAAACCTGAAGCCAAGCATCGGAATCTATAACTAGTGTCACTGGAATGGTTCAAAGCTTAGACAGTAAGAAGAGTCAGGCTTCTTGTACTTAAGTCGGCATTGTGCGTTTTCTATTTAATTCCGAAGCATTTTCTGTTTTTCGTCGCCAATAAGAAGGTCCAAAGGATACAGTAAACCTGAAGTGAAGCATCGGAATCTATAACTAATGTCACAGGAATCGTTCAAAACGTAGACACTAGGAAGAGTCAGTCTTCTAGTACTTAAGTCGGCATTGTGCCTTTTGTATTTAGTTCCGATGCAATTACTGTGTTTCATCGTCAATAAGAAGGACCTAGGGATAGAGTAAACCTGAAGTGAAGCATCGGAATCTATAACTAGTGTCACAGGAATGGGTCAAAACATAGCCAGTAAGAAGAGTCAGTCTTCTTGTCCTTAAGTCGGCATTGTGCCTTTTGTATTTAACTCCGAAGCAATGTCTGTGTTTCATCGTCAATACGAAGGTCCGAGCGATACTGTGAACATGAAGCGAAGCATCGAAATCTACAACTAGTGTCACGGGAATGGTTCAAACATAGTAAGAAGAGTCAGTCTTCTTGTACTTAAGTTGGCATTGTGCCTTTTGTATTTAATTCCGATGCAATTTCTGTGTTTCATCGTCAATAAGAAGGTCAGAGGGATACAGTAAACCTGAAGTGAAGCATCGGAATCTATAACTAGTGTCACAGGAAAGGTTCAAAACATAGACAGTAAGAACAGTCAGTCTTCTTGTACTTAACTCGGCATTGCGCCTTTTGTATTTAATTCCGATCCAATTTATGTGTTTCATCGTCAATAAGAAGGTCAGAGGGATAGAGTAAACCTGAAGTGAAGCATCGGAATCTATAACTAGTGTCACAGGAATGGTTCAAAACAGTCAGTACGAAGAGTCAGTCTTCTTGTACTTAAGTCGGCATTGTGCCTTATGTATTTAATTCGACGTAATTTCTGTGTTTCATCGTCAATAAGAAGATCCAAGGGATACAGTAAACCTGAAGTGAATAATCGGAATCTATAACTAGTGTCACAGGAATGGTTCAAAACATAGACAGTAAGAAGTGTCAGTCTTCCTGTACTTAAGTCGGCATTGTGCCTTTTGTATTTAATTCCGATGTAATTTCTGTTTTTCATCGTCACTAAGAAGGTCCAAGGGATACAGTAAACCTGAAGCGAATAATCGGAATCTATAACAAGTGTCACAGGAATGGTTCAAAACATAGGCAGTAGGAAGATTCAGTCTACATGTACTTAAGTCGGCATTGTGCCTTTCGTATTTATTTCCGATGCAATTTCTGTGTTTCATCGTCAATAAGATGGTCAGAGGGATACAGTAAACCTGAAGTGAAGCATCGGAATCTATAACTAGTGTCACAGGAATGGTTCAAAACATAGTCAGTAAGAAGAGTCAGTCTTCTTGTACTTAAGACGGCATTGTGCCTTTTGTATTTAATTCCAATGCAATTTCTTCCTTTCATCGTCAATAAGAAGGTCCAAGGGACACAGTAAACCTGAAGTGGAGCATCGGAATCTATAACTAGTGTCACAGGAATGGTTCAAAACATAGACAGTAAGAAGAGTCAGTCTTTTTGTAATTAAGTCGGCATTGTGCCATTTTCAATTTAATTCCGATGCAATTTCTGTGTTTCATCGTCAATAAGAAGGTCAGAGCTATACAGGAAACCTGAAGTGAAGCATCGGAATCTCTAACTAGTGTCACAGCAATGGTTCAAAACATAGACAGTAAGAAGCGTCAGTCTTCATGTACTTAAGTCGGCATTGTGCCTTTTCTATTTGATTCCGATGTAATTTCTGCGTTTCATCGTCAAAAAGAAGGTCAGAGGGATACAGTAAACCTGAAGTGGGGCATCGGAATCTATAACTAGTGTCACATGAATGGTTCAAAACATAGACATTTGGAAGAGTCAGTCTTCTTGTACTTTAGTTGGAATAGTGCCTTTTGAATTTAATTCCGATGCACTATCTGTGTTTCATCGTCAATAAGAAGGTCCAAGGGATATAGTAAACCTGAAATGATGCATCGGAACCTATAACTTGTGTCACAGGAATGGTAGAAAACATAGACGGTAGGAAGATTCAGTCTACATGTACATAAGTCGGCATTGTGCCGTTTGAATTTATATCCGATGCAATTTCTGTGTTTCATCGTCAATAAGAAGGTCAGTGGGATACAGTAAACCTGAAGTGAAGCATCGGAATCTCCAACTAGTGTCACAGGAATGGTTCAACACATAGTCAGTAAGAAGAGTCAGTCCTCTTGTACTTAAGACGGCATTGTCCCTTTTGTATTTATTTCCGATGCAATTTCTGTGTTTCATCGTCAAAAAGAAGGTCGGAGGGATACAGTAAACCTGAAGGGAGGCATCGGAATCTATAACTAGTGTCACAGGAGCGGTTTAAACCATAGACAGTAAGAGGAGTCAGTCTTCTTGTACTTAGGTCGCATTGTGCCTTTTGTATTTAATTCCGATGCAATTTCTGCATTTCGTCGCCAATGAGAAGGTCCAAAGTACACAGTAAACCTGAAGTGAAGCATCGGAATCTAAAACTAGTGTCACAGGAATGGTTCAATTCATAGACAGTAGGAAAAGTCAGTCTTCTTGTACTTAAGTTGGCATTGTGCCTTTTGTATTTAATTTCGATGCACTATCTGTGTTTAATAGTCAATAAGAAGGTCCAAGGGATACAGTAAACCGGAAATGAAGCATCGGAATTTGTAACTAGTGTCACACTAATGGTTCAAAACATAGACAGTAGGAAGATTCAGTCTACATGTACTTAAGTCGGCATTGAGCCTTTTGTATTTATTTCCGATGCAATTTCTGTGTTTGATCGTCAATACGAAGGTCAGAGGGATACAGCAAACCTGAAGTGAAGCAGCGGAATCTCCAACTAGTGTCACAGGAATGGTACAGAACATAGTCAGTAAGAAGAGCCAGCCTTCATGTACTTAAGTCGGCATTGTGCCTTTTGTATTTAATTCCGATGCAATTTCTGTGTTTCATCGTCAATAAGAAGGTCCAAGGGATACAGTAAACCTGAAGTGGAGCATCGGAATCTATAACTAGTGTCACAGGAGTGGTTTCATAGCATAGACACTAAGAAGAGTCAGACTGCTTGTACTTAAGTCGGCATTGTGCCGTTTGTATTTAATTCCGGTGTAATTTCTGTGTTTCATCGTCAATAAGAAGGTCCAAGGGATACAGTAAACCTGAAGCATCGGAATCTGTAACTAGCGTCACAGGAATGGTTCAAAACATAGACACTAAGAAGAGTCAGTCTGCTTGTACTTAAGACGGCATTGTGCGTTTTCTATTTAATTCCGATGCAATTTCTGTGTTTCATCGTCAATAAGAAGGACAGAGGGATACAGTGAACCTTAGGTGAAGCATCGGAATATATAACTAGTGTCACAGGAATGGTTCAAAACATAGACAGTAGGAAGAGTCAGTCTTCTTGTACTTAAGTCGGCATTGAGCCTTTTCTATTTAATTCCGATGCAATTTCTGTGTTCCGTCGCCAATAAGAAGGTCCAAAGGATACAGTAAACCTGAAGTGAAGCATCGGAATCCATAACTAATGTCACAGGAATCATTCAAAACATAGACAGTAGGAAGAGTCAATCTTCCTGTACTTATGTCGGCATTGTGCCTTTTGTATTTAGTTCCCATGCGATTTCTGGGTTTCATCGTCAATAAGATGGTAGTAGGGTTGCAGTAAACCTGAAGTGAAGCATCGGAATCTATAACTAGTGTCACAGGAATGGTTCAAATCATAGTCAGCAAGAAGAGTCAGTCTTCTTGTACTTAGGTTGGCATTGTGCCTTTTGTATTTAATTCCGATTCAATTTCTGTGTTACATCGTCAATAAGAAGGTCAGAGGGATACAGTAAACCTGAAGTGAAGCATCGGAATCTATAACTAGTGTCACTGGAATGGTTCAAAGCTTAGACAGTAAGAAGAGTCAGGTTTCTTGTACTTAAGTCGGCATTGTGCGTTTTCTATTTAATTCAGAAGCATTTTCTGTTTTTCGTCGCCAATAAGAAGGTCCAAAGGATAGAGTAAACCTGAAGTGAAGCATCGGAATCTATAACTAGTGTCACAGGAATGGTTCAAAACATAGACAGTAGGAAGAGTCAGTCTTCTTGTACTTAAGCCGGCATTGTGCCTCTTCTATTTAATTCCAATGCAATTTCTGTGTTTCATCGTCAATAAGAAGGTCAGAGGGATACGGTAAACCTGAAGTGAAGCATCGGAATCTATAACTAGTGTCACAGGAATGGTTCAAAACATAGACAGTAAGAAGGGTCAGTCTTCTTGTACTTAAGTCGGCATTGTGCCTTTTGTATTTAATTCCGATGCAGTTTCTGTGTTTCAACGACAATAAGAAGGTCCAAGGGATACAGTAAACCTGAAGTGAAGCATCGGAATCTATAACTAGTGTCACAGGAATGGTTCAAAACATAGACAGTAAGAACAGTCAGTCTTCTTGTACTTAATTCGGCATTGCGCCTTTTGTATTTAATTCCGAACCAATTTATGTGTTTCATCGTCAATAAGAAGGTCAGAGGGATAGAGTAAACCTGAAGTGAAGCATCGGAATCTATAACTAGTGTCACAGGAATGGTTCAAAACAGTCAGTACGAAGAGTCAGTCTTCTTGTACTTAAGTCGGCATTGTGCCGTTTGTATTTAATTCCGATGCAATTTCTGTGTTTCATCGTCAATAAGATGGTCAGAGGTATACAGTAAACCTGAAGTGAAGCATCGGAATCTGTAACTAGCGTCACAGGAATGGTTCAAAACATAGACACTATGAGGAGTCAGTCTGCTTGTACTTAAGTCGGCATTGTGCTTTTTCAATTTAATTCCGATACAATTTCTGTGTTTCAACGTCAAAAAGAAGGTCAGAGGGATACAGTAAACCTAAAGTGATGCATCGGAATCTATAACTAGTGTCACAGGAATGGTTCAAAACATAGACAATTGGAAGAGTCAGTCTTCTTGTACTTTAGTTGGAATTGTGCCTTTTGAATTTAATTCCGATGCACTATCTGTGTTTCATCGTCAATAAGAAGGTCCAATGGATACAGTAAACCTGAAATGATGCATCGGAACCTATAACATGTGTCACAGGAATGGTAGAAAACATAGACGGTAGGAAGATTCAGTCTACATGTACATAAGTCGGCATTGTGCCGTTTGAATTTATATCCGATGCAATTTCTGTGTTTCATCGTCAATAAGAAGGTCAGTGGGATACAGTAAACCTGAAGTGAAGCATCGGAATCTCCAACTAGTGTCACAGGAATGGTTCAACACATAGTCAGTAAGAAGAGTCAGTCCTCTTGTACTTAAGACGGCATTGTCCCTTTTGTATTTATTTCCGATGCAATTTCTGTGTTTCATCGTCAATATGAAGGTCCAAGGGATACAGTAAACCTGAAGTGGAGCATCGGAATCTGTAACTAGTGTCACACTAATGGTTCAAAACGTAGACAGTAGGAAGATTCAGTCTACATGTACTTAAGTCGGCATTGTGCCTTTTGTATTTATTTCCGATGCAATTTCTGAGTTTCATCGTCAATACGAAGGTCAGAGGGATACAGTAAACCTGAAGTGAAGCAGCGGAATCTATAATTAGTGTCACAGGAATGGTTCAGAACATAGTCAGTAAGAAGAGCCAGCCTTCATGTACTTAAGTCGGCATTGTGCCTTTTCTATTTAATTCCGGTGCAATTTCTGTGTTTCATCGTCAATAAGAAGGTCCAAGGGATACAGTGAACCTGAAGTGGAGCATCGGAATCTATAACTAGTGTCACAGGAATGGTTTCATAGCATAGACACGAAGAAGAGTCAGACTGCTTGTACTTAAGACGGCATTGTGCATTTTCTATTTAATTCCGATGCAATTTCTGTGCTTCATCGTCAATAAGATGGTCAGAGGGATACACTGTACCTGCGGTGAAGCATCGGAATCTATAACTAGTGTCACAGGAATGGTTCAAAACATAGACAGTAAGAAGAGTCAGTCTTCTTGTACTTAAGTCGGCATTTTGCCTTTTCTATTTAATTCCGATGCAATTTCTGTGTTTCATCGTCAATAAGAAGGTCCAAGGGATACAGTAAACCTGAAGTGGAGCATCGGAATCTATAACTAGTGTAACAGGAATGGTTTCGCAGCATAGACAGTAAGAAGAGTCAGTCTTCTTGTACTTAAGTCGGCATTGTGCCCTTTTCAATTTAATTGCGATGCATTTACTGTGTTTCATCGTCAATAAGAAGGTCTGAGGGATACAGTAAACCTGAAGTGAAGCATCGGAATGTCTAACTAGTGTCACAGGAATGGTTCAGCACATAGTCAGTAAGAAGAGTCAGTCTTCTTGTACTTAAGTCGGCTATGTGTCTTTTGTATTTAATTCCGATGCTATAACTGTGTATCATCGTCAATAAGAAGTTCCAAGAGATACAGTAAACCTGAAGTGAAGCATCGGAATCTGTAACTAGCGTCACAGGAATGGTTCAAAACATAGACAGTGGGAAGAGTCAGTCTTCTTGTACTTATGTCGGCATTGTGCCTTTTCTATTTAATTCCGATGCAATTTCAGTTTCCGTCGCCAATAAGAAGTTCCAAAGGATACAGTAAACCTGAAGTGAAGCATCAGAATCTATAACTAATGTCACAGGATTCGTTCAAAACATAGACAGTAGGAAGAGTCAGTCTTGTGGTACTTTAGTCGGCATTGTGCCTTTTGTATTTAGTTCCGATGCAATTTCTGTGTTTCATCGTCAATATAAAGGTCCTAGGGATACAGTAAACCTGAAGTGATGCATCGGAATCTATAACTAGTGTCAGAGGAATGGTTCAAAACATAGACACTAAGAAGAGTCAGACTGCTTAAACTTAAGACGGCATTGTGCCTTTTCTATTTAATTCCGATGCAATTTCTGTGTTTCATCGTCAATAAGAAGGTCAGAGGGATACAGTAAACCTGAAGTGAAGCATCGGAATCTATAACTAGTGTCACAGGAATGGTTCAAAACATAGACAGTTAGAAGAGTCAGTCTTTTTGTACTTAAGTCGGCATTGTGCCATTTTCAATTTAATTCCGACGCAATTAGTGTGTTTCATCGTCAATAAGAAGGACAAAGGGATACAGTAAACCTGAAGTGATGCATCGTAATCTCTAACTAGCGTCACAGGAATGGTTCAAAACATAGACAGAAAGAAGAGTCAGTCTTCTTGTACTTAAGTCGGCATTGTGCCTTTTCTATTTAATTCCGATGCAATTTCTGTGTTTCATCGTCAAAAAGAAGGCCAGACGGATAGAGTAGCCCTGAAGTTAGTAATCGGACTCTATAACTAGTGTCACAGGAATGGTTCAAAACATAGACAGTAGGAAGAGTCAGTCTTCTTGTACTTAAGTCGGCATTGTGCCTTTTGTATTTAATTCCGATGCACTATCTGTCTTTCATCGTCAATAAGAAGATCCAAGGGATAGAGTAAACCTGAAATGAAGCATCGGAATCAATAACTAGTGTCACAGGAATGGTTCAAAACATAGTCAGTAAGAAGAGTCAGTCTTCTTGTACTTAAGACGGCATTGTGCCTTTGTATTAAATTCCGATGCAATTTCTGTGTTTCATCGTCAATAAGATGGTCAGAGGGATACTGTAAACCTGAAGTGAAGCATCGGAATCTGTAACTAGCGTCACAGGAATGGTTCAAACATAGACACGAAGCAGAGTCAGTCTGCTTGTACTTTAGTTGGCATTGTGCGTTTTGAATTTAATTCCGATGCACTATCTGTGTTTCATCGTCAATAAGAAGGTCCAAGGGATACAGTAAACCTGAAATGTAGCATCGGAACCTAAAAGTAGTGTCACAGGAATGGTTCAAAACATAGACATTAGGAAGATTCAGTCTACATGTCCTTAGGTCGGCATTGTGAAGCTTGTATTTATATCCGATGCAATTTCTGTGTTTCATCGTCAATAAGAAGGTCAGAGGGATACAGTAAACCTGAAGTGTAGCATCGGAATCTAAAACTAGTGACACTGGAATGGTTCAATACATAGACAGTAGGAAGAGTCAGTCTTCTTGTACTTAAGTTGGCATTGTGCCTTTTGTATTTAATTTCGATGCACTATCTGTGTTTAATCATCAATAAGAAGGTCCAAGGGATACAGTAAACTGGAAATGAAGCATCGGAATCAAAAACTAGTGTCACACTAATGGTACAAATCATAGACAGTAGGAAGATTCAGTCTACATGCACATAAGCCGGCATTGTGCCTTTTGTATATAATTCCGATGCAATTTCAGTGTTTCATCGTCAATATGAAGGTCCAAGCGATACAGTGAACCTGAAGTGGAGCATCGGAATCTATAACTAGTGTCACATTAATGGTTCAAGGCATAGACAGTTAGAAGAGTCAGTCTTCTTGTACTAAAGTCGGCATTGTGCCCTTTTCAATTTAATTCCGATGCAATTTCTGTGTTTCATCGTCAATAAGAAGGTCAGAGGGATACAGTGAACCTTAGGTGAAGCATCGGAATATATAACTAGTGTCACAGGAATGGTTCAAAACATAGACAGTAGGAAGAGTCAGTCTTCTTGTACTTAAGTCGGCATTGAGCCTTTTCTATTTAATTCCGATGCAATTTCTGTGTTCCGTCGCCAATAAGAAGGTCCAAAGAATACAGTAAACCTGAAGTGAAGCATCGGAATCCATAACTAATGTCACAGGAATCATTCAAAACATAGACAGTAGGAAGAGTCAATCTTCCTGTACTTAAGTCGGCATTGTGCCTTTTGTATTTAGTTCCCATGCGATTTCTGGGTTTCATCGTCAATAAGATGGTAGTAGGGTTGCAGTAAACCTGAAGTGAAGCATCGGAATCTATAACTAGTGTCACAGGAATGGTTCAAATCATAGTCAGCAAGAAGAGTCAGGCTTCTTGTACTTAGGTTGGCATTGTGCATTTTGTATTTAATTCCGATTCAATTTCTTTGTTACATCGTCAATAAGAAGGTCAGAGGGTTACAGTAAACCTGAATTGAAGCATCGGAATCTATAACTAGTGTCACAGGAATGGTTCAAAACATAGACAGTAAGAACAGTCAGTCTTCTTGTACTTAACTCGGCATTGCGCCTTTTGTATTTAATTCCGAACCAATTTATGTGTTTCATCGTCAATAAGAAGGTCAGAGGGATAGAGTAAACCTGAAGTGAAGCATCGGAATCTATAACTAGTGTCACAGGAGTGGTTCAAAACAGTCAGTACGAAGAGTCAGTCTCCTTGTACTTAAGTCGGCATTGTGCCGTTTGTATTTAATTCCGATGCAATTTCTGTGTTTCATCGTCAATAGGATGGTCAGAGGTATACAGTAAACCTCAAGTGAAGCATCGGAATCTGTAACTAGCGTCACAGGAATGGTTCAAAACATAGACACTATGAAGAGTCACTCTGCTTGTACTTAAGTCGGCATTGTGCTTTTTCAATTTAATTCCGATACAATTTCTGTGTTTCAACGTCAAAAAGAAGGTCAGAGGGATACAGTAAACCTAAAGTGGGGCATCGGAATCTATAACTAGTGTCACAGGAATGGTTCAAAACATAGACAATTGGAAGAGTCAGTCTTCTTGTACTTTAGTTGGAATTGTGCCTTTTGAATTTAATTCCGATGCACTATCTGTGTTTCATCGTCAATAAGAAGGTCCAAGGGATACAGTAAACCTGAAATGATGCATCGGAACCTATAACTTGTGTCACAGGAATGGTAGAAATCATAGACGGTAGGAAGATTCAGTCTACATGTACATAAGTCGGCATTGTGAAGTTTGAATTTATATCCGATGCAATTTCTGTGTTTCATCGTCAATAAGAAGGTCAGTGGGATACAGTAAACCTGAAGTGAAGCATCGGAATCTCCAACTAGTGTCTCAGGAATGATCAACACATAGTCAGTAAGAAGAGTCAGTCCTCTTGTACTTAAGACGGCATTGTCCCTTTTCTATTTAATTCCGATGCAATTTCTGTTTTCGTCGCCAATTAGAAGTTCCAAAGGATACAGTAAACCTGAAGTGAAGCATCGGAATCTATAACTAATGTCACAGGATTCGTTCAAAACATAGACAGTAGGAAGAGTCAGTCTTGTGGTACTTTAGTGGGCATTGTGCCTTTTGTATTTAGTTCCGATGCAATTTCTGTGTTTCATCGTCAATATAAAGGTCCTAGGGATACAGTAAACCTGAAGTGATGCATCGGAATCTATAACTAGTGTCAGAGGAATGGTTCAAAACATAGACACTAAGAAGAGTCAGACTGCTTAAACTTAAGACGGCATTGTGCCTTTTCTATTTAATTCCGATGCAATTTCTGTGTTTCATCGTCAATAAGAAGGACAAAGGGATACAGTAAACCTGAAGTGATGCATCGTAATCTCTAACTAGCGTCACAGGAATGGTTCAAAACATAGACAGAAAGAAGAGTCAGTCTTCTTGTACTTAAGTCGGCATTGTGCCTTTTCTATTTAATTCCGATGCAATTTCTGTGTTTCATCGTCAAAAAGAAGGCCAGACGGATAGAGTAGCCCTGAAGTTAATAATCGGACTCTATAACTAGTGTCACAGGAATGGTTCAAAACATAGACAGTAGGAAGAGTCAGTCTTCTTGTACTTAAGTCGGCACTGTGCCTTTTGTATTTAATTCCGATGCACTATCTGTCTTTCATCGTCAATAAGAAAATCCAAGGGATAGAGTAAACCTGAAATGAAGCATCGGAATCAATAACTAGTGTCACAGGAATGGTTCAAAACATAGTCAGTAAGAAGAGTCAGTCTTCTTGTACTTAAGACGGCATTGTGCCTTTGTATTTAATTCCGATGCAATTTCTGTGTTTCATCGTCAATAAGATGGTCAGAGGGATACTGTAAACCTGAAGTGAAGCATCGGAGTCTGTAACTAGCGTCACAGGAATGGTTCAAAACATAGACACGAAGCAGAGTCAGTCTGCTTGTACTTTAGTTGGCATTGTGCCTTTTGAATTTAATTCCGATGCACTATCTATGTTTCATCGTCAATAAGAAGGTCCAAGGGATACAGTAAACCTGAAATGTAGCATCGGAACCTAAAACTAGTGTCACAGGAATGGTTCAAAACATAGACATTAGGAAGATTCAGTCTACATGTCCTTAAGTCGGCATTGTGAAGTTTCTATTAATATCCGATGCAATTTCTGTGTTTCATCGTCAATAAGAAGGTCAGAGGGATACAGTAAACCTGAAGTGTAGCATCGGAATCTAAAACTAGTGACACTGGAATGGTTCAATACATAGACAGTAGGAAGAGTCAGTCTTCTTGTACTTAAGTTGGCATTGTGCCTTTTGTATTTAATTTCGATGCACTATCTGTGTTTAATCATCAATAAGAAGGTCTAAGGGATACAGTAAACTGGAAATGAAGCATCCGAATCAATAACTAGTGTCACACTAATGGTACAAAACATAGACTGTAGGAAGATTCAGTCTACATGTACATAAGCCGGCATTGTGCCTTTTGTATATAATTCCGATGCAATTTCAGTGTTTCATCGTCAATATGAAGGTCCAAGCGATACAGTGAACCTGAAGTGGAGCATCGGAATCTATAACTAGTGTCACATTAATGGTTCAAGCCATAGACAGTAAGAAGAGTCAGTCTTCTTGTACTTAAGTCGGCATTGTGCCCTTTTCAATTTAATTCCGATGCAATTACTGTGTTTCATCGTCAATAAGAAGGTCAGAGGGATACAGTAAACCTGAAGTGAGGCATCGGAATCTTTAACTAGTGTCACAGGAAAGGTTCAACGCATGGTCAGTAAGAAGAGTCAGTCTTCTTGTACTTAAGTCGGCATTGTGCCTTTGGTATTTAATTCCGATGCAATTTGCGTTACATCGTCAATAAGAAGGTCCAAGGGATACAGTAAACCTGAAGTGGAGCATCGGTATCTGTAAGTAGCGTCACAGGAATGGTTCAAAACATAGACACTAAAAAGAGTCAGTCTGCTTGAACTTAAGACGTCATTGTGCCTTTTCTATTTAATTCCCATGCAATTTCTGTGTTCCATCGTCAATAAGAAGGTCAGAGGGATACAGTGAACCTGCGGTGAAGCATTGGAATCTATAACTAGAGTCACAGGAATGGTTCAAAACATAAACAGTAGGAAGAGTCAGTCTTCTTGAACTTAAGTCGGCATTGTGAGTTTTCTATTTAATTCCGGTGCAATTTCTGTGTTTCGTCGCCAATACGAAGTTCCAAAGGATACAGTATACCTGAAGTGAAGCATCGGAAAATATATAACTAGTGTCACAGGAATGGTTCAAATCATAGACAGTAGGAAGATTCAGTGTACATGTACTTAAGTCGGCATTGTGCCGTTTGTATTTATATCCGATGCAATTTCTGTGTTTCATCGTCAATAAGAAGGTCCAAGGGATGCAGTAAACCTGAAGTGAAGCATCGGAATCTATAACTAGTGTCACAGGAATGGTGCAAAACATAGTCAGTAAGAACAGTCAGTCTTCTTGTACTTAAGTGGGCACTGTGCATTTTGTATTTAATTCCGATGCAATTTCTGTGTTTCATCGTCAATAAGAAAGTAGAAGGGATACAGTTAACGTGACGTGGAGCATCGGAATCTATAACTAGTGTCACAGGAATGGATCAAAGCATAGACAGTAAGAAGAGTCAGTCTTCTTGTACTTAAGTCGGCATTGTGCCCTTTTGAATTTAATTCCGATGCAATTACTGTGTTTCATCGTCAATAGGAAGGTCAGAGGGATACAGTAAACCTGAAGTGAAGCATCGGAATCTCTAACTATAGTCACAGGAATGGTTCAACACATAGTCAGTAAGAAGAGTCAGCCTTCTTGTACTTAAGTCGGCATTGTGCCTTTTGTATTTATTTCCGATGCAATTACTGTGTTTCATCGTCAAAATGAAGGTCCAAGGGATACAGTAAACCTGAAGTGAAGCATCGGAATCTGTAACTAGAGTCACAGGAATGGTTCAAAACATAGACACTAAGAAGAGTCAGTCTGCTTGTACTTAAGAAGGCATTGTGCCTTTTCTATTTAATTCCAATGCAATTTCTGTGTTTCATCGTCAATGAGTAGGTCAGAGAGAAACAGTGAACCTGAGGTGAAGCATCGGAAACTATAACTAGGGTCACAGGATTGGTTTAAAACATAGACAGTGGGAAGAGTCAGTCTTCTTGCACTGAAGTCGGCATTGGGCTTTTTCTATTTAATTCCGATGCAATTTCTGTGTTTCGTCGCCAATAAGAAGTTCCAAAGGATACAGTAAACCTGAAGTTATGCATGGGAATCTATAACCAATGTCACAGGATTCGTTCAAATCATAGACAGTAGGAAGAGTCAGTCGTGTGGTACTTAAGTCGACATTGTGCATTTTGTATTTAGTTCCGATGCAATTTCTGTGTTTCATCGTCAATATGAAGGTCCTAGGGATACAGTAAATCTGAAGTGAAGCATCGGAATCTGTAACTAGTGTCACAGGAATGGTTCATTACATAGTCAGTAAGAAGAGTCAGTCTTCTTGTACTTAAGTCGGCATTGTGCCTTTTGTATTTAATTCCGATGCAATTCCTGTGTTTCATCATCAGTACGAAAGTCCGAGGTATACAGTAAACCAGAAGTGAAGCATCGGACTCTATAACTAGTGTCACAGGAATGGTTCAAAACATAGTCAGTAAGAAGAGTCAGTCTTCTTGTACTTATGTCGGCATTGTGCCTTTTGTATTTAATTCCGATGCAATATCTGTGTTTCATCGTTAATAAGAAGGTCAGAGGGATACAGTAAACCTGAAGTGAAGCATCGGAATCTACAACTAGTCACACAGGAATGTTTCAAATCATAGTCAGTAAGAAGAGTCAGTCTTCTTGTGCTTAAGCCGATATTGTGCCTTTTCTATTTAATTCCGATGCAATCTCTGTGTTTCGTCGTCAATAACAAGGGCCAAGGGATACAGTAAACCTGAAGTGAAGCATCGGAATCTATACCTAGTGTCACAGGAATGGTTCAAAACATAGACGGTAGGAAGAGTCAGTTTCCTTGTACTTTAGTTGGCATTGTGCCCTTTGTATTTAATTCCGATGCACTATCTGTGTTTCATCGTCAATAAGATGTTCCAAGGGATACAGTAAACCTGAAATGAAGCATCGGAACCAATAACTAGTGTCACAGGAATGGTTCAAAACATAGACAGTAGGAAGATTCAGTCTACATGTACATAAGCCGGCATTGTGCCTTTTGTATATAATTCCGATGCAATTTCAGTGTTTCATCGTCAATATGAAGGTCCAAGCGATACAGTGAACCTCAAGTGGAGCATCGGAATCTATAACTAGTGTCACATTAATGGTTCAAAGCATAGACAGTAAGAAGAGTCAGTCTTCTTGTACTTAAGTCGGCATTGTGCCCTTTTCAATTTAATTCCGATGCAATTACTGTGTTTCATCGTCAATAAGAAGGTCAGAGGGATACAGTAAACCTGAAGTGAAGCATCGGAATCTCTAACTTGTGTCACAGGAAAGGTTCAACGCATAGTCAGTAAGAAGAGTCAGTCATCTTGTACTTAAGTCGGCATTGTGGCTTTGGTATTTAATTCCGATGCAATTACTGCGTTTCATCGTCAATAAGAAGGTCCAAGGGATACAGTAAACCTGAAGTGAAGCATCGGTATCTGTAACTAGCGTCACAGGAATGGTTCAAAACATAGACACTAAAAAGAGTCAGTCTGCTTGAACTTAAGACGTCATTGTGCCTTTTCTATTTAATTCCGATGCAATTTCTGTGTTCCATCGTCAATAAGAAGGTCAGAGGGATACAGTGAACCTGCGGTGAAAAATCGGAATCTATAACTAGAGTCACAGGAATGGTTCAAAACATAGACAGTAGGAAGAGTCAGTCTTCTTGAACTTAAGTCTGCATTGTGCCTTTTCTATTTAATTCCGATGCAATTTCTGTGTTTCGTCGCCAATTCGAAGTTCCAAAGGATACAGTAAACCTGAAGTGAAGCATCGGAAAATATATAACTAGTGTCACAGGAATGGTTCAAATCATAGACAGTAGGAAGATTCAGTGTACATGTACTTAAGTCGGCATTGTGCCGTTTGTATTTATATCCGATGCAATTTCTGTGTTTCATCGTCAATAACAAGGTCCAAGGGATACAGTAAACCTGAAGTGAAGCATCGGAATCTATAACTAGTGTCACAGGAATGGTTCAAAACATAGTCAGTAAGAACAGTCAGTCTTCTTGTACTTAAGTCGGCACTGTGCATTTTGTATTTAATTCCGATGCAATTTCTGTGTTTCATCGTCAATAAGAAAGTCCAAGGGATGCAGTTAACCTGACGTGGAGCATCGGAATCTATACCTAGTGTCACAGGAATGGATCAAAGCATAGACAGTAAGAAGAGTCAGTCTTCTTGTACTTAAGTCGGCATTGTGCCCTTTTGAATTTAATTCCGATGCAATTACTGTGTTTCATCGTCAATAGGAAGGTCAGAGGGATACAGTAAACCTGAAGTGAAGCATCGGAATCTCTAACTATTGTCACAGGAATGGTTCAACACATAGTCAGTAAGAAGAGTCAGCCTTCTTGTACTTAAGTCGGCATTGTGCCCTTTGTATATAATTCCGATGCAATTACTGTGTTTCATCGTCAATAAGAAGGTCCAAGGGATACAGTAAACCTGAAGTGAAGCATCGGAATCTGTAACTAGAGTCACAGGAATGGTTCAAAACATAGACACTAAGAAGAGTCAGTCTACTTGTACTTAAGAAGGCATTGTGCCTTTTCTATTTAATTCCAATGCAATTTCTGTGTTTAATCGTCAATGAGAAGGTCAGAGAGATAGAGTGAACCTGAGGTGAAGCATCGGAAACTATAACTAGTGTCACAGGATTGGTTTAAATCATAGACAGTGGGAAGAGTCAGTCTTCTTGCACTGAAGTCGGCATTGGGCTTTTTCTATTTAATTCCGATGCAATTTCTGTGTTCCGTCGCCAATAAGAAGTTCCACAGGACACAGTAATCCTGAAGTTAAGCATGGGAATCTATAACCAATGTCACAGGATTCGTTCAAAACATAGACAGTAGGAAGAGTCAGTCGTGTGCTACTTAAGTCGGCATTGTGCATTTTGTATTTAGTTCCGATGCAATTTCTGTGTTTCATCGTCAATATGAAGGACAGAGGGATACAGTAAATCTGAGGTGAAGCATCGGAACCTCTAACTAGTGCAACAGGAATGGTTCAACACATAGTCAGTAAGAAGAGTCAGTCCTCTTGTACTTAAGTCGGCATTGTGCCTCTTGTATTTAATTCCAATGCAATTTCTGCGTTTCATCGTCAATAACAAGGTCCAGGGGATACAGTAAACCTGAAGAGGAGCATCGGAATCTATAACTAGTGTCACAGGAATCAATCAAGATATAGTCTGTAAGAAGAGTCAGTCTTCTTGTACTTAAGTCGGCAGTGTGCCTTTTCTATTTAATTCCGATGCAATTTCTGTGTTTCGTCGTCAATAAGAAGGTCAGAGGGATACAGTAAACCTAAAGTGAAGCATCGGAATCTGTAACTAGTGTCACAGGAATTGTTCAAATCATAGGCAGTAGGAAGAGTCAGTCTTCTTGTACTTAAGTCGGCATTGTGCCTTTTGTATTTAGTTCATATGCAATTTCTGTGTTTCATCGTCAATAAGAAGAACCAAGGGATACAGTAAACCTGAAATGAAGCATCGGAATCTATAACTAGTGTCACACTATTGGTTCAAAACATAGACAGTAGGAAGATTCAGTCTACACGTACTTAAGTCGGCATTGTGCCTTTTGTATTTATTTCCGATGCAATTTCTGTGTTTCATCGTCAATACAAAGGTCAGAGCGATACAGTAAAGCTGAAGTGAAGCATCGGAATCTCTAACTAGTGTCACAGGAATGGTTCAACACATAGTCAGTAAGAAGAGTCAGACTTCTTGTACTTAAGTCGGCATTGTGTCTTTTGTATTTAATTCCGATGCAATTTCTGTGTCTCATCGTCAACACGCTGGTCCGAGGGATACAGTAAACCAGAATTGAAGCATCGGAATCTATAACTAGTATCACAGGAATGGTTCAAAACATAGTCAGTAAGAAGAGTCAATCTTCTTGCACTTAAACCAGCATTGTGCCTTTTCTATTTAATTCCGATGCAATCTCTGTGTTTCATCGTCAATAAGAAGGTCCAAGGGATACAGGAAACCTGAAGTGAAGCATCGGAACCTAATACTAGTGTCACAGGAATGGTTCAAACATTGACAGTAGAAAGATTCAGTCTACATGTACTTAAGTCGGCATTGTCCGTTTGCATTAATATCCGATGCAATTTCTGTGTTTCATCGTCAATAAGAAGGTCTAAGGGATTCAGTAAACCTGAAGTGAAGCATCGGAATATATAACTAGTGTCACAGGAATGGTTCAAAGCATAGTCAGTAAGTAGAGTCAGTCTTCTTGTACTTAAGTCGGCATTGTGCATTTTGTATTTAATTCCGATGCAATTTCTGTGTTTCATCGTCAATAAGAAGGTCCAAGGGATACAGTAAACCTGAAGTGGAACATCGGAAACTATAACTAGTGGCACAGAAATGGTTCAAAGCATAGACTGTAAGAAGAGTCAGTCTTCTTGTACTTAAGTCGGCATTGTGCCCTTTTCAATTTAATTCCGATGCATTTACTGTGTTTCATCGTCAATAAGAAGGTCAGAGGGATACAGTAAACCTGAAGTGAAGCATCGGAATCTCTAACTAGTGTCACAGGAATGGTTCAACACATAGTCAGTAAGAAGAGTCAGTCTTCTTGTACTTATGTCTGCATTGTGCCTTTTGTATTTAATTCCGATGCAATTACTGTGTTTCATCGTCAATTAGAAGGTCCAAGGGATACAGTAAACCTGAAGCGAAGCATCGGAATCTGTAACTAGCGTCACAGGAATGGTTCTAAACATAGACACTAAGAAGAGTCAGTCTGCTTGTACTTAAGACGGCATTGTGCCTTTTCTATTTAATTCCGATGCAATTTCTGTGTTTCATCGTCAATAACAAGATCAGAGGGATACAGTGAACCTGAGGTGAAGCATCGGAATCTATAACTAGTGTCACAGGAATGGTTCAAAACATAGACAGTAGGAAGAGTCAGTCTTCTTGTACTTAAGTCGGCATTGAGACTTTTGTATTTAATTCCGATGCACTATCTGTCTTTCATCGTCAATAAGAAGAACCAAGGGATAGTGCAAACCTGAAACGAAGCATCGGAATGTATAACTAGTGTCACAGGAATGGATCAAGGTATAGTCAGTAAGAAAAGTCAGTCTTCTTGTACTTAAGTCGGCATTGTGCCTTTTCTATTTAATTCCGATGCAAATTCTGTGTTTCATCGTCAATAAGAAGGTCAGAGGGAAACAGTAAACCTGAAGTGATGCATCGGAATCTCTAACTAGTGTCTCAGGAATGGTTCAAAACATAGACACTAAGAAGAGTCAGTCTGCTTGTACTTAAGTGGTCATTGTGCTTTTTCTATTTAATTCCGATACAATATCTGTGTTTCATCGTCAAAAAGAAGGTCAGAGGGATACAGTAAACCTGAAATGAAGCATCGGAACCTATAACTAGTGTCACAGGAATGGTTAAAAAAATAGACAGTAGGAAGATTCAGTCTACATGTACTTAGGTCGGCATTGTGAAGTTTGTATTTATATCCGATGCAATTTCTGTGTTTCATCGTCAATAAGAGGGACCAAGGGATACAGTAAACCTGAAGTGAAGCATCGGAATCTAAAACTAGTGACACAGGAATGGTTCAATACATAGACAGTAGGAAGAGTCAGTCTTCTTGTACTTAAGTTGGCATTGTGCCTTTTGTATGTAATTTCGATGCACTATCTGTGTTTCATCGTCAATAAGAAGGTCCAAGGGATACAGTAAACTGGAAATGAAGCGTCGGAATCAATAACTAGTGTCACACTTATGGTTCAAAACATAGACAGTAGGAAGATTCAGTCTACATGTACTTCAGTCGGCATTGTGCCTTTTGTATTTATTTCCGATGCAATTTCTGTGTTTCATCGTCAATACGAAGGTCAGAGGAATACAGTAAACCTGAAGTGAAGCATGGGAATCTATAACTAGTGTCACAGGAATGGTTCAAAACATGGTCAGTAAGAAGAGTCAGTCGTCTTGTACTTAAGTCGGCATTGTGCCTTTGGTATTTAATTCCGATGCAATTAGTGTGTTTCATCGTCAATAAGAAGGTCCAAGGGATACAGTAAACCTGAAGTGAAGCATCGGAATCTGTAACTAGCGTCACAGGAATGGTTAAACCATAGACACTAAGAAGAGCAAGTCTGCTTGTACTTAAGTCGTCATTGTGCTTTTTCTATTTAATTCCGATGCAATTTCTGAGTTTCATCGTCAATAAGAAGGTCTGAGGGATACACTGAACCTGCGGTGAAGCATCGGAATCTATAACTAGAGTCACAGGAATGGTGGAAAACATAGACAGTAGGAAGAGTCAGTCTTCTTGAACATAAGTCGGCATTGTGCCTTTTCTATTTAATTCCGATGCAATTTCTGTGTTTCGTCGCCAATAAGGAGTTCCAAAGGATACAGTAAACCTGAAGTGAAGCATCGGAATCTATAACTAATGTCACAGGATTCGTTCAAAACGTAGACAGTAGGAAGAGTCAGTCTTGTGGTACTTAAGTCGGCATTGTGCCTTTTGCATTTAGTTCCGATGCAATTTCTGTGTTTCATCGTCAATACGATGGTCCTAGGGATACAGCAAAACTGATTTGAAGCATCGGAATCTGTAACTAGTGTCAGAGGAATGGTTCAAAACAAAGGCAGTAAGAAGAGTCGGTCTTCTTGTACTTAAGTCGGCATTGTGGCTTTTGTACTTTATTCCGATGCAATATCTGTGTTTCATCGTTAATACGAAGGTGAGAGGGATACAGTACACCTGAAGTGAAGCATCGGAATCTCTAACTATAGTCACAGGAATGGTTCAACACATAGTCAGTAAGAAGAGTCAGACTTCTTGTACTTAAGTCGGCATTGTGCCTTTTGTATTTATTTCCGATGCAATTACTGTGTTTCATCGTCAAAATGAAGGTCCAAGGGATACAGTAAACCTGAAGTGAAGCATCGGAATCTGTAACTAGAGTCACAGGAATGGTTCAAAACATAGACACTAAGAAGAGTCAGTCTGCTTGTACTTAAGAAGGCATTGTGCCTTTTCTATTTAATTCCAATGCAATTTCTGTGTTTCATCGTCAATGAGAAGGTCAGAGAGATACAGTGAACCTGAGGTGAAGCATCGGAAACTATAACTAGTGTCACAGGATTGGTTTAAAACATAGACAGTGGGAAGAGTCAGTCTTCTTGCACTGAAGTCGGCATTGGGCTTTTTCTATTTAATTCCGATGCAATTTCTGTGTTTCGTCGCCAATAAGAAGTTCCAAAGGATACAGTAAACCTGAAGTTAAGCATGGGAATCTATAACCAATGTCACAGGATTCGTTCAAATCATAGACAGTAGGAAGAGTCAGTCGTGTGGTACTTAAGTCGGCATTGTGCATTTTGTATTTAGTTCCGATGCAATTTCTGTGTTTCATCGTCAATATGAAGGTCCTAGGGATACAGTAAATCTGAAGTGAAGCATCGGAATCTGTAACTAGTGTCACAGGAATGGTTCATTACATAGTCAGTAAGAAGAGTCAGTCTTCTTGTACTTAAGTCGGCATTGTGCCTTTTGTATTTAATTCCGGTGCAATTTCTGTGTTTCATCATCAGTACGAAAGTCCGAGGTATACAGTAAACCAGAAGTGAAGCATCGGACTCTATAACAAGTGTCACAGGAATGGTTCAAAACATAGTCAGTAAGAAGAGTCAGTCTTCTTGTACTTATGTCGGCATTGTGCCTTTTGTATTTAATTCCGATGCAATATCTGTGTTTCATCGTTAATAAGAAGGTCAGAGGGATACAGTAAACCTGAAGTGAAGCATCGGAATCTACAACTAGTCACACATTAATGTTTCAAATCATAGTCAGTAAGAAGAGTCAGTCTTCTTGTGCTTAAGCCGATATTGTGCCTTTTCTATTTAATTCCGATGCAATCTCTGTGTTTCGTCGTCAATAAGAAGGGCCAAGGGATACAGTAAACCTGAAGTGAAGAATCGGAATCTATACCTAGTGTCACAGGAATGGTTCAAAACATAGACGGTAGGAAGAGTCAGTTTCCTTGTACTTTAGTTGGCATTGTGCCCTTTGTATTTAATTCCGATGCACTATCTGTGTTTCATCGTCAATAAGATGTTCCAAGTGATACAGTAAACCTGAAATGAAGCATCGGAATCAATAACTAGTGTCACAGGAATGGTTCAAAACATAGACAGTAGGAAGATTCAGTCTACATGTACATAAGCCGGCATTGTGCCTTTTGTATATAATTCCGATGCAATTTCAGTGTTTCATCGTCAATATGAAGGTCCAAGCGATACAGTGAACCTGAAGTGGAGCACCGGAATCTATAACTAGTGTCACATTAATGGTTCAAAGCATAGACAGTAAGAAGAGTCAGTCTTCTTGTACATAAGTCGGCATTGTGCCCTTTTCAATTTAATTCCGATGCAATTACTGTGTTTCATCGTCAATAAGAAGGTCAGAGGGATACAGTAAACCTGAAGTGAAGCATCGGAATCTCTAACTTGTGTCACAGGAAAGGTTCAACGCATAGTTAGTAAGAAGAGTCAGTCTTCTTGTACTTAAGTCGGCATTGTGCCTTTGGTATTTAATTCCGATGCAATTACTGCGTTTCATCGTCAATAAGAAGGTCCAAGGGATACAGTAAACCTGAAGTGAAGCATCGGTATCTGTAACTAGCGTCACAGGAATGGTTCAAAACATAGACACTAAAAAGAGTCAGTCTGCTTGAACTTAAGACGTTATTGTGCCTTTTCTATTTAATTCCGATGCAATTTCTGTGTTCCATCGTCAATAAGAAGGTCAGAGGGATACAGTGAACCTGCGGTGAAACATCGGAATCTATAACTAGAGTCACAGGAATGGTTCAAATCATAGACAGTAGGAAGAGTCAGTCTTCTTGAACTTAAGTCTGCATTGTGATTTTCTTTTTAATTCCGATGCAATTTCTGTGTTTCGTCGCCAATTCGAAGTTCCAAAGGACACAGTAAACCTGAAGTGAAGCATCGGAAAATATGTAACTAGTGTCACAGGAATGGTTCAAATCATAGACAGTAGCAAGATTCAGTGTACATGTACTTAAGTCGGCATTGTGCCGTTTGTATTTATATCCGATGCAATTTCTGTGTTTCATCGTCAATAAGAAGGTCCAAGGGATACAGTAAACCTGAAGTGAAGCATCGGAATCTATAACTAGTGTCACAGGAATGGTTCAAAACATAGTCAGTAAGAACAGTCAGTCTTCTTGTACTTATGTCGGCACTGTGCATTTTGTATTTAATTCCGATGCAATTTCTGTGTTTCATCGTCAATAAGAAAGTCCAAGGGATACAGTTAACCTGACGTGGAGCATCGGAATCTATACCTAGTGTCACAGGAATGGATCAAAGCATAGACAGTAAGAAGAGTCAGTCTTCTTGTACTTAAGTCGGCATTGTGCCCTTTTGAATTTAATTCCGATGCAATTACTGTGTTTCATCGTCAATAGGAAGGTCAGAGGGATACAGTAAACCTGAAGTGAAGCATCGGAATCTCTAACTATTGTCACAGGAATGGTTCAACACATAGTCAGTAAGAAGAGTCAGCCTTCTTGTACTTAAGTCGGCATTGTGCCTTTTGTATTTAATTCCGATGCAATTACTGTGTTTCATCGTCAATAAGAAGGTCCAAGGGATACAGTAAACCTGAAGTGAAGCATCGGAATCTGTAACTAGAGTCACAGGAATAGTTCAAAACATAGACTCTAAGAAGAGTCAGTCTGCTTGTACTTAAGAAGGCATTGTGCCTTTTCTATTTAATTCCAATGCAATTTCTGTGTTTAATCGTCAATGAGAAGGTCAGAGAGATACTGTGAACCTGAGGTGAAGCATCGGAAACTATAACTAGTGTCACAGGATTGGTTTAAAACATAGACAGTGGGAAGAGTCAGTCTTCTTGCACTGAAGTCGGCATTGGGCTTTTTCTATTTAATTCCGATGCAATTTCTGTGTTTCGTCGCCAATAAGAAGTTCCAAAGGACACAGTAAACCTGAAGTTAAGCATGGGAATCTATAACCAATGTCACAGGATTCGTTCAAAACATAGACAGTAGGAAGAGTCAGTCGTGTGCTACTTAAGTCGGCATTGTGCATTTTGTATTTAGTTCCGATGCAATTTCTGTGTTTCATCGTCAATATGAAGGACAGAGGGATACAGTAAATCTGAGGTGAAGCATCGGAACCTCTAACAAGTGCAACAGGAATGGTTCAACACATAGTCAGTAAGAAGAGTCAGTCCTCTTGTACTTAAGTCGGCATTGTGCCTCTTGTATTTAATTCCGATGCAATTTCTGCGTTTCATCGTCAATAACAAGGTCCAGGGGATACAGTAAACCTGAAGAGGAGCATCGGAATCTATAACTAGTGTCACAGGAATCAATCAAGATATAGTCTGTAAGAAGAGTCAGTCTTCTTGTACTTAAGTCGGCAGTGTGCCTTTTCTATTTAATTCCGATGCAATTTCTGTGTTTCGTCGTCAATAAGAAGGTCAGAGGGATACAGTAAACCTAAAGTGAAGCATCGGAATCTATAACTACTGTCACAGGAATTGTTCAAATCATAGGCAGTAGGAAGAGTCAGTCTTCTTGTACTTAAGTCGGCATTGTGCCTTTTGTATTTAGTTCATATGCAATTTCTGTGTTTCACCGTCAATAAGAAGAACCAAGGGATACAGTAAACCTGAAATGAAGCATCGGAATCTATAACTAGTGTCACACTATTGGTTCAAAACATAGACAGTAGGAAGATTCAGTCTACACGTACTTAAGTCGGCATTGTGCCTTTTGTATTTATTTCCGATGCAATTTCTGTGTTTCATCGTCAATACAAAGGTCAGAGCGATACAGTAAAGCTGAAGTGAAGCATCGGAATCTCTAACTAGTGTCACAGGAATGGTTCAACACATAGTCAGTAAGAAGAGTCAGACTTCTTGTACTTAAGTCGGCATTGTGCCTTTTGTATTTAATTCCGATGCAATTTCTGTGTCTCATCGTCAACACGCTGGTCCGAGGGATACAGTACCAGAAGTGAAGCATCGGAATCTATAACTAGTATCACAGGAATGGTTCAAAACATAGTCAGTAAGAAGAGTCAATCTTCTTGCACTTAAACCAGCATTGTGCCTTTTCTATTTAATTCCGATGCAATCTCTGTGTTTCATCGTCAATAAGAAGGTCCAAGGGATACAGGAAACCTGAAGTGAAGCATCGGAACCTATAACTAGTGTCACAGGAATGGTTCAAACATTGACAGTAGGAAGATTCAGTCTACATGTACTTAAGTCGGCATTGTCCGTTTGCATTAATATCCGATGCAATTTCTGTGTTTCATCGTCAATAAGAAGGTCTAAGGGATTCAGTAAACCTGAAGTGAAGCATCGGAATATATAACTAGTGTCACAGGAATGGTTCAAAGCATAGTCAGTAACTAGAGTCAGTCTTCTTGTACTTAAGTCGGCATTGTGCATTTTGTATTTAATTCCGATGCAATTTCTGTGTTTCATCGTCAATAAGAAGGTCCAAGGGATACAGTAAACCTGAAGTGGAACATCGGAAACTATAACTAGTGGCACAGAAATGGTTCAAAGCATAGACTGTAAGAAGAGTCAGTCTTCTTGTACTTAAGTCGGCATTGTGCCCTTTTCAATTTAATTCCGATGCATTTACTGTGTTTCATCGTCAATAAGAAGGTCAGAGGGATACAGTAAACCTGAAGTGAAGCATCGGAATCTCTAACTAGTGTCACAGGAATGGTTCAACACATAGTCAGTAAGAAGAGTCAGTCTTCTTCTACTTATGTCTGCATTGTGCCTTTTGTATTTAATTCCGATGCAATTACTGTGTTTCATCGTCAATTAGAAGGTCCAAGGGATACAGTAAACCTGAAGCGAAGCATCGGAATCTGTAACTAGCGTCACAGGAATGGTTCTAAACATAGACACTAAGAAGAGTCAGTCTGCTTGTACTTAAGACGGCATTGTGCCTTTTCTATTTAATTCCGATGCAATTTCTGTGTTTCATCGTCAATAACAAGATCAGAGGGATACAGTGAACCTGAGGTGAAGCATCGGAATCTATAACTAGTGTCACAGGAATGGTTCAAAACATAGACAGTAGGAAGAGTCAGTCTTCTTGTACTTAAGTCGGCATTGAGACTTTTGTATTTAATTCCGATGCACTATCTGTCAGTCTTCTTGTACTTAAGTCGGCATTGTGCCTTTTCTATTTAATTCCGATGCAAATTCTGTGTTTCATCGTCAATAAGAAGGTCAGAGGGAAACAGTAAACCTGAAGTGATGCATCGGAATCTCTAACTAGTGTCTCAGGAATGGTTCAAAACATAGACACTAAGAAGAGTCAGTCTGTTTGTACTTAAGTGGTCATTGTGCTTTTTCTATTTAATTCCGATACAATATCTGTGTTTCATCGTCAAAAAGAAGGTCAGAGGGATACAGTAAACCTGAAATGAAGCATCGGAACCTATAACTAGTGTCACACTTATGGTTCAAAACATAGACAGTAGGAAAATTCAGTCTACATGTACTTCAGTCGGCATTGTGCTTTTGTATTTATTTCCGATGCAATTTCTGTGTTTCATCGTCAATACGAAGGTCAGAGGAATACAGTAAACCTGAAGTGAAGCATGGGAATCTATAACTAGTGTCACAGGAATGGTTCAAAACATAGTCAGTAAGAAGAGTCAGTCGTCTTGTACTTAAGTCGGCATTGTGCCTTTGGTATTTAATTCCGATGCAATTAGTGTGTTTCATCGTCAATAAGAAGGTCCAAGGGATACAGTAAACCTGAAGTGAAGCATCGGAATCTGTAACTAGCGTCACAGGAATGGTTTAAACCATAGACACTAAGAAGAGCAAGTCTGCTTGTACTTAAGTCGTCATTGTGCTTTTTCTATTTAATTCCGATGCAATTTCTGAGTTTCATCGTCAATAAGAAGGTCTGAGGGATACACTGAACCTGCGGTGAAGCATCGGAATCTATAACTGGAGTCACAGGAATGGTGCAAAACATAGACAGTAGGAAGAGTCAGTCTTCTTGAACATAAGTCGGCATTGTGCCTTTTCTATTTAATTCCGATGCAATTTCTGTGTTTCGTCGCCAATAAGGAGTTCCAAAGGATACAGTAAACCTGAAGTGAAGCATCGGAATCTATAACTAATGTTACAGGATTCGTTCAAAACGTAGACAGTAGGAAGAGTCAGTCTTGTGGTACTTAAGTCGGCATTGTGCCTTTTGTATTTAGTTCGGATGCAATTCCTGTGTTTCATCGTCAATACGATGGTCCTAGGGATACAGCAAAACTGATTTGAAGCATCGGAATCTGTAACTAGTGTCAGAGGAATGGTTCAAAACAAAGGCAGTAAGAAGAGTCGGTCTTCTTGTACTTAAGTCGGCATTGTGGCTTTTGTACTTTATTCCGTTGCAATATCTGTGTTTCATCGTTAATACGAAGGTCAGAGGGATACAGTAAACCTGAATTGAAGCATCGGAATCTACAACTAGTCACACAGGAATGGTTCAAATCATAGTCAGTAAGAAGAGTCGGTCTTCTTGTACTTAAGCCGGCATTGTGCCTTTTCTATTTAATTCAGATGCAATCTCTGTGTTTCATCGTCAATAAGAAGGTCCAAGGGATACAGTACACCTGAAGTGAAGCATCGGAACCTATAACTAGTGACACAGGAATGGTTCAAAGATAGACAGTAGGAAGAATCAGTCCGCATGTACTTAAGTCGGCATTGTGCCGTTTGTATTTATATCCGATGCAATTTCTGTGTTTCATCGGCAATAAGAAGGTCCAAGGGATACAGTAAACCTGAAGTGAAGAATCGGAATCTATAACTAGTGTCACATGAAAGGTTCAAAACATAGTCAGTAAGAACAGTCAATCTTCTTGTACTTAAGTCGGCATTGTGCATTTTGTATTTAATTCCGATGCAATTTCAGTGTATCATCGTCAATAAGAAGGTCCAAGGGATACAGTAAACCTGAAGTGGAGCATCGGATTCTAGAACTAGTGTCACAGGAATGGTTCAAAGCATAGACAGTAAGAAGAGACAGTCTTGTTGTACTTAAGTCGGCATTGTGCCCTTTTAAATATAATTCCGATGCACATACTGTGTTTCATCGTCAATGAGAAGGCCAGAGGGATACAGTAAACCTGAAGTGAAGCATCGGAATCTCCAACTAGTGTCACAGGAATTGTTCAACACATAGTCAGTAAGAAGAGTCAGTCTTCTTGTACTTAAGTCGGCATTGTGCCTTTGGTATTTAATTCCGATGCAATTTCTGTGTATCATCGTCAATAAGAAGGTCCAAGGGATACAGTAAACCTGAAGTGAAGCATCGGAATCTGTAACTAGCGTCACAGGAATGGTTCAAAACATAGTCACTAAGAAGAGTGAGGCTGCTTGTACTTAAGACGGCATTGTGTCTTTTCTATTTAATTCCAATGCAATTTCTGTGTTTCATCGTCAATAAGAAGGTCAGAGGGATACAGTGAACCTGAGGTGAAGCATCGGAATCTATAACTAGTGTCACAGGAATGGTTCTAAACATAGACAGTAGGAAGAGTCAGTCTTCTTGTACTTAAGTCGGCATTGTGCCTTTTCCATTTAATTCCGATGCAATTTCTGTGTCTCATCAACAATATGAAGGTCCTAGGGATACAGTAAACCTGAAGTGAAGCATCGGAATCCATAACTAATGTCACAGAATTCGTTCAAATCATGGACAGTAGGAAGAGTCAGTCTTGTGGTACTTAAGTCGGCATTGTGCCTTTTGTATTTAGTTCCGATGCAATTTTTGTGTTTCATCGTCAATATGAAGTGAAGCATCGGAATATGTAACTAGTGTCACAGGAATGGTTCATAACATAGTCAGTAAGAAGAGTCAGTCTTCTTGTACCTAAGTCGGCATTGTGCCTTTTGTATTTAATTTCGATGCAATTTCTGAGTTTCATCGTGAATACGAAGGTCCGAAGGATACAATAAACCAGACGTGAAGCATCGGAATCTATAACTAGTGTCACAGGAGTGGTTCAAATCATAGTCAATAAGAAGAGTCAGTCTTCTTGTACTTAAGTCGGCATTGTGCCTTTTGTATTTAAATCCGATGCAATATCTGTGTTTCATCTTTAATAAGAAGGTCAGAGGGATACAGCAAACCCGAAGTGAAGCATCGGAATCTACAACTAGTCACACAGGCACGTTTCAAATCATAGTCAGTAAGAAGAGTCAGTCTTCTTGTGCTTAAGCCGGCATTGTGCCTTTTCTATTTAATTCCGATGCAATCTCTGTGTTTCATCGTCAATCAGAAGGTCCAAGGGATACAGTAAACCTGAAGTGAAGCATCGGAATCTATACCTAGTGTCACAGGAATGGTTCAAAACATAGACGGTAGGAAGAGTCAGTTTTCTTGTCCTTTTGTTGGCATTGTGCCTTTTGTATTTAATTCCGATGCACTATCTGTGTTTCAGCGTCAATAGGAAGATCAGAGGGATACAGTAAACCTGAAGTGAAGCATCGGAATGTGTAACTAGCGTCAGAGGATTGGCTCAAAACATTGACACTAAGAAGAGTCAGACTAGCTGGTACTTAAGACGGCATTGTGCCTTTTCTATTTAATTCCAATGCAATTTCAGTGTTTCATCTTCAATACAAAGGTCAGAGCGACACAGTAAACCTGAAGTGAAGCATCGGAATCTATTACTAGTGTCACAGGAAAGGTTCAAAATATAGTCAGTAAGAAGAGTCAGTCTTCTTGTACTTAAGTCGGCATTGTGCCTTTTGTATTTAATTCCGATGCAATTTCTGAATTTCATCGACAATAAGAAAGTCCAAGGTATATAGTAAACCTGAAGTGGAGCATCGGAATCTATAACCAGTGTCAGAGGAATGGTTCAAAGCATAGACAGTAAGAAGAGGCAATCTTCTTGTACTTATGTCGGCAGTGCGCCCTTTTCAATTTAATTCCGATGCAATAACTATGTCTCATCGTCAATAAGATGGTCACAGGGATACAGTAAACCTGAAGTGAAGCATCGGAATCTCTAACTAGTGCCACAGGAATGGTTCAACACATAGTCAGTAAGAAGAGTCAGTCTTCTTGTGCTTATGTCGGCATTGTTCCTTTTGTATTTAATTGCAATGCAATTTCTGTGTTTCTTCGTCAATATGAAGATCCAAGGGAGACAGTAAACCTGAAGTGAAGCATCGGAATCTATAACTAGTGTCACAGGAATGGTTCAAAACATAGACAGTAGGAAGAGTTAGTCTACATGTACATAATTCGGCATTGTGCCTTTTGTATTTAGTTCAGATGCAATTTCTGGGTTTCATCGTCAATAGGAAGGTCCTAGGGATACAAAAACCTGAAGCGAAGCATCGGAATCTGCAACTAGTGTCCCGGGAACTGTTCAAATCATAGACACTGAGAAGAGTCAATCTGCTTGTACTTAAGTCGGCATTGTGCCTTTTGTATTTAATTCCGATGCAATTTCTGTGTTTCATCGTCAATACGAATTTCAGAGGGATACAGTAAATCAGAAGTGAAGCATCGGAATCTATAACAAGTGTCACAGGAATGGTTCAAACATAGTCAGTAAGAAGAGTCAGTCTTCTTGTACGTAAGTCGGCATTGTGCCTTTTGTATTTAACTCCGATGCAATATCTGTGTTTCATCGTTAATAAGAAGGTCAGAGGGATACGGTAAACCTGAAGAGAAGCATCGGAATCTACAACTAGTCACACAGGAATGGTTCAAATCATAGTCAGTAAGATGAGTCAGTCTTCTTGTACTTAAGTCGGCATTGTGCCTTTTCTATTTAATTCCGATGCAATTTCTGTGTTTCGTCGCCAATAAGAAGGTCCAAAGGATACAGCAAACCTGAAGTGAAGCATCGGAATATATAACTAATGTCACAGGAATCGGTCAAAACATAGACAGTAGGATGAGTCAGTCTTCTTGTACATATTCGGCATTGTGCCTTTTGTATTTAATTCCGATGCAATATCTGTGTTTCATCGTTAATTAGAAGGTCAGGGGGATACAGTAAATCTGAAGTGAGCATTGGAATCTACAAATAGTCACCCATGAATGGCTCAAATCATAGTCAGTAAGAAGAGTCAGTCTTCTTGTACTTATGCCTGCATGGTGCCTTTTCTATTTAATTGCGATGCAATCTCTGTGTTTCATCGTCAATAAGAAGGTCAAAGGGATACAGTAAACCTGAAGTGAAGCATCGGAATCTACAACTAGTCACACAGGAATGGTTCAAATCATAGTCAGTATGATGAGTCAGTCTTCTTGTACATAAGCCGGCATTGTGGCTTTTCTATTTAATTCCGATGCAATTTCTGTGTTTCATCGTCAATTAGAAGGTCCAAGGGATACAGTAAACCTGAAGTGAAGCAACGGCATCTATAACTAGTGTCACAGGAATGGATCAAGGTATAGTCAGTAAGAAGAGTCAGTCTTCTTCTACTTAAGTTGGCATTGTGCCTTTTCTATTTAATTCCGATGCAATTTCTGTGTTTCATCGTCAATAAGACGGTCAGAGGTATACAGTGAACCTGAGGTGAAGCATCGGAATCTATAACTAGTATCACAGGAATGGTTCAAAACATAGACAGTAGGAAGAGTCAGTCTTCTTGTACTTCAGTCGGCATTGTGCCTTTTATATTTAATTCCGATGCAATTTCTGTGTTTCGTCGCCAATAAGAAGGTCCAAAGGATACAGCAAACCTGATGTGAATCATCGGAATCCATAACTAATGTCACAGGAATCGTTCAAAACATAGACAATAGGAAGAGTCAGTCTTCTTGTACTTATTCGGCATTGTGCCTTTTGTATTTAGTTCAGATGCAATTTCTGTGTTTCATCATCAATAAGATGGTCCTAGGGTTACAGTAAAGCTGAAGTGACGCATCGGAATCTACAACTAGTGTCACAGGAATGGTTCAAATCATAGTCAGTAAGAAGAGTCAGTCTTCTTGTACTTAAGTCGGCATTGTGCCTTTTGTATTTAATTCCGATGCAATTTCTGTGTTTCATCGTCAATAAGAGGGTCCAAGGGATACAGTAAACCTGAAGTGAAGCATCGGATTCTATAACCAGTGTCACAGGAATGGATCAAGATATAGTCAGTAAGAAGGGTCAGGCTTCTTGTACTTAAGACGGCATTGTGCCTTTTCTATTTAATTCCGATGCGATATCTGTGTTTCATCGCCAATAAGATGGTCAGAGGGATACAGTGAACCTGAGGTGAAGCATCGGAATCTATAACTAGTGTCACAGGAATGGTTCAAAACATAGACAGTAGGAAGTGTCAGTCTTCTTGCACTTAAGTCGGCATTGTGCCTTGTCTATTTAATTCCGATGCAATTTCTGTGTTTCGTCGCCAATAAGAATTTCCAAAGATACAGTAAATCTAAAGTGAAGCATCGGAATCTATAACTAATGTCATAGGATTCGTTCAAAACATAGACAGTAATAAGAGTCAGTCTTGTGGTACTTAAGTCGGCATTGTGCCTTTTGTATTTAGTTCCGATGCAATTTCTGTGTTTCATCGTCAATAAGAAGGTCCATGGGATACAATAAACCTGAAGTGAAGCATCGGAATCTATAACTAGTGTCACAGGAATGGTTCAAACAATGTCAGTAAGCAGAGACAGTCTTCTTGTACTTAAGTCGGCTTTGTGCCTTTTGTATTTAATTCCGATGCAATTTCTGTGTTTCATCGTCAATACGAAGGTCCGAGGGTTACAGTAAATCAGAAGTGAAGCATCGGAATCTATAACTAGTGTCACAGGAATGGTTCAAAACATAGTCAGTAAGAAGAGTCAGTCTTCTTGTACTTAAGTCGGCATTGTGCCTTTTGTATTTAATTCCGATGCAATATCTGTGTTTCATCGTTAATTAGAAGGTCAGGGGGATACAGTAAATCTGAAGTGAGCATTGGAATCTACAAATAGTCACCCATGAATGGCTCAAATCATAGTCAGTAAGAAGAGTCAGTCTTCTTGTACTTAAGCCTGCATGGTGCCTTTTCTATTTAATTGCGATGCAATCTCTGTGTTTCATCGTCAATAAGAAGGTCAAAGGGATACAGTAAACCTGAAGTAAAGCATCGGAATCTATAACTAGTGTCACAGGAATGGATCAAAATATAGTCAGTAAGAAGAGTCGGTCCACTTGTACTTAAATCGGCATTGCGCTTTTTGTATTTAATTCCGATGCAATTTCTGTGTTTCATCGTCAATAAGAAGGTCCAAGGGATACAGTTAACCTGAAGTGAAGCATCGGAATCTGTAACTAGTGTCTCAGGAATGGATCAAGATATAGTCAGTAAGAAGAGTCAGTCTTCTTTTACTTAAGTCGGCATTGTGCATTTTGTATTTAATTCCGATGCAATTCCTGCGTTTCATCGTCAATAAGAAGGTCAGAGGGATACAGTAAACCTGAGGTGAAGCATCGGAATCTATAAGTAGTGTCATAGGAATGGTTCAAAACATAGTCAGTGAGGAGACTCAGTCGTCTTGTACTTAAGTCGGCATTGTGCCTTTTCTATTTGATTCCGATGCAATTTATGTGTTTCATCGTCAATAAGAAGGTCCAAGGGATACAGTAAACCTGAAGTGTAGCATCTGAATCTGTAAGTAGCGTCACAGGAATGGTTCAAAACATAGACAGTAAGAAGAGTCAGTCTTCTTGTACTTAAGTGGGCATTATGCCTTTTCTATTTAATTCCGATGCAATTTCTGTGTTTCATGGTCAATAAGAAGGTCAGAGGGATACAGTAAACCGGAGGTGAAGCATCGGAATCAATAACTAGTGTCACAGGAATGGTTCAAATCATAGACAGTAGAAAGAGTCAGTCTTCTTGTACTTAAGTCGGCATTGTGCCCTTTCTATTTAATTCCGATGCATTTCTGTGTTTCAACGTCAATACGAAGGTCAGAGGGATACTGTAAACCTGAGGTGAAGCATCGGAATCTGTATCTAGCGTCACAGGAATGGTTCAAAACATAGACAGTAAGAAGAGTCAGTCTTCTTGTACTTAAGTGGGCATTGTGCCTTTTCTATTTAATTCCGATGCAATTTCTGTGTTTCATGGTCAATAAGAAGGTCGGAGGGATACAGTAAACCGGAGGTGAAGCATCGGAATCAAAACTAGTGTCACAGGAATGGTTCAAATCATAGACAGTAGAAAGAGTCAGTCTTCTTGTACTTAAGTCGGCATTGTGCCCTTTCTATTTAATTCCGATGCAATTGCTGTGTTTCGTCGCCAATAAGAAGTTCCGAAGGATACAGTAAACCTGAAGTGAAGCATCGGAATCTATAACTAATTACACAGGATTCGTTCAAAACATAGACAGTAGGAAGAGTCAGTCTTGTGGTACTTAAGTCGGCATTGTGTCCTTTTGTATTTAGTTCCGATGCAATTTCTGTGTTTCATCGTCAATAAGAAGGTCCTAGGGATACAGTAAACCTAAAGTGAAGCATCGGAAACTATAACTAGTGTCACAGGAATGGTTCACAACATAGTCAGTAAGAAGAGTCAGTCTTGTTGTACTTAAGTCGGCATTGTGCCTTTTCTATTTAATTCCGATGCAATTTCTGTGTTTCATCGTCAATAAGAAGGTCCAAGGGATACAGTAAACCTGAAGTGAAGCATCGGAATCTATAACTAGTATCACAGGTATGGATCAAGTTATAGTCAGAATGAAGAGTCAGTCTTCTTGTACTTAAGTCGGCATTGTGCCTTTTCTATTTAATTAAGACGCAATATCTGTGTTTCATCGTCAATAAGAAGGTCAGAGGGATACAGTAAACCTGAATGGAAGCATCGGAATGTGTAACTAGCGTCAGAGGAATGGTTCAAAACATAGACTCTAACAAGAGTCAGACTGCTTGTACTTAAGACGGCATTGTGCATTTTCTATTTAATTCCGATGCAATTTCTGTGTTTCATCGTCAATAAAAAGGCCAGAGGGAGACAGTGAACCTGAGGTGAAGAATCGGAATCTATAACTAGTGTCACAGGAATGGTTCAAAACATAGACAGTATTAAGAGTCAGTCTTCTTGTACTTAAGTCGGCATTGTGCCTTTTCTATTTAATTCCGATGCATTTTCTGTGTTTCGTCGCCAATACGAAGGTCCAAAGGATACAGCAAAGCAGAAGTGAAGCATCGGAATCCATAACTAATGTCACAGGATTCGTTCAAAACATAGACAGTAGGATGAGTCAGTCTTGTGGTACCGAAGTCGGCATTGTGCCTTTTGTATTTAGTTCCGATGCAATTTCAGTGTTTCATCGTCAATAAGAAGGTCCTAGGGATACAGTAAACCTGAAGTGAAGCATCGTAATCTATTACTAGTGTCACAGAATGGTTCAAAATATAGTCAGTAAGAAGAGTCAGTCTTCTTGTACTTAGGTCGGCATTGTGCCTTTTGTATTTTATCCCGATGCAATTTTAGTGTTTCATCGTCAATACGAAGGTCCAAGGTATACAGTAAACCTGAAGTGAAGCATTGGAGTCTACAACTAGTGTCACAGGAATGGTCAAAACATAGACAGTAGGAAGTGTCAGTCTTCTTGCACTTAAGTCGGCATTGTGCCTTGTCTATTTAATTCCGATGTAATTTCTGTGTTTCGTCGCCAATAAGAAGTTCCAAAGATACAGTAAATCTAAAGTGAAGCATCGGAATCTATAACTAATGTCATAGGATTCGTTCAAAACATAGACAGTAATAAGAGTCAGTCTTGAGGTACTTAAGTCGGCATTGTGCCTTTTGTAATTAGTTCCGATGCAATTTCTGTGTTTCATCGTCAATAAGAAGGTCCATGGGATACAATAAACCTGAAGTGAAGAATCGGAATCTATAACTAGGGTCACAGGAATGGTTCAAACATTGTCAGTAAGCAGAGACAGTCTTCTTGTACTTAAGTCGGCTTTGTGCCTTTTGTATTTAATTCCGATGCAATTTCTGTGTTTCATCGTCAATACGAAGGTCCGAGGGTTACAGTAAATCAGAAGTGAAGCATCGGAATCTATAACTAGTGTCACAGGAATGGTTCAAAACATAGTCAGTAAGAAGAGTCAGTCTTCTTGTACTTAAGTCGGCATTGTGCCTTTTGTATTTAATTCCGATGCAATATCTGTGTTTCATCGTTAATTAGAAGGTCAGGGGGATACAGTAAATCTGAAGTGAGCATTGGAATCTACAAATAGTCACCCAGGAATGGTTCAAATTATAGTCAGTAAGAAGAGTCAGTCTTCTTGTACTTAAGCCGGCATGGTGCCTTTTCTATTTAATTCCGATGCAATCTCTGTGTTTCATCGTTAATAAGAAGGTCAAAGGGATACAGTAAACCTGAAGTAAAGCATCGGAATCTATAACTAGTGTCACAGGAATGGATCAAAATATAGTCAGTAAGAAGAGTCGGTCCACTTGTACTTAAGTCGGCATTGCGCTTTTTGTATTTAATTCCGATGCAATTTCTGTGTATCATCGTCAATAAGAAGGTCCAAGGGATACAGTTAACCTGAAGTGAAGCATCGGAATCTGTAACTAGTGTCTCAGGAATGGATCAAGATATAGCCAGTAAGAAGAGTCAGTCTTCTTTTACTTAAGTCGGCATTGTGCATTTTGTATTTAATTCCGATGCAATTCCTGCGTTTTATCGTCAATAAGAAGGTCAGAGGGATACAGTAAACCTGAAGTGAAGCATCGGAATCTATAACTAGTATCACAGGTATGGATCAAGTTATAGTCAGTAAGAAGAGTCAGTCTTCTTGTACTTAAGTCGGCATTGTGCCTTTTCTATTTAATTAAGACGCAATATCTGTGTTTCATCGTCAATAAGAAGGTCCTAGGGATACAGTAAACCTGAAGTGAAGCATCGTAATCTATTACTAGTGTCACAGGAATGGTTCAAAATATAGTCAGTAAGAAGAGTCAGTCTTCTTGTTCTCAAGTCGGCATTGTGCCTTTTGTATTTAATTCCGATGCAATTTCTGTGTTTCATCGTCAATAAGGAGGTCAGAGGGATACAGTAAATCTGAAGTGAAGCATCGAAAAGTGTAACTAGCGTCAGAGGAATGGTTCAAAACATAGACAATAGGAAGAGTCATTCTTCTTGTACTTATTCGGCATTGTGCCTTTTGTATTTAGTTCAGATGCAATTTCTGTGTTTCATCGTCAGTAAGAAGGTCCCAGGGTTACAGTAAAGCTGAAGTGAAGCATCGGAATCTACAACTAGTGTCACAGGAATGGTTCAAAACATAGTCAGTAAGAAGTGTCAGTCTTCTTGTACTTAGGTCGGCATTGTGCCTTTTGTATTTAATCCCGATGCAATTTTAGTGTTTCATCGTCAATACGAAGGTCCAAGGTATACAGTAAACCTGAAGTGAAGCATTGGAGTCTATAACTAGTGTCACAGGAATGGATCAAAATATAGTCATTAAGAAGAGTCAGTCTTCTTGTACTTACGTCGGCATTGTGCCTTTTCTATTTAATTCTGATGCAATTTCTGTGTTTCATCGTCAAAAACAAGGTCAGAGGGTACAGTAAAACTGCACTGAAGCATCGGAATCTAAAAGTAGTGTCACAGGAATGGTTCAAAACATAGTCAGTAAGAAGAGTCAGTCTTCTTGTACTTAAGTCGGCATTGTGCCTTTTGTATATAATTCCGATGCAATTTCTGTGTTTCATCGTCAATAGGAAGGTCCAAGGGATACAGTAAACCTGAAGTGGAGCGTCGGAATCTATAACTAGTGTCACAGAAATGGTTCTAAGCATAGACAGTAAGAAGAGTCAGTCCTCTTGTACTGAAGTCGGCATTGTGCCCTTTTCAATTTAATTCCGATGCAATTACTGTGTTTCATCGTCAATAAGACGGTCAGAGCGATACAGTGAACCTGAGGTGAAGCATCGGAATCTATAACTAGTGTCACAGGAATGGTTCCAAACATAGTCAGTAAGAACAGTCAATCTTCTTGTACTTAAGTCGGCATTGTGCCTTTTCTATTTAATTCCGTTGCAAATTCAGTGTTTCGTCGTCAATAGGAAGGTCCAAGGGATATAGTAAAGCTGAAGTGAATCATCTGAATCTGTAACAGATGTCACAGGAATGGTTCAAAACATAGTCAGTAAGAAGAGTCAGTCTTCTTGTATTTAAGTCGGCATTGTGCCATTTGTATTTAATTCCGTTTCAATTTCTGTGTTTCATCGTCAATAAGATGGTCAGAGTGATACAGTAAACCTGAAGTGAAGCATCGGAATCTAGAACATTCGTCACAGGAGTGGTTCAAATCATAGTCAGTAAGAAGAGTCAGTCTTCTTGTACTTAAGTCGGCATTGTGCCTTTTGTATTTAATTCCGATGCAGTATCTGTGTTTCATCGTTATTAAGAGGGTCAGAGGGATACAGTAAATCTGAACTGAAGCATCGGAATCTACAACTAGTCACACAGGATTGGTTCAAATCATAGTCAGTAAGAAGAGTCAGTCTTCTTGTACTTAACCCGGCATTGTGCCCTTTCTATTTAATTCCGATGCAATTTCTGTGTTTCATCGTCAATAAGAAGGTCAGAGGGATACAGTAAACCGGAGGTGAAGCATCGGAATCAATAACTAGTGTCACAGGAATGGTTCAAATCATAGACAGTAGGAAGAGTCAGTCTTCTTGTACTTAAGTCGGCATTGTGCCTTTTCTATTTAATTCCGGTGCAATTGCTGTGTTTCGTCGCCAATAAGAAGTTCCGAAGGATACAGTAAACCTGAAGTGAAGCATCGAAATCTATAACTAATGTCACAGGATTCGTTCAAAACATAGACAGTAGGAAGAGTCAGTCTTGTGGTACTTAAGTCGGCATTGTGTCCTTTTGTATTTAGATCCGATGCAATTTCTGTGTTTCATCGTCAATAAGAAGGTCCTAGGGATACAGTAAACCTGAACAGAAGCATCGGAATCTATTACTAGTATCACAGGAATGGATCAAGTTATAGTCAGTAAGAAGAGTCAGTCTTCTTGTACTTAAGTCGGCATTGTGCCTTTTCTATTTAATTAAGACGCAATATCTGTGTTTCATCGTCAATAAGATGGTCAGAGGGATACAGTAAACCTGAATGGAAGCATCGGAATGTTTAACTAGCGTCAGAGGAATGGTTCAAAACATAGACACTAAGAAGAATCAGACTGCTTGTACTTAAGACGGCATTGTGCATTTTCTATTTAAATCCGATGCAATTTCTGTGTTTCATCGTCAATAAAAAGGTCAGAGGATACAGTGAACCTGAGGTGAAGAATCGGAATCTATAACTAGTGTCACAGGAATGGTTCAAAACATAGACAGTATTAAGAGTCAGTCTTCTTGTATTTAAGTCGGCATTGTGCCTTTTCTATTTAATTCCGATGCAATTTCTGTGTTTCGTCGCCAATACGGAGGTCCAAAGGATACAGCAAAGCAGAAGTGAAGCATCGGAATCCATAACTAATGTCACAGGAATGGTTCAAGATATAGTCAGTAAGAAGAGTCAGTCTTCTTGCACTTAAGTCGGCATTCTGCCTTTTCTATTTAATTCCGATGCAATTACTGTGTTTCATTGTCAATAAGAAGGTCCAATGGATACAGTAAACCTGAAGTGAAGCATGGGAATCTGTAACTAGCGTCAAAGGAATGGTTCAAAACATAGACACTAAGAAGAGTCAGTCTGCTTGTACTTAAGACGGCATTGTGCCTTTTCTATTTAATTCCGATGCAATTTCTGTGTTTCATTGTCAATAAGAAGGTCAGAGGGATAAAAGTGAACCTGAGGTGAAGCATCGGAATCTGTAACTAGTGTCACAGGAATGGTTCAAAACATAGACAGTAAGAAGAGTCAGTCTTCTTGCACTTAAGTCGGCATTCTGCCTTTTCTACTTAATTCCGATGCAATTACTGTGTTTCATTGTCAATAAGAACGTCCAAGGGATACAGTAAACCTGAAGTGAAGCATGGGAATCTGTAACTAGCGTCAAAGGAATGGTTCAAAACATAGACACTAAGAAGAGTCAGTCTGCTTGTACTTAGGACGGCATTGTGCCTTTTCTATTTAATTCCGATGCAATTTCTGTGTTTCATAGTCAATAAGAAGGTCAGAGGGATAAAACTGAACCTGAGGTGAAGCATCGGAATCTATAACTAGTGTCACAGGAATGGTTCAAAACATAGACAGTAGGAAGAGTCATTCTTCTTGTACTTAAGTCGGCATTGTGCCTTTCTACTTAATTCCGATGCAATTTCTGTGTTTCGTCGCCAATAAGACGTTCCAAAGGATACAGTAAACCTGAAGTGAAGCATCGTAATCTATAACTAACGTCACAGGATTCGTTCAAAACATAGACAGTAGGATGAGTCAGTCTTGTGGTACCTAAGTCGGCATTGTGCCTTTTGTATTTAGTTCCGATGCAATTTCAGTGTTTCATCGTCAATAAGAAGGTCCTAGGGATACAGTAAACCTGAAGTGAAGCATCGTAATCTATTACTAGTGTCACAGGAATGGTTCAAAACATAGTCAGTAAGAAGAGTCAGTCTTCTTGTTCTTAAGTCGGCATTGTGCCTTTTGTATTTAATTCCGATGCAATTTCTGTGTTTCATCGTCAATAAGGAGGTCAGAGGGATACAGTAAATCTGAAGTGAAGCATCGAAAAGTGTAACTAGCGTCAGAGGAATGGTTCAAAACATAGGCAATAGGAAGAGTCAATCTTCTTGTACTTATTCGGCATTGTGCCTTCTGTAATTAGTTCAGATGCAATTTCTGTGTTTCATCGTCAGTAAGAAGGTCCCAGGGTTACAGTAAAGCTGAAGTGAAGCATCGGAATCTACAACTAGTGTCACAGGAATGGTTCAAAACATAGTCAGTAAGAAGAGTCAGTCTTCTTGTACTTAGGTCGGCATTGTGCCTTTTGTACTTAATTCCGATGCAATTTTAGTGTTTCATCGTCTATACGAAGGTCCAAGGGATACAGTAAACCTGAAGTGAAGCATTGGAGTCTATAACTAGTGTCACAGGAATGGATCAAAATATAGTCATTAAGAAGAGTCAGTCTTCTTGTACTTAAGTCGGCATTGTGCCTTTTCTATTTAATTAAGACGCAATATCTGTGTTTCATCGTCAATAAGATGGTCAGAGGGATACAGTAAACCTGAATGGAAGCATCGGAATGTGTAACTAGCGTCAGAGGAATGGTTCAAAACATAGACACTAAGAAGAGTCAGACTGCTTGTACTTAAGACGGCATTGTGCATTTTCTATTTAATTCCGATGCAATTTCTGTGTTCCATCGTCAATAAAAAGGTCAGAGGGATACAGTGAACCTGAGGTGAAGAATCGGAATCTATAACTAGTGTCACAGGAATGGTTCAAAACATAGACAGTATTAAGAGTCAGTCTACTTGTACTTAAGTCGGCATTGTGCCTTTTCTATTTAATTCCGATGCAATTTCTGTGTTTCGTCGCCAATACGAAGGTCCAAAGGATACAGCAAAGCAGAAGTGAAGCATCGGAATCCATAACTAATGACACAGGAATGGTTCAAGATATAGTCAGTAAGAAGAGTCAGTCTTCTTGTACTTAAATCGGCATTGTGCCTTTTCTATTTAATTCTGATGCAATTTCTGTGTTTCATCGTCAATAAGAAGGTCAGAGGGATACAGTAAACCAGAGGTGAAGCATCGGAATCTATAACCGGTGTCACAGGAATGGTTCAAAACATAGACAGTAGGAAAAGTCAGCCTTCTTGTACTTAAGTCGGCATTGTGCCTTTTCTATTTAATTCCGATGCAATTTCTGTGTTTCGTCGCCAATAAGATGGTGCAAAGGATACAGTTAACCTGAAGTGAAGCATCGAGATCTTTAACTAGTGTCACAGGAATGGTTCAAATCATAGACAGTATGAAGAGTCAGTCTTCTTGTACTTAAGTCGGCATTGTGCCTTTTCTATTTAATTCCGATGCAATTACTGTGCTTCATCGTCAATAAGAAGGTCAGAGGGATACAGTGAACCTGAGGTGAAGCCACGGAATCAATAACTAGTGTCACAGGAATGGTTCAAATCATAGACAGTAGGAAGAGTCAGTCTTCTTGTACTTAAGTCGGCATTGTGCATTTTTTATTTAATTCCGATGCAATTTCTGTGTTTCGTCGCCAATAAGAAGTTCCAAAGGATACAGTAAACCTGAAGTGAGGCATCGGAATCTATAACTAATGTCACAGGATTCGTTCAAAGCATAGACAGTAGGAAGAGTCAGTCTTGTGGTACTTAAGCCGTCATTGTGTCCTTTTGTATTTAGTTCCGATGCAATTTCTGTGTTTCATCGTCAATAAGAGGGTCCTAGGTATACAGTAAACCTGAAGTGAAGCATCGGAATCTATAACTAGTGTCACAGGAATGGTTCAAATTATAGTCAGTAAGAAGAGTCAGTCTTCTTGTACTTAAGTCGGCATTGTGCCTTTTGTATTTAATTCCGATGCAATTTCTGTGTTTCATCGTCAATAAGAAGGTCCAAGGGATACAGTAAACCTGAAGTGGAGCATCGGAATCTATAACTAGTGTCACAGGAATGGTTCAAAGCATAGACAGTAAGAAGAGTCAGTCTTCTTGTACTTAAGTCGGCATTGTGCCCTTTTTAATTTAATTCCGATGCAAGTACTGTGATTCATCGTCAATAAGAAGGTCAGAGGGATACAGTAAACCTGAAGTGAAGCATCGGAATCTCTAACTAGTGTCACAGGAATGGTTCATTACATAGTCAGTAAGAAGAGTCAGTCTTCCGGTACTTAAGTCGGCATTGTGCCTTTTGTATTTAATTCCGATGCAATTACTGTGTTTCATCGTCAATAAGAAGGTCCAAGGGATACAGTGAACCTGAAGTGAAGCATCGGAATCTGTAACTAGCGCCACAGGAATGGTTCAAAACAGAGACACTAAGAAGAGTCAGTCTGTATGTACTTAAGACGGCATTGTGCGTTTTCTATTTAACTCCGATGCAACTTCTGTGTTTCATCGTCAATAACAAGGTCAGAGGGATACAGTGAACCTGAGGTGCAGCATGGGAATCTATAACTAGTGTCACAGGAATGGTTGAAAGCATAGACAGTAGGAAGAGTCAGTCGTCTTGTACTTAAGAGGGCATTGTGCCTTTTCTATATAATTCCGATGCAATTTCTGTGTTTCGTCGCCAATAAGAAGTTCCAAAGGATACAGTAAACCTGAAGTGTAGCATCGGAAACTATAACTCTTGTCACAGGATTCATTCAAAACATAGACAGTAGGAAGAGTCAGTCTTGTGGTACTTAAGTCGGCATTGTGCATTTTGTATTTAGTTCCGTTGCAATTTCTGTGTTTCATCGTCAATAAGAAGGTTCTAGGGATACAGTAAACCTGAAGTGAAGCATCGGAATCCATAACTAGTGTCACAGGAGTCGTTCAAAACGTAGACAGTAGGAAGAGTCAGTCTTCTTGTACAGAAGTCGGCATTGTGCCTTTTCTATTTAATTCCGATGCAATTTCTGTGTTTCGTCGCCAATACGAAGGTCCAAAGGATACAGCAAAGAAGAAGTGAAGCATCGGAATCCATAACTAATGTCACAGGAATGGTTCAAGATATAGTCAGTAAGAAGAGTCAATCTTCTTGTACTTAAATCGGCATTGTGCCTTTTCTATTTAATTCTGATGCAATCTCTGTGTTTCATCGTCAAAAACAAGGTCAGAGGGTACAGTAAACCTAAAGTGAAGCATCGGAATCTATAACTAGTGTCACAGGAATGGATCAAGATATAGTCAGTAAGAAGAGTTAGTCTTCTTGTACTTAAGTCGGCATTGTGCCTTTTCTTTTTAATTCTGATGCAATTTCTGTGTTTCATCGTCAATAAGAAGGTCAGAGGGATACAGTAAACCAGAGGTGAAGCATCGGAATCTATAACTGGTGTCACAGGAATGGTTCAAAACATAGACAGTAGGAAAAGTCAGCCTTCTTGTACTTAAGTCGGCATTGTGCCTTTTCTATTTAATTCCGATGCAATTTCTGTGTTTCGTCGCCAATAAGATGGTGCAAAGGATACAGAAAGCCTGAAGTGAAGGATCGGGATCTTTAATTAGTGTCACAGGAATGGTTCAAATCATAGACAGTATGAAGAGTCAGTCTTCTTGTACTTAAGTCGGCATTGTGCCTTTTCTATTTAATTCCGATGCAATTACTGTGCTTCATCGTCAATAAGAAGGTCAGAAGGATACAGTGAACCTGAGGTGAAGCCACGGAATCAATAACTAGTGTCACAGGAATGGTTCAAATCATAGACAGTAGGAAGAGTCAGTCTTCTTGTACTTAAGTCGGCATTGTGCATTTTCTATTTAATTCCGATGCAATTTCTGTGTTTCGTCGCCAATAAGAAGTTCCAAAGGATACAGTAATCCTGAAGTGAAGCATCGGAATCTATAACTAATGTCACAGGATTCGTTCAAAGCATAGACAGTAGGAAGAGTCAGTCTTGTGGTACTTAAGTCGTCATTGTGTTCTTTTGTATTTAGTTCCGATGCAATTTCTGTGTTTCATCGTCAATAAGAAGGTCCTAGGGATACAGTAAACCTGAAGTGAAGCATCGGAATCTATAACTAGTGTCACAGGAATGGTTCAAAACATAGTCAGTAAGAAGAGTCAGTCTTGCTGTACTTAAGTCGGCATTGTGCCTTTTGTATTTAATTCCGATGCAATATCTGTGTTTCATCGTTAATAAGAAAGTCAGAGGGATACAGTAAACCTGAAGTGAAGCATCGGAATCTACGACTAGTCACACAGGGATAGTTCAAATCATAGTCAGTAAGAAGAGTCAGTCTTCTTGTACTTAAGTCGGCATTGTGCCTTTTCTATTTAATTCTGATGCAATTTCTGTGTTTCATCGTCAAAATCAAGGTCAGATGGTACAGTAAACCTGAAGTGAAGCATCGGAATCTAAAACTAGTGTCACAGGAATGGTTCAAAACATAGACAGTATGAAGAGTCAGTCTTCTTGTACTTAAGTTGGCATTGTGCCTTTTGTATTTAATTTCGATGCACTATCTGTGTTTCATCGTCAATGAGATGGTCCAAGGGATACAGTGAACCTGAAGTGAAGCATCGGAATCTATAACTAGTGTCACACTAATGGTTCAAAACATAGACAGTAGGAAGATACAGTCTACATGTACTTAAGTCGGCATTGTGCCTTTTGTATTTATGTCCGTTGCAATTTCTGTGTTTCATCGTCAATACGAAGGTCCGAGGGAGACAGTAAACCTGAAGTGAAGCATCGGAATCTATAACTAGTGTCACAGGAATGGTTCAAACATAGTCAGTAAGAAGAGTCAGTCATCTTGTACATAAGTCGGCATTGTGCCTTTTGTATTTACTTCCGATGCAATATCTGTGTTTCAACGTCAATAAGAAGGTTAGAGGGATACAGTAAACATAAAGTGAAGCATCGGAATCTATAACTAGTGTCACAGGAATGGTTCAAACCATAGACACAAAGAAGAGTCAGTCTGCTTGTACTTAAGACGGCATTGTGCCTTTTCTATTTAATTCCGATGCAATTTCTGTGTTTCATCGTCAATGAGAAGGTCAGAGCGATACAGTGAACCTGAGGTGGAGCATCGGAATCTATAACTAGTGTCACAGGAATGGTTCAAAACATAGACAGTAGGAAGAGTCAGTCTTCTTGTACTTAAGTCGGCATTGTGCCTTGTCTATTTAATTCCGATGCAATTTCTGTGTTTCGTCGCCAATAAGAAGTTCCAAAGTATACAGTAAACCTGAAGTGAAGCATCGGAAACTATAACTAATGTCACAGGATTCGTTTAAAACATAGACAGTAGGAAGAGTCAGTCTTGTGGTACTTATGTTGGCATTGTGCCTTTTGTATTTAGTTCCGATGAAATTTCTGTGTTTCATCGTCAATACGAAGGTCCTAGGGGTACAGTAAACCTGAAGTGAAGCATCGGAATCTGTAACTAGTGTCACAGAAGTGGTTCAAAACATAGTCAGTAAGCAGAGTCAGTCTTCTTGTACTTAAGTCGGCATTGTGCCTTTTGTATTTAATTCCGATGCAATTTATGTGTTTCGTCGTCAATATGAAGGTCCATGGGATACAGTAAACCTGAAGTGGAGCATCGGTATCTATAACTAGTGTCACAGGAATGCTTCAAAGCATAGACAGTAAGAAGAGTCAGTCTTCTTGTCCTTAGGTCGGCATTGTGCCTTTTGTATTTTATTCCGATGCAATTTATGTGTTTCGTCGTCAATATGAAGGTCCAAGGGATGCAGTAAACCTGAAGTGAAGCATCGGAATCTATAACTAGTGTCACAGGAGTGGTTCAAATCACAGACAGTAGGAAGAGTCAGTCTTCTTGTAATTAAGTCGGCATTGTGCCTTTTGTATTTACTTCCGATGCAATATCTGTGTTTCAACGTCAATAAGAAGGTTAGAGGGATACAGTAAACATAAAGTGAAGCATCGGAATCTATAACTAGTGTCACAGGAATGGTACAAAGCCTAGTCAGTAAGAACAGTCAGTCTTCTTGTCCTTAGGTCGGCATTGTGCCTTTTGTATTTAATTCCGATGCAATTTATGTGTTTCGTCGTCAATATGAAGGTCCAAGGGATGCAGTAAACCTGAAGTGAAGCATCGGAATCTATAACTAGTGTCACAGGAGTGGTTCAAATCACAGACAGTAGGAAGAGTCAATCTTCTTGTAATTAAGTCGGCATTGTGCCTTTTGTATTTATGTCCGTTGCAATTTCTGTGTTTCATCGTCAATACGAAGGTCCGAGGGATACAGTAAACCTGAAGTGAAGCATCGGAATCTATAACTAGTGTCACAGGAATGGTTGAAAGCATAGACAGTAGGAAGAGTCAGTCGTCTTGTACTTAAGAGGGCATTGTGCCTTTTCTATATAATTCCGTTGCAATTTCTGTGTTTCGTCGCCAATAAGAAGTTCCAAAGGATACAGTAAACCTGAAGTGTAGCATCGGAAACTATAACTCTTGTCACAGGATTCATTCAAAACATAGACAGTAGTAAGAGTCAGTCTTGTGGTACTTAAGTCGGCATTGTGCCTTTTGTATTTAGTTCCGTTGCAATTTCTGTGTTTCATCGTCAATTAGAAGGTTCTAGGGATACAGTAAACCTGAAGTAAAGCATCGGAATCCATAACTAGTGTCACAGGAGTCGTTCAAAACGTAGACAGTAGGAAGAGTCAGTCTTCTTGTACAGAAGTCGGCATTGTGCCTTTTGTATTTAATTCCGATGCAGTTTCTGTGTTTCATCGTCAATAAGAAGTTCCAAGGGATACAGTAAACCTGAAGTGAAGCATCGGAATCTGTAACTAGCGACACAGGAATGGTTCAAACCATAGACACTAAGAAGAGTCAGTCTGCTTGTACTTAAGACGGCATTGCGCCTTTTCTATTTAATTCCGATGCGTTTTCTGTGTTTCATCGTCAATGAGGAGGTCAGAGCGATACAGTGAACCTGAGGTGAAGCATCGGAATCTATAACTAGTGTCACAGGAATGGTTCAAAACATAGACAGTAGGAAGAGTCAGTCTTCTTGTACTTAAGTCGGCATTGTGCCTTGTCTATTTAATTCCGATGCAATTTCTGTGTTTCGTCGCCAATAAGAAGTTCCAAAGTATACAGTAAACCTGAAGTGAAGCTTCGGAAACTATAACTAATGTCACAGGATTCGTTTAAAACATAGACAGTAGGAAGAGTCAGTCTTGTGGTACTTATGTTGGCATTGTGCCTTTTGTATTTAGTTCCGATGAAATTTCTGTGTTTCATCGTCAATACGAAGGTCCTAGGGGTACAGTAAACCTGAAGTGAAGCATCGGAATCTGTAACTAGTGTCACAGGAGTGGTTCAAAACATAGTCAGTAAGCAGAGTCAGTCTTCTTGTACTTAAGTCGGCATTGTGCCTTTTGTATTTAATTCCGATGCAATTTCTGTGTTTCATCGTCAATACGAAGGTACGAGGGATACAGTAAATCAGAAATGAAGCATAGGAATCTATAACTAGTGTCACAGGAATGGTTCAAACATAGTCAGTAAGAAGAGTCAGTCATCTTGTACATAAGTCGGCATTGTGCCTTTTGTATTTACTTCCGATGCAATATCTGTGTTTCAACGTCAATAAGAAGGTTAGAGGGATACAGTAAACATAAAGTGAAGCATCGGAATCTATAACTAGTGTCACAGGAATGGTACAAAGCCTAGTCAGTAAGAACAGTCAGTCTTTTTGTCCTTAGGTCGGCATTGTGCCTTTTGTATTTAATTCCGATGCAATTTATGTGTTTCGTCGTCAATATGAAGGTCCAAGGGATGCAGTAAACCTGAAGTGAAGCATCGGAATCTATAACTAGTGTCACAGGAGTGGTTCAAATCACAGACAGTAGGAAGAGTCAGTCTTGTGGTATTTAAGTTGGCATTGTGCCTTTTGTATTTAGTTCCGATGAAATTTCTGTGTTTCATCGTCAATACGAAGGTCCTAGGGGTACAGTAAACCTGAAGTGAAGCATCGGAATCTGTAACTAGTGTCACAGGAATGGTTCAAACATAGTCAGTAAGAAGAGTCAGTATTCGTGTACTTAAGTCGGCAATGCGCCTTTTGTATTTAATTCCGATGCAATATCTGTGTTTCATCGTTAATAAAAAGGTCAGAGGGATACAGTAAATCTGAAGTGAAGCATCGGAATCTACAACAAGTCACACAGGAATGGTTCAAATCATAGTCAGTAAAAAGTGTCAGTCTTCTTGTACTTAAGCCGGCATTGTGTCTTTTCTATTTAATTCCGATGCAATTTCTGTAATTCATCGTCAATAAGAAGGTCAGAGGGATACAGTAAACCTGAGGTGAAGCATCGGTATCTGTAACTAGCGTCACAGGAATGGTTCAAAACATAGACAGTAAGAAGAGTCAGTCTTCTTGTACTTAAGTGGGCATTGTGCCTTTTCTATTTAATTCCGATGCAATTTCTGTGTTTCATCGTTAATAAGAAGCTGAGAGGGATACAGTAAACCGGAGGTGAAGCATCGGAATCTATAACTGGTGTCACAGGAATGGTTCAAATCATTGACAGTAGGAAGAGTCAGTCTTCTTGTACTTAAGTCGGGATTGTGCCTTTTCTGTTTAATTCCGACGCAATTTCTGTGTTTCGTCGCCAATAAGAAGGTGCAAAGGATACAGTAACCCTGACGTGAAGCATCGGGATCTATAACTAGTGTCATAGGAATGGATCATTACATAGCCAGTAAGAAGAGTCAGTCTTCTTGTACTTAAGTCGGCATTATGCCTTTTGTATTTAATTCCGATGCAATTTATATGTTTCATCGTCAATATGAAGGTCCTAGGGATGCAGTAAACCTAAAGTGAAGCATCGGAATCTATAACTAGTGTCACAGGAATGGTTCAAAGCATAGACAGTAAGAAGAGTCAGTCATATTGTACTTAAGTCGGCATTGTGCCCTTTTCAATTTAATTCCGATGCAATTACTGTGTTTCATCGTCAATAAGGTCAGAGGGATACAGTAAACCTGAAGTGATGCATCGGAATCTCTAACTAGTGTCAAAGGAATGGTTCAACACATAGTCAGTAAGAAGAGTCAGTCTTCTGGTACTTAAGTCGGCATTGTGCCTTTTGTATTTAATTCCGATGCAATTACTGTGTTTCATCGTCAATAAGAAGGTCCAAGGGATACAGTAAACCTGAAGTGAAGCATCGTAATCTGTAACTAGTGTCACAGGAATGGTTCAAACCATAGACACTAAGCAGAGTCAGTCTGCTTGTACTTAACACGGCATTGCGCCTTTTCTATTTAATTTCGATGCGATTTCTGTGTTTCATCGTCAATAAGAAGGTCAGAGCGATACAGTGAACCTGAAGTGAAGCATCGGAATCTATAACTAGTGTCACAGGAATGGTTCAAAACATAGACTGTAGGAAGAGTCAGTCTTCTTGTACTTAAGTCGGCATTGTGCCTTGTCTATTTAATTCCGATGCAATTTCTGTGTTTCGTCGCCAATAATAAGTTCCAAAGGATACAGTAAACCTGAAGTGAAGCATCGGAATCTATAACTAGTGTCACAGGAATGGTTCAAAACATAGTCAGTAAGAAGAGTCATCCTTCTTGTACTTAAGTCGGCATTGTGTTTTTTGTATTTAATTCCGATGCAATATCTGTGTTTCTTCGTTAATAAGAAGGTCAGAGGGATACAGTAAACCTGAAGTGAAGCATCGGAATCTACAACTATTCACACAGGAATGGTTCAAATCATAATCAGTAAGAAGAGTTAGTTGTCTTGTACTTAAGCCTGCATTGTGCCTTTTCTATTTAATTCCGATGCAATTTCTGTGTTTCATCGTCAATAAGAAGGTCCAAGGGATACAGTAAACCTGAAGTGAAGCATCGGAATCTATAACTAGTGTCACAGGAATGGTTCAAAGAATAGACAGTAGGAAGAGGCAGTCTTCTTGAACTTAAGTCGGCATTTTGCCTTTTCTATTTAATTCCGATGCAATTTCTGTGTTTCGTTGCCAATAAGAATGTCCAAAAGATACAGCAAAGCAGAAGTGAAGCATCGGAACCCATAACTAATGTCACAGGAATCGTTCAAATCATAGACAATAGGAAGAGTCAGTCTTCTTGTACTTATTCGGCATTGTGCCTTTTGTATTTAGTTCAGATGCAATTTCTGTGCTTCATCGTCAATAAGAAAGTCCTAGGGTTACAGTAAAGCTGAAGTGAAGCATCGGCATCTACAACTAGTGTCACAGGAATAGTTCAAAACATAGTCAGTAAGAAGAATCTGTCTTCTTGTACTTAAGTCGGCATTGTGCCTTTTGTATTTAATTCCGATGCAATTTCTGTGTTTCATCGTCAATAAGAAGGTCCAAGGGATACAGTAAACCTGAAGTGAAGCATCGGAATCTATAACTAGTGTCACAGGAATGGATCAACATATAGTCAGTAAGAAGAGTCAGTCTTCTTGTACTTAAGTCGGCATTGTGCCATTGCTATTTAATTCTGATGCAATTTCTGTGTTTCATCGTCAAAAACAAGGTCAGAGGGTACAGTAAACCTGAAGTGAAGCATCGGATTCTAAAACTAGTGTCACAGGAATGGTTCAAAACATAGACAGTAGGAAGAGTCAGTCTTCTTGTACTTAAGTCGGCATTGTGCCCTTTTCAATTTAATTCCGATGCAATTTCTGTGTTTCATCGTCAAAAAGATGCTCAGAGGGATACAGTAAACCTGACGTGATGCATCGGAATCTATAACTAGTGTCACGGGAATGGATCAAGATATAGTCAGTAAGAAGAGTTAGTCTTCTTGTACTTAAGTCGGCATTGTGCCTTTTCTTTTTAATTCTGATGCAATTTCTGTGTTTCATCGTCAATAAGAAGGTCAGAGGGATACAGTAAACCAGAGGTGAAGCATCGGAATCTATAACTGGTGTCACAGGAATGGTTCAAAACATAGACAGTAGGAAAAGTCAGCCTTCTTGTACTTAAGTCGGCATTGTGCCTTTTCTATTTAATTCCGAAGCAATGTCTGTGTTTCGTCGCCAATAAGATGGTGCAAAGGATACAGAAAGCCTGAAGTGAAGGATCGGGATCTTTAATTAGTGTCACAGGAATGGTTCAAATCATAGACAGTATGAAGAGTCAGTCTACTTGTACTTAAGTCGGCATTGTGCCTTTTCTATTTAATTCCGATGCAATTACTGTGCTTCATCGTCAATAAGAAGGTCAGAAGGATACAGTGAACCTGAGGTGAAGCCACGGAATCAATAACTAGTGTCACAGGAATGGTTCAAATCATAGACAGTAGGAAGAGTCAGTCTTCTTGTACTTAAGTCGGCATTGTGCATTTTCTATTTCATTCCGATGCAATTTCTGTGTTTCGTCGCCAATAAGAAGTTCCAAAGGATACAGTAATCCTGAAGTGAAGCATCGGAATCTATAACTAATGTCACAGGATTCGTTCAAAGCATAGACAGTAGGAAGAGTCAGTCTTGTGGTACTTAAGTCGTCATTGTGTTCTTTTGTATTTAGTTCCGATGCAATTTCTGTGTTTCATCGTCAATAAGAAGGTCCTAGGGATACAGTAAACCTGAAGTGAAGCATCGGAATCTATAACTAGTGTCACAGGAATGGTTCAAAACATAGTCAGTAAGAAGAGTCAGTCTTGTTGTACTTAAGTCGGCATTGTGCCTTTTGTATTTAATTCCGATGCAATATCTGTGTTTCATCGTTAATAAGAAAGTCAGAGGGATACAGTAAACCTGAAGTGAAGCATCGGAATCTACGACTAGTCACACAGGGATAGTTCAAATCATAGTCAGTAAGAAGAGTCAGTCTTCTTGTACTTAAGTTGGCATTGTGCCTTTTGTATTTAATTTCGATGCACTATCTGTGTTTCATCGTCAATGAGATGGTCCAAGGGATACAGTGAACCTGAAGTGAAGCATCGGAATCTATAACTAGTGTCACACTAATGGTTCAAAACATAGACAGTAGGAAGATACAGTCTACATGTACTTAAGTCGGCATTGTGCCTTTTGTATTTATGTCCGTTGCAATTTCTGTGTTTCATCGTCAATACGAAGGTAAGAGGGATACAGTAAACCTGAAGTGAAGCATCGGAATCTATAACTAGTGTCACAGGAATGGTTCAAACATAGTCAGTAAGAAGAGTCAGTCATCTTGTACATAAGTCGGCATTGTGCCTTTTGTATTTACTTCCGATGCAATATCTGTGTTTCAACGTCAATAAGAAGGTTAGAGGGATACAGTAAACATAAAGTGAAGCATCGGAATCTATAACTAGTGTCACAGGAATGGTTCAAACCATAGACACAAAGAAGAGTCAGTCTGCTTGTACTTAAGACGGCATTGCGCCTTTTCTATTTAATTCCGATGCAATTTCTGTGTTTCATCGTCAATGAGAAGGTCAGAGCGATACAGTGAACCTGAGGTGAAGCATCGGAATCTATAACTAGTGTCACAGGAATGGTTCAAAACATAGACAGTAGGAAGAGTCAGTCTTCTTGTACTTAAGTCGGCATTGTGCCTTGTCTATTTAATTCCGATGCAATTTCTGTGTTTCGTCGCCAATAAGAAGTTCCAAAGTATACAGTAAACCTGAAGTGAAGCATCGGAATCTGTAACTAGTGTCACAGGAATGGTTCAAACATAGTCAGTAAGAAGAGTCAGTATTCGTGTACTTAAGTCGGCAATGCGCCTTTTGTATTTAATTCCGATGCAATATCTGTGTTTCATCGTTAATAAAAAGGTCAGAGGGATACAGTAAATCTGAAGTGAAGCATCGGAATCTACAACTAGTCACACAGGAATGGTTCAAATCATAGTCAGTAAAAAGTGTCAGTCTTCTTGTACTTAAGCCGGCATTGTGTCTTTTCTATTTAATTCCGATGCAATTTCTGTAATTCATCGTCAATAAGAAGGTCAGAGGGATACAGTAAACCTGAGGTGAAGCATCGGAATCTATAACTAGTGTCACAGGAATGGTTCAAAACATAGTCAGTAAGAAGAGTCATCCTTCTTGTAATTAAGTCGGCATTGTGTTTTTTGTATTTAATTCCGATGCAATATCTGTGTTTCATCGTTAATAAGAAGGTCAGAGGGATACAGTAAACCTGAAGTGAAGCATCGGAATCTACAACTATTCACACAGGAATGGTTCAAATCATAATCAGTAAGAAGAGTTAGTTGTCTTGTACTTAAGCCTGCATTGTGCCTTTTCTATTTAATTCCGATGCAATTTCTGTGTTTCATCGTCAATAAGAAGGTCCAAGGGATACAGTAAACCTGAAGTGAAGCATCGGAATCTATAACTAGTGTCACAGGAATGGTTCAAAGAATAGACAGTAGGAAGAGGCAGTCTTCTTGAACTTAAGTCGGCATTGTGCCTTTTCTATTTAATTCCGATGCAATTTCTGTGTTTCGTTGCCAATAAGAATGTCCAAAAGATACAGCAAAGCAGAAGTGAAGTATCGGAACCCATAACTAATGTCACAGGAATCGTTCAAATCATAGACAATAGGAAGAGTCAGTCTTCTTGTACTTATTCGGCATTGTGCCTTTTGTATTTAGTTCAGATGCAATTTCTGTGTTTCATCGTCAATAAGAAAGTCCTAGGGTTACAGTAAAGCTGAAGTGAAGCATCGGCATCTACAACTAGTGTCACAGGAATAGTTCAAAACATAGTCAGTAAGAAGAATCTGTCTTCTTGTACTTAAGTCGGCATTGCATAACTAGTGTCACGGGAATGGTTAAAAACTTAGACTGTGGGGACAGCCAGCCTTCTTGTACTTAAGTCGGCATTGTGCCTTTTCTATTTAATTCTGACGAAATTTCTGTGTTTCATCGTCAATAAGAAGGTCCAAGGGATACAGTAAACCTGAAGCGAAGCATCTGAATCTATAACTAGTGTCACAGGAATGGTTCAAAACATAGACAGTAGGAAGAGTCAGTCTTCTTGAACTTAAGTCGGCATTGTGCCTCTTCTATTTAATTCCGATGCAATTTCTGTGTTTCATCGTCAATAAGAAGGTCAGAGGGATACAGTAAACCTGAAGTGAAGCATCGGAATCTCTAACTTGTGTCACAGGAATGGTTCATTATATAGTCAGTAAGAAGAGTCAGTCTTCTTGTACTTAAGTCGGCATTGTGCATTTTGTATTTAATTCCGATGCAATTTCTGTGTTTCATCGTCAGTAAGAAGGTCCATGGGATACAATAAACCAGAAGTGAAGCATCTGAATCTATAACTAGTATCACAGGAATTTTTCAAAACATAGACAGTAGGAAGAGACAGTCTTCTTGTACATAAGTCGGCATTGAGCCTTTTCTATTTAATTCCGATATAATTTCTGTGTTTCGTCGTCAATAAGAAGGTCCAAGGAATACAGTAAACCTGAAGTGAAGCATCGGAATCTATAACTAGTGTCAGAGGAATGGTTCAAAACATAGTCAGTAAGAAGAGTCAGTCTTCTTGTACATAAGTCGGCATTGTGCCTTTTGTATTTAATTCCGATGCAATTTCTGTGTTTCATCGTCATTAAGAAGGTCCAAGGGATACAGTAAACCTGAAGTTTAGCATCGGAAACTATAACTAATGTGACAGGATTCGTTCAAAACATAGACAGTAGGAAGAGTCAGTCTTGTATTACTTAAGTCGGCATTGTGCCTTTATTATTTAGTTCCGATGCAATTTCTGTGTTTCATCGACAATAAGAAGGTCCAAGGATTACAGTAAACCTGAATTGAAACATCGGAATCTTTAACTAGTGTCACAGGAATGGATCAAGGTATAGTCAGTAAGAAGAGTCAGTCTTCTTGTACGTAAGTCGGCATTGTGCCTTTTGTATTTAATTCCGATGCAATTTCTGTGTTTCATCGTCATTAGGAAGGTCCAAGGGATACAGTAAACCTGAAGTTTAGCATCGGAAACTATAACTAATGTCACAGGATTCGTTCAAAGCATAGACAGTAGGAAGAGTCAGTCCTGTGGTACTTAAGTCGGCATTGTGCCTTTATTATTTAGTTCCGATGCAATTTCTGTGTTTCGTCGTCAATAAGAAGGTCCAAGGGATACAGTAAACCTGAAGTGAAACATCGGAATCTATAACTAGTGTCACAGGAATGGATCAAGGTATAGTCAGTAAGAAGAGTCAGTCTTCTTGTACTTAAGTCGGCATTGTGCATTTTGTATTTAATACCGATGCAATTTCTGTGTTTCATCGTCAATAAGAAGGTCCAAGGGATACAATAAACCAGAAGTGAAGAATCGGAATCCATAACTAGTATCACAGGAATTTTTCAAAACATAAACAGTAGGAAGAGACAGTCTTCTTGTACATAAGTCGGCATTGAGTCTTTTCTATTTAATTCCGATGCAATTTCTGTGTTTCGTCGTCAATAAGAAGGTCCAAGGAATACAGTAAACCTGAAGTGAAGCATCGGAATCAATAACTAGTGTCACAGGAATGGTTCAAAACATAGACAGTAGGAAGAGTCAGTCTTCTTGTACTTTTGTTGGCATTGTTCATTTTGTATTTAATTTCGATGCCATTAATGTGTTTCATCGTCAATGAGAAGGTCCAAGGGATACAGTAAACCTGAAATGAAGCATCGGTATCTATAACTAGTGTCACACTAATGGTTCAAAACATAGACAGTAGGAAGATACAGTCTACATGTACTTAAGTCGGCATTGTGCCTTTAGTATTTATTTCCGATGCAATTTCTGTGTTTCATCGTCAAAACGGAGGTCCGAGGGATATAGTAAACCTGAAGTGAAGCATCGGAATCTATAACTAGTGTCACAGGAAAGGTTCAATACATAGTCAGTAAGAGGAGTCAGTCTTCTTGTACTTAAGTCGGCATTGTGCCTTTTGTATTTAATTCCGATTCAATTTCTGTGTTTCATCGTCAATAAGAAGGTCCTAGGGATACAGTAAACCTGAAGTGAAGCGTCGGAATCTGTAACTAGTGTCGCAGGAATGGTTCAAAACATAGTCAGTAAGAAGAGTCAGTCTTCTTGTACTTAAGTCGGCATTGTGCCTTTTGTATTTAATTCCGATGCAATTTCTGTGTTTCATCGTCAATATGAAGGTCCGAGGGATACAGTAAATCAGAAGTGAGGCATCGGAATCTATAACTAGTGTCACAGGAATGGTTCAAAACATAGTCAGTAAGAAGAGTCAGTCTAATTGTACTTAAGCTGGCATTGTGATTTTTGTATTTAATTCCGATGCAATATCTGTGTTTCATCGTTAATACGAAGGTCAGAGGGATACAGTAAACCTGAAATGAAGCATAGAAATATACAACTAGTCACATAGGAATGGTTCAAATCATAGTCAGTAAGAAGAGTCAGTCTTCTTGCACTTAAGCTGGCATTGTGCCTTTTCTATTTAATTCCGATGCAATCTCTGTGTTTCATCGTCAATAAGAAGGTCCAAGGGGTACTGTAAACCTGAAGTGAAGCATCGAAATCTATAACTAGTGTCACAGGAATGGTTCAAAGCATAGTCAGTAACAAGAGTCAATCTTCTTGTACCTAAGTCGGCATTGTGCGTTTTCTACTTAATTCCGAAGCAATTTCGGTGTTTCACCGTCAATAAGAAGGTCAGAGGGATACAGTAAGCCTGAAGTGAAGCATCGGTATCTAAAACTAGTGTCACAGGAATGGGCCAAAACATAGACAGTAAGAAGGGTCAGTCGTCTTGCACTTAAGTCGGCATTCTGCCTTTTCTATTCAATTCCGATCCAATTACTATGTTTCATCGTCAATAAGAAGGTCCAAGGGATGCAGTAAACCTGAAGTGAAGCATCGGAATCTGTAACTAGCGTCACAGGAATGGTTCAAAACATAGACACTAAGAAGAGTCAGTCTGCCTGTACTTAAGACGGCATTGTGCCTTTTCTATTTAATTCCGATGCAATTTCTGTGTTTCATCGTCAATAAGAAGGTCAGAGGGATACAGTGTACCTGAGGTGAAGCATCGGAATCAATAACTAGTGTCACAGGAATGGTTTAAATCATAGACAGTAGGAAGAGTCAGTCTTGTGGTACTTAAGTCATCATTGTGATTTTTGTATAAAGTTCCGATGCAATTTCTGTGTTTCATCGTCAATATGAAGGTCCTAGGGATACAGTAAACCTGAAGTGAAGCATCGGAATCTATAACTAGTGTGACAGGAATGGTTCAAATCATAGTCAGTAAGACGCGTCAGTCTTCATGTACTTAAGTCGGCAGTGTGCCTTTTGTATTTAATTCCGATGCAATTTCTGTGTTTCATCGTCAATACGAAGTTCCGAGGAATGCAGTAAATCAGAAGTGAAGCATCGGAATCTATAACTAGTGTCACAGGAATGGTTCAAAACATAGTCAGTAAGAAGGGTCATCCTTCTTGTACTTAAGTCGGCATTGTGCCTTTTGTATTTAATTCCGATGCAATATCTGTGTTTCATCGTTAATAAGAATGTCAGAGGGATACAGTAAACCTGAAGTGAAGCATCGGAATCTACAACTAGTCACACAGGAATGGTTCAAATCATAGTCAGTAAGAAGAGTCAGTCTTCTTGCACTTAAGCTGGCATTGTGCCTTTTCTATTTAATTCCGATGCAATCTCTGTGTTTCATCGTCAATAAGAAGGTCCAAGGGGTACAGTAAACCTGAAGTGAAGCATCGGAATCTATTACTAGTGTCACAGGAGTGGATCAATATATAGTCAGTATGAAGCGTCAGTCTTCTTGTACTTAAGTCGGCATTGTGATTTTTGTATTCAATTCCGACGCAATTTCTGTGTTTCTTCGTCAATACGAAGGTCCAAGGGATACAGTAAACCTGAAGTGAAGCATCGGAATCTATAACTAGTGTCACAGAAATGGATCAAGGGATAGTCAGTAAGAAGGGTCAGTCTTCTTGTACTTAAGTCGGCATTGTGCATTTTGTATTTCATTCCGATGCAATTTCTGTGTTTCATCGTCAATAAGAAGGTCCAAGGGATACAATAAACCAGAAGTGAAACATCGGAATCCATAACTAGTATCACAGGAACTTTTCAAAACATAGACAGTAGGAAGAGACACTCTTCTTGTACTTAAGTCGGCATTGTGCATTTTGTATTTAATTCCGATGCAATTTCTGTGTTTCGTCGTCAATAAGAAGGCCCAAGGAATACAGTAACCTGAAGTGAAGCATCGGAATCTATAACTAGTGTCACAGGAATGGTTCAAAACATAGTCTGTAAGAAGAGTCAGTCTTGTTGTACTTAAGTCGGCATTGTGCCTTTTCTATTTAATTCCGATGCAATTTGTGTGTTTCATCGTCAATAAGAAGGTCAGAGGGATACAGTGAACATGAAGTGAAGCATCGGTATCTATAACTAGTGTCACAGGAATGGTTCAAAACATAGTCAGTAATAAGAGTCAGTCTTCTTATCCTTAAGTGCGCGTTGTGCCTTTTGTATTTAATTCCGATGCAATTTCTGTGTATCGTCGTCAATAAGAAGATCCAAGGGATACAGTAAACCTGAAGTGAAGCATCGGGATCTATAACTAGTGTCACAGGAATGGTTCAATACATAGTCAGTAAGAAGAGTCAGTCTTCATGTACTTATGTCTGCATTGTGCCTTTTGTATTTCATTCCGATGCAATTTCTGTGTTTCATCGTCAATAAGAAGTGTCCAAGGGATACAGTAAACCTGAAGTGAAGCATCGGAATCTATAACTAGTGTCACAGGAACGGTTCAAAACATAGTCAGTAACAAGAGTCAGTCTTCTTGTACCTAAGTCGGCATTGTGCGTTTTCTACTTAATTCCGATGCAATTTCGGTGTTTCACCGTCAATAAGAAGGTCAGAGGGATACAGAAAGCCTGAAGTGAAGCATCGGTATCTAAAACTAGTGTCACAGGAATGGTTCAAAACATAAACAGTAAGAAGGGTCAGTCGTCTTGCACTTAAGTCGGCATTCTGCCTTTTCTATTTAATTCCGATGCAATTACTATGTTTCATCGTCAATACGAAGGTCCAAGGGATGCAGTAAACCTGAAGTGAAGCATCGGAATCTGTAACTAGCGTCACAGGAATGGTTCAAAACATAGACACTAAGAAGAGTCAGTCTGCTTGTACTTAAGACGGCATTGTGCCTTTTCTATTTAATTCCGATGCAATTTCTGTGTTTCATCGTCAATAAGAAGGTCAGAGGGAAACAGTGTACCTGAGCTGAAGCATCGGAATCAATAACTAGTGTCACAGGAATGGTTCAAATCATAGACAGTAGGAAGAGTCAGTCTTCTTGTTCTTAAGTCGGCATTGTGCCATTTCTACTTAATTCCGATGCAATTTCTGTGTTTCGTCGCCAATAAGAAGTTCCAAAGGATACAGTAAACCTGAAGTGAAGCATCGGAATCTATAACTAATGTCACAGGATTCGTTCAAAACATAGACAGTAGGAAGAGTCAGTCTTGTGGTACTTAAGTCATCATTGTGATTTTTGTATAAAGTTCCGATGCAATTTCTGTGTTTCATCGTCAATATGAAGGTCCTAGGGATACAGTAAACCTGAAGTGAAGCATCGGAATCTATAGCTAGTGTCACAGGAATGGTTTAAATCATAGTCAGTAAGACGCGTCAGTCTTCATGTACTTAAGTCGGCACTGTGCCTTTTGTATTTAATTCCGATGCAATTTCTGTGTTTCATCGTCAATACGAAGTTCCGAGGGATGCAGTAAATCAGAAGTGAAGCATCGAAATCTATAACTAGTGTCACAGGAATGGTTCAAAACATAGTCAGTAAGAAGAGTCATTCTTCTTGTACTTAAGTCGGCATTGTGCCTTTTGTATTTAATTCCGATGCAATATCTGTGTTTCATCGTTAATAAGAATGTCAGAGGGATACAGTAAACCTGAAGTGAAGCATCGGAATCTACAACTAGTCACACAGGAATGGTTCAAATCATAGTCAGTAAGAAGAGTTAGTCTTCTTGTACTTAAGACGGCATTGTGCCTTTTCTATTTAATTCCGATGCAATTTCTGTGTTTCATCGTCAATAAGAAGGTCCAACGGATACAGTAAACCTGAAGTGAAGCATCGGAATCTATAACTACTGTCACAGGAATGGATCAAGTTATAGTCAGTAAGAAGAGTCAGTCTTCTTGTACTTAAGTCGGCATTGTGCCATCTCTATTTAATTCTGATGCAATTTCTGTGTTTCATCGTCAAAAACAAGGTCAGAGGGTACAGTAAACCTGAAGTGAAGGATCTGAATCTAAAACTAGTGTCACAGGAATGGTTCAAAGCATAGACAGTAGGAAGAGTCAGTCTTCTAGTACTTACGTTGGCATTGTGCCTTTTTTATTTAATTTCGATGCACTATCTGTGTTTCATCGTCAATGAGAAGGTCCAAGGGATACAGTAAACCTCAAATGAAGCATCGGAATCTATAACTAGTGTCACACTAATGGTTCAAAACATAGACAGTAGGAAGATACAGTCTACATGTACTTAAGTCGGCATTGTGCCTTTTCCATTTAATTCCGATGCAATTTCTGTGTTTCATCGTCAAAAAGAAGGTCAGAGGGATACAGTGAACCTGCGGTGAAGCATCGGAATCTATAACTAGTGTCTCAGGAATGGTTGAAAGCATAGACAGTAGGAAGAGTCAGTCTTCTTGTACTTAAGTGGGCATTCTGCCTTTTCTATTTAATTCCGATGCAATTTCTGCGTTACGTCGCCAATAAGAAGTTCCAAAGGATACTGTAAACCTGAAGTATAGCATCGGAAACTATAACTAATGTCACAGGATTCGTTCAAAACATAGACAGTTGAAAGAGTCAGTCTTGTGGTACTTAAGTCATCATTGTGCCTTTTGTATTTAGTTCCAATGCAATTTCTGTGTTTCATCGTCAATAAGAAGGTCCTAGGGATACAGTATACCTGAAGTGAAGCACCGGAATCTGTAGCTAGTGTCGCAGGAATGGTTCAAAACATAGTCAGTAAGAAGAGTCAGTCTTCTTGTACTTAAGTCGGCATTGTGCCTTTTGTATTTAATTCCGATGCAATTTCTGTGTTTCATCGTCAATACGAAGGTCCGAGGGATACAGTAAATCAGAAGTGAGGCATCGGAATCTATAACTAGAGTCACAGGAATGGTACAAAAACATAGTCAGTAAGAAGAGTCAGTCTAGTTGTACTTAAGCCGGCATTGTGATTTTTGTATTTAATTCAGATGCAATATCTGTGTTTCATCGTTAATAAGAAGGTCAGAGGGATACAGTAAACCTGAAGTGAAGCATCGGAATCTACAACTAGTCACACAGGAATGGTTCAAATCATAGTCAGTAAGAAGAGTCAGTCTTCTTGTACTTAAGCCGGCATTGTGCCTTTTCTATTTAATTCCGATGCAATCTCTGTGTTTCATCGTCAATAAGAAGGTCCAAGGGATACAGTAAACCTGAAGTGAAGCATCGGAATCTATTACTAGTGTCACAGGAATGGATCAAAATATAGTCAGTAAGAAGAGTCAGTCTTCTTGTACTTAAGTCGGCATTGTGATTTTTGTATTTAATTCCGATGCAATTTCTGTGTTTCATCGTCAATAAGAAGGTCCAAGGGATACAGTAAACCTGAAGTGAAGCATCGGAATCTATAACTTGTGTCACAGGAATGGATCAAGATATAGTCAGTAAGAAGAGTCAGTCTTCTTGTACTTAAGTCGGCATTCTGCCTTTTCTATTTAATTCCGATGCTATTTCTGTTTTTCATCGTCAATAAGAAGGTCAAAGGAATACAGTAAACCTGAAGTGAAGCATCGGAATCTATAACTACTGTCACAGGAATGGATCAAGATATAGTCAGTAAGAATAGTCAGTCTTCTTGTACTTAAGTCGCCATTCTGCCTTTTCTATTTAATTCCGACGCAATTTCTGTGTTTCATCGTCAATAAGAAGGTCCAAGCGATACAGTAAACCTGAAGTTTAGCATCGGAAACTATAACTAATGTCACAGGATTCGTTCAAACCATAGACAGTAGGAAAAGTCAGTCTTGTGGTACTTAAGTCGGCATTGTGCCTTTATTATTTAGTTCCGATGCAATTTCTGTGTTTCATCGTCAATAAGAAGGTCCAAGGGATACAGTAAACCTGAAGTGAAACATCGGAATCTATAACTAGTGTCACAGGAATGGATCAAGGTATAGTCAGTAAGAAGAGTCAGTCTTCTTGTACTGAAGTCGGCATTGAGTCTTTTCTATTTAATTCTGATGCAATTTCTGTGTTTCGTCGTCAATAAGAAGGTCCAAGGAATACAGTAAACCTGAAGTGAAGCATCGGAATCTATAACTAGTGTCACAGGAATGGTTCAAAACATAGACAGTAGGAAGAGTCAGTCTTCTTGTACTTTTGTTGGCATTGTGCATTTTGTATTTATTTCCGATGCAATTTCTGTGTTTCATCGTCAAAACTTAGGTCCGTGGGATACAGTAAACCTGAAGTGAAGCATCGGAATCTATAACTAGTGTCACAGGAATGGTTCAATACATAGTCAGTAAGAGGAGTCAGTCTTCTTGTACATAAGTCGGCATTGTGCCTTTTGTATTTAATTCCGATGCAATCTCTGTGGTTCATCGTCAATAAGAAGGTCCTAGGGATACAGTAAACCTGAAGTGAAGCGTCGGAATCTGTAACTAGTGTCGCAGGAATGGTTCAAAACATAGTCAGTAAGAAGAGTCAGTCTTCTTGTACTTAGGTCGGCATTGTGCCTTTTGTATTTCATTCCGATGCAATTTCTGTGTTTCATCGTCAATATGAAGGTCCGAGGGATACAGTAAATCAGAAGTGAGGCATCGGAATCTATAACTAGTGTCACAGGAATGGTTCAAAACATAGTCAGTAAGAAGAGTCAGTCTAATTGTACTTAAGCTGGCATTGTGATTTTTGTATTTAATTCCGATGCAATATCTGTGTTTCATCGTTAATAAGAAGGTCAGAGGGATACAGTAAAACTGAAATGAAGCATCGGAATCTACAACTAGTCACACAGGAATGGTTCAAATCATAGTCAGTAAGAAGAGTCAGTCTTCTTGCACTTAAGCTGGCATTGTGCCTTTTCTATTTAATTCCGATGCAATCTCTGTGTTTCATCGTCATAAAGAAGGTCCGAGGGGTACAGTAAACCTGAAGTGAAGCATCGGAATCTATAACTAGTGTCACAGGAATGGTTCAAAACACAGTCAGTAACAAGAGTCAGTCTTCTTGTACCTAAGTCGGCATTGTGCGTTTTCTACTTAATTCCGATGCAATTTCGGTGTTTCACCGTCAATAAGAAGGTCAGAGGGATACAGTAAGCCTGAAGTGAAGCATCGGTATCTAAACCTAGTGTCACAGGAATGGTTCAAAACATAGACAGTAAGAAGGGTCAGTCGTCTTGCACTTAAGTCGGCATTCTGCCTTTTCTATTTAATTCCGATGGAATTACTATGTTTCATCGTCAATAAGAAGGTCCAAGGGATGCAGTAAACCTGAAGTGAAGCGTCGGAATCTGTAACTAGCGTCACAGGAATGGTTCAAAACATAGACACTAAGAAGAGTCAGTCTGCTTGTACTTAAGACGGCATTGTGCCTTTTCTATTTAATTCCGATGCAATTTCTGCGTTTCATCGTCAATAAGAAGGTCAGAGGGATACAGTGTACCTGAGGTGAAGCATCGGAATCAATAACTAGTGTCACAGGAATGGTTCAAATCATAGACAGTTCGAAGAGTCAGTCTTCTTGTACTTAAGTCGTCATTGTGCCATTTCTATTTAATTCCGATGCAATTTCTGTGTTTCGTCGCCAATAAGAAGTTCCAAAGGATACAGTAAACCTGAAGTGAAGCATCGGAATCTATGACTAATGTCACAGGATTCGTTCAAAACATAGACAGTAGGAAGAGTCAGTCTTGTGGTACTTAAGTCATCATTGTGATTTTTGTATAAAGTTCCGATGCAATTTCTGTGTTTCATCGTCAATATGAAGGTCCTAGGGATACAGTAAACCTGAAGTGAAGCATCGGAATCTATAACTAGTGTCACAGGAATGGTTCAAATCATAGTCAGTAAGACGCGTCAGTCTTCATGCACTTAAGTCGGCACTGTGCCTTTTGTATTTAATTCTGATGCAAATTCTGTGTTTCATCGCAAAAACAAGGTCAGAGGGTACAGAGAACCTGAAGTGAAGAATCTGAATCTAAAACTAGTGTCACAGGAATGGTTCAAGGCATAGACAGTAGGAAGAGTCAGTCTTCTAGTACTTACGTTGGCATTGTGCCTTTTTTATTTAATTTCGATGCACTATCTGTGTTTCATCGTCAATGAGAAGGTCCAAGGGATACAGTAAACCTCAAATGAAGCATCGGAATCTATAACTAGTGTCACACTAATGGTTCAAAACATAGACAGTAGGAAGATACAGTCTACATGTACTTAAGTCGGCTTTGTGCCTTTTCTATTTAATTCCGACGCAATTTCTGTGCTTCATCGTCAATAAGAATGTCCAAGGGGTACAGTAAACATGAAGTGAAGCATCGGAATCTGTAACTAGCGTCACAGGAATGGTTCAAAACATAGACACTAAGAAGAGTCAGTCTGCATGTACTTAAGACGGCATTGTGCCTTTTCTATTTAATTCCGATGCAATTTCTGTGTTTCATCGTCAAAAAGAAGGTCAGAGGGATACAGTGAACCTGCGGTGAAGCATCGGAATCTATAACTAGTGTCTCAGGAATGGTTGAAAGCATAGACAGTAGGAAGAGTCAGTCTTCATGTACTTAAGTCGGCACTGTGCCTTTTGTATTTAATTACGATGCAAATTCTGTGTTTCATCGTCAATACGAAGTTCCGAGGGATGCAGTAAATCAGAAGTGAAGCATCGGAATCTATAACTAGTGTCACAGGAATGGTTCAAAACATAGTCAGTAAGAAGAGTCATCCTTCTTGTACTTAAGTCGGCATTGTGCATTTTGTATTTAATTCCGATGCAATATCTGTGTTTCATCGTTAATAAGAATGTCAGAGGGATACAGTAAACCTGAAGTGAAGAATCGGAATCCATAACTAGTATCACAGGAATTTTTCAAAACATAGACAGTAGGAAGAGACAGTCTTCTTGTACATAAGTCGGCATTGAGTCTTTTCTATTTAATTCCGATGCAATTTCTGTGTTTCGTCGTCAATAAGAAGGTCCAAGGAATACAGTAAACCTGAAGTGAAGCATCGGAATCTATAACTAGTGTCACAGGAATGGTTCAAAACATAGACAGTAGGAAGAGTCAGTCTTCTTGTACTTTTGTTGGCATTGTGCATTTTGTATTTAATTTCGATGCCATTAATGTGTTTCATCGTCAATGAGAAGGTCCAAGGGATACAGTAAACCTGAAATGAAGCATCGGTATCTATAACTAGTGTCACACTAATGGTTCAAAACATAGACAGTAGGAAGATACAGTCTACATGTACTTAAGTCGGCATTGTGCCTTTTGTATTTATTTCCGATGCAATTTCTGTGTTTCATCGTCAAAACGGAGGTCCGAGGGATACAGTAAACCTGAAGTGAAGCATCGGAATCTATAACTAGTGTTACAGGAATGGTTCAATACATAGTCAGTAAGAGGAGTCAGTCTTCTTGTACATAAGTCGGCATTGTGCCTTTTGTATTTAATTCCGATGCAATCTCTGTGTTTCATCGTCAATAAGAAGGTCCTAGGGATACAGTAAACCTGAAGTGAAGCGTCGGAATCTGTAACTAGTGTCGCAGGAATGGTTCAAAACATAGTCAGTAAGAAGAGTCAGTCTTCTTGTACTTAAGTCGGCATTGTGCCATTTGTATTTAATTCCGATGCAATTTCTGTGTTTCATCGTCAATATGAAGGTCCGAGGGATACAGTAAATCAGAAGTGAGGCATCGGAATCTATAACTAGTGTCACAGGAATGGTTCAAATCATAGTCAGTAAGAAGAGTCAGTCTAATTGTACTTAAGCTGGCACTGTGATTTTTGTATTTAATTCCGATGCAATATCTGTGTTTCATCGTTAATAAGAAGGTCAGAGGGATACAGTAAACCTGAAATGAAGCATCGGAATCTACAACTAGTCACACAGGAATGGTTCAAATCATAGTCAGTAAGAAGAGTCAGACTTCTTGCACTTAAGCTGGCATTGTGCCTTTTCTATTTAATTCCGATGCAATCTCTGTGTTTCATCGTCATAAAGAAGGTCCGAGGGGTACAGTAAACCTGAAGTGAAGCATCGGAATCTATTACTAGTGTCACAGGAGTGGATCAATATATAGTCAGTATGAAGAGTCAGTCTTCTTGTACTTAAGTCGGCATTGTGATTTTTGTATTCAATTCCGACGCAATTTCTGTGATTCTTCGTCAATAAGAAGGTCCAAGGGATACAGTAAACCTGAAGTGAAGCATCGGAATCTATAACTAGTGTCACAGAAATGGATCAAGGTATAGTCAGCAAGAAGGGTCAGTCTTCTTGTACTTAAGTCGGCATTGGGCATTTTGTATTTAATTCCGATGCAATTTCTGTGTTTCATCGTCAATAAGAAGGTCCAAGGGATACAATAAACCAGAAGTGAAGCATCGGAATCCATAACTAGTATCACAGGAATTTTTCAAAACATAGACAGTAGGAAGAGACACTCTTCTTGTACTTAAGTCGGCATTGTGCATTTTGTATTTAATTCCGATGCAATTTCTGTGTTTCGTCGTCAATAAGAAGGCCCAAGGAATACAGTAAACCTGAAGTGAAGCATCGGAATCTATAACTAGTGTCACAGGAATGGTTCAAATCATAGTCAGTAAGACGCGTCAGTCTTCATGTACTTAAGTCGGCACTGTGCCTTTTCTATTTAATTCCGATGCAATTACTATGTTTCATCGTCAATTCGAAGGTCCAAGGGATGCAGTAAACCTGAAGTGAAGCATCGGAATCTGTAACTAGCGTCACAGGAATGGTTCAAAACATAGACACTAAGAAGAGTCAGTCTTCTTGTACTTAAGTCGGCATTGTGCCATTTCTATTTAATTCCGATGCAATTTCTGTGTTTCGTCGCCAATAAGAAGTTCCAAAGGATACAGTAAACCTGAAGTGAAGCATCGGAATCTATGACTAATGTCACAGGATTCGTTCAAAACATAGACAGTAGGAAGAGTCAGTCTTGTGGTACTTAAGTCATCATTGTGATTTTTGTATAAAGTTCCGATGCAATTTCTGTGTTTCATCGTCAATATGAAGGTCCTAGGGATACAGTAAACCTGAAGTGAAGCATCGGAATCTATAACTAGTGTCACAGGAATGGTTCAAATCATAGTCAGTAAGACGCGTCAGTCTTCATGTACTTAAGTCGGCACTGTGCCTTTTGTATTTAATTCCGATGCAAATTCTGTGTTTCATCGTCAATACGAAGTTCCGAGGGATGCAGTAAATCAGAAGTGAAGCATCGGAATCTATAACTAGTGTCACAGGAATGGTTCAAAACATAGTCAGTAAGAAGAGTCATCCTTCTTGTACTTATGTCGGCATTGTGCCTTTTGTATTTAATTCCGATGCAATATCTGTGTTTCATCGTTAATAAGAATGTCAGAGGGATACAGTAAACCTGAAGTGAAGCATCGGAATCTACAACTAGTCACACAGGAATGGTTCAAATCATAGTCAGTAAGAAGAGTTAGTCTTCTTGTACTTAAGCCGGCATTGTGCCTTTTCTACTTAATTCCGATGCAATTTCTGTGTTTCATCGTCAATAAGAAGGTCCAACGGATACAGTAAACCTGAAGTGAAGCATCGGATTCTATAACTACTGTCACAGGAATGGATCAAGTTATAGTCAGTAAGAAGAGTCAGTCTTCTTGTACCTAAGTCGGCATTGTGCCATTTCTATTTAATTCTGATGCAATTTCTGTGTTTCATCGCAAAAACAAGGTCAGAGGGTACAGTGAACCTGAAGTGAAGGATCTGAATCTAAAACCAGTGTCACAGGGATGGTTCAAAGCATAGACAGTAGGAACAGTCAGTCTTCTAGTACTTACGTTGGCATTGTGCCTTTTTTATTTAATTTCGATGCACTATCTGTGTTTCATCGTCAATGAGAAGGTCCAAGAGATACAGTAAACCTCAAATGAAGCATCGGAATCTATAACTAGTGTCACACTAATGGTTCAAAACATAGTCAGTAGGAAGATACAGTCTACATGTACTTAAGACGGCATTGTGCGTTTTCTATTTAATTCCGATGCAATCTCTGTGTTTCATCGTCATAAAGAAGGTCCGAGGGGTACAGTAAACCTGAAGTGAAGCATCGGAATCTATTACTAGTGTCACAGGAGTGGATCAATATATAGTCAGTATGAAGAGTCAGTCTTCTTGTACTTAAGTCGGCATTGTGATTTTTGTATTCAATTCCGACGCAATTTCTGTGATTCTTCGTCAATAAGAAGGTCCAAGGGATACAGTAAACCTGAAGTGAAGCATCGGAATCTATAACTTGTGTCACAGGAATGGATCAAGATATAGTCAGTAAGAAGAGTCAACCTTCTTGTACTTAACTCGGCATTCTGCCTTTTCTATCTAATTCCGACGCAATTTCTGTGTTTCATCGCCAATAAGAAGGTCCAAGGAATACAGTAAACCTGAAGTGAAGCATCGGAATCTATAACTACTGTCACAGGAATGGATCAAGATATAGTCAGTAAGAATAGTCAGTCTTCTTGTACTTAAGTCGGCATTGTGCCATTTCTATTTAATTCTGACGCAATTTCTGTGTTTCATCGTCACAAACAAGGTCTGAGGGTACAGTAAACCTGAAGTGAAGCATCGGAATCTAAAACTAGTGTCACAGGAATGGTTCAAAACATAGGCAGTAGGAAGAGTCAGTCTTCTTGTACTTAAGTCGGCATTGTGCCATTTCTATTTAATTCCGATGCAATTTCTGTATTTCGTCGCCAATAAGAAGTTCGAAAGGATACAGTAAACCTGAAGTGAAGCATCGGAATCTATAACTAATGTCACAGGATTTGTTCAAAACATAGACAGTAGGAAGAGTCACTCTTGTGGTACTTAAGTCATCATTGTGATTTTTGTATAAAGTTCCGATGCAATTTCTGTGTTTCATCGTCAATATGAAGGTCCTAGGGATACAGTAAACCTGAAGTGAAGCATTGGAATCTATAACTAGTGTCACAGGAATGGTTCAAATCATAGTCAGTAAGACGCGTCAGTCTTCATGTACTTAAGTCGGCACTGTGCCTTTTGTATTTAATTCCGATGCAATCTCTGTGTTTCATCGTCAATACGAAGTTCCGAGGGATGCAGTAAATCAGAAGTGAAGCATCGGAATCTATAACTAGTGTCACAGGAATGGTTCAAATCATAGTCAGTAAGAAGAGTTAGTCTTCTTGTACTTAAGCCGGCATTGTGCCTTTTCTATTCAATTCCGATGCAATTTCTGTGTTTCATCGTCAATAAGAAGGTCCAACGGATACAGTAAACCTGAAGTGAAGCATCGGAATCTATAACTACTGTCGCAGGAATGGATCAAGTTATAGTCAGTAAGAAGAGTCAGTCTTCTTGTACTTAAGTCGGCATTGTGCCATTTCTATTAAATTCTGATGCAATTTCTGTGTTTCATCGTCAAAAACAAGGTCAGAGGGTACAGTAAACCTGAAGTGAAGGATCGGAATCTAAAACTAGTGTCACAGGAATGGTTCAAAACATAGACAGTAGGAGGAGTCAGTCTTCTAGTACTTACGTTGGCATTGTGCCTTTTTTATTTAATTTCGATGCACTATCTGTGTTTCATCATCAATGAGAAGGTCCAAGGGATACAGTAAACCTCAAATGAAGCATCGGAATCTATAACTAGTGTCACACTAATGGTTCAAAACATAGACAGTAGGAAGAAACAGTCTACATGTACTTAAGTCCGCATTGTGCCTTTTCTATTTAATTCCGACGCAATTTCTGTGCTTCATCGTCAATAAGAATGTCCAAGGGGTACAGTAAACCTGAAGTGAAGCATCGGAATCTGTAACTAGCGTCACAGGAATGGTTCAAAGCATAGACACTAAGAAGAGTCAGTCTGCATGTACTTAAGACGGCATTGTGCCTTTTCTATTTAATTCCGATGCAATTTCTGTGTTTCATCGTCAAAAATAAGGTCAGAGGGATACAGTGAACCTGCGGTGAAGCATCGGAAACTTCAACTAGTGTCTCAGGAATGGTTGAAAGCATAGACAGTAGGAAGAGTCAGTCTTCTTGTACTTAAGTGGGCATTGTGCCTTTTCTATTTAATTCCGATGCAATTTCTGCGTTTCGTCGCCAATAAGAAGTTCCAAATGATACTGTAAACCTGAAGTATAGCATCGGAAACTATAACTAATGTCACAGGATTCGTTCAAAACATAGACAGTTGAAAGAGTCAGTCTTGTGGTACTTAAGTCGGCATTGTGCCTTTTGTATTTAGTTCCGATGCAATTTCTGTGTTTCATCGTCAATAAGAAGGTCCTAGGGATACAGTAAACCTGAAGTGAAGCATCGGAATCTGTAGCTAGTGTCGCAGGAATGGTTCAAAACATAGTCAGTAAGAAGAGTCAGTCTTCTTGTACTTAAGTCGGCATTGTGCCTTTTGTATTTAATTCCGATGCAATTTCTGTGTTTCATCGTCAATACGAAGGTCCGAGGGATACAGTAAATCAGAAGTGAGGCATCGGAATCTATAACTAGCGTCACAGGAATGGTACAAAAACATAGTCAGTAAGAAGAGTCAGTCTAATTGTACTTAAGCTGGCACTGTGATTTTTGTATTTAATTCCGATGCAATATCTGTGTTTCATCGTTAATAAGAAGGTCAGAGGGATACAGTAAACCTGAAATGAAGCATCGGAATCTACAACTAGTCACACAGGAATGGTTCAAATCATAGTCAGTAAGAAGAGTCAGACTTCTTGCACTTAAGCTGGCATTGTGCCTTTTCTATTTAATTCCGATGCAATCTCTGTGTTTCATCGTCATAAAGAAGGTCCGAGGGGTACAGTAAACCTGAAGTGAAGCATCGGAATCTATTACTAGTGTCACAGGAGTGGATCAATATATAGTCAGTATGAAGAGTCAGTCTTCTTGTACTTAAGTCGGCATTGTGATTTTTGTATTCAATTCCGACGCAATTTCTGTGATTCTTCGTCAATAAGAAGGTCCAAGGGATACAGTAAACCTGAAGTGAAGCATCGGAATCTATAACTAGTGTCACAGAAATGGATCAAGGTATAGTCAGCAAGAAGGGTCAGTCTTCTTGTACTTAAGTCGGCATTGGGCATTTTGTATTTAATTCCGATGCAATTTCTGTGTTTCATCGTCAATAAGAAGGTCCAAGGGATACAATAAACCAGAAGTGAAGCATCGGAATCCATAACTAGTATCACAGGAATTTTTCAAAACATAGACAGTAGGAAGAGACACTCTTCTTGTACTTAAGTCGGCATTGTGCATTTTGTATTTAATTCCGATGCAATTTCTGTGTTTCGTCGTCAATAAGAAGGCCCAAGGAATACAGTAAACCTGAAGTGAAGCATCGGAATCTATAACTAGTGTCACAGGAATGGTTCAAATCATAGTCAGTAAGACGCGTCAGTCTTCATGTACTTAAGTCGGCACTGTGCCTTTTCTATTTAATTCCGATGCAATTACTATGTTTCATCGTCAATTCGAAGGTCCAAGGGATGCAGTAAACCTGAAGTGAAGCATCGGAATCTGTAACTAGCGTCACAGGAATGGTTCAAAACATAGACACTAAGAAGAGTCAGTCTTCTTGTACTTAAGTCGGCATTGTGCCATTTCTATTTAATTCCGATGCAATTTCTGTGTTTCGTCGCCAATAAGAAGTTCCAAAGGATACAGTAAACCTGAAGTGAAGCATCGGAATCTATGACTAATGTCACAGGATTCGTTCAAAACATAGACAGTAGGAAGAGTCAGTCTTGTGGTACTTAAGTCATCATTGTGATTTTTGTATAAAGTTCCGATGCAATTTCTGTGTTTCATCGTCAATATGAAGGTCCTAGGGATACAGTAAACCTGAAGTGAAGCATCGGAATCTATAACTAGTGTCACAGGAATGGTTCAAATCATAGTCAGTAAGACGCGTCAGTCTTCATGTACTTAAGTCGGCACTGTGCCTTTTGTATTTAATTCCGATGCAAATTCTGTGTTTCATCGTCAATACGAAGTTCCGAGGGATGCAGTAAATCAGAAGTGAAGCATCGGAATCTATAACTAGTGTCACAGGAATGGTTCAAAACATAGTCAGTAAGAAGAGTCATCCTTCTTGTACTTATGTCGGCATTGTGCCTTTTGTATTTAATTCCGATGCAATATCTGTGTTTCATCGTTAATAAGAATGTCAGAGGGATACAGAAAAACCTGAAGTGAAGCATCGGAATCTACAACTAGTCACACAGGAATGGTTCAAATCATAGTCAGTAAGAAGAGTTAGTCTTCTTGTACTTAAGCCGGCATTGTGCCTTTTCTACTTAATTCCGATGCAATTTCTGTGTTTCATCGTCAATAAGATGGTCCAACGGATACAGTAAACCTGAAGTGAAGCATCGGATTCTATAACTACTGTCACAGGAATGGATCAAGTTATAGTCAGTAAGAAGAGTCAGTCTTCTTGTACCTAAGTCGGCATTGTGCCATTTCTATTTAATTCTGATGCAATTTCTGTGTTTCATCGCAAAAACAAGGTCAGAGGGTACAGTGAACCTGAAGTGAAGGATCTGAATCTAAAACTAGTGTCACAGGGATGGTTCAAAGCATAGACAGTAGGAACAGTCAGTCTTCTAGTACTTACGTTGGCATTGTGCCTTTTTTATTTAATTTCGATGCACTATCTGTGTTTCATCGTCAATGAGAAGGTCCAAGAGATACAGTAAACCTCAAATGAAGCATCGGAATCTATAACTAGTGTCACACTAATGGTTCAAAACATAGACAGTAGGAAGATACAGTCTACATGTACTTAAGACGGCATTGTGCGTTTTCTATTTAATTCCGATGCAATCTCTGTGTTTCATCGTCATAAAGAAGGTCCGAGGGGTACAGTAAACCTGAAGTGAAGCATCGGAATCTATTACTAGTGTCACAGGAGTGGATCAATATATAGTCAGTATGAAGAGTCAGTCTTCTTGTACTTAAGTCGGCATTGTGATTTTTGTATTCAATTCCGACGCAATTTCTGTGATTCTTCGTCAATAAGAAGGTCCAAGGGATACAGTAAACCTGAAGTGAAGCATCGGAATCTATAACTTGTGTCACAGGAATGGATCAAGATATAGTCAGTAAGAAGAGTCAACCTTCTTGTACTTAACTCGGCATTCTGCCTTTTCTATCTAATTCCGACGCAATTTCTGTGTTTCATCGCCAATAAGAAGGTCCAAGGAATACAGTAAACCTGAAGTGAAGCATCGGAATCTATAACTACTGTCACAGGAATGGATCAAGATATAGTCAGTAAGAATAGTCAGTCTTCTTGTACTTAAGTCGGCATTGTGCCATTTCTATTTAATTCTGACGCAATTTCTGTGTTTCATCGTCACAAACAAGGTCTGAGGGTACAGTAAACCTGAAGTGAAGCATCGGAATCTAAAACTAGTGTCACAGGAATGGTTCAAAACATAGGCAGTAGGAAGAGTCAGTCTTCTTGTACTTAAGTCGGCATTGTGCCATTTCTATTTAATTCCGATGCAATTTCTGTATTTCGTCGCCAATAAGAAGTTCGAAAGGATACAGTAAACCTGAAGTGAAGCATCGGAATCTATAACTAATGTCACAGGATTCGTTCAAAACATAGACAGTAGGAAGAGTCACTCTTGTGGTACTTAAGTCATCATTGTGATTTTTGTATAAAGTTCCGATGCAATTTCTGTGTTTCATCGTCAATATGAAGGTCCTAGGGATACAGTAAACCTGAAGTGAAGCATCGGAATCTATAACTAGCGTCACAGGAATGGTTCAAATCATAGTCAGTAAGACGCGTCAGTCTTCATGTACTTAAGTCGGCACTGTGCCTTTTGTATTTAATTCCGATGCAATTTCTGTGTTTCATCGTCAATACGAAGTTCCGAGGGATGCAGTAAATCAGAAGTGAAGCATCGGAATCTATAACTAGTGTCACAGGAATGGTTCAAATCATAGTCAGTAAGAAGAGTCATCCTTCTTGTACTTAAGTCGGCATTGTGCCTTTTGTATGTAATTCCGATGCAATATCTGTGTTTCTTCGTTAATAAGAATGTCAGAGGTATACAGTAAACCTGAAGTGAGGCATCGGAATCTACAACTAGTCACACAGGAATGGTTCAAATCATAGTCAGTAAGAAGAGTCAGTCTTCTTGTACTTAAGTCGGCATTGTGATTTTTGTATTTAATTCCGATGCAATTTCTGTGTTTCATCGTCAATAAGAAGGTCCAAGGGATACAGTAAACCTGAAGTGAAGCATCGGAATCTATAACTTGTGTCACAGGAATGGATCAAGATATAGTCAGTAAGAAGAGTCAACCTTCTTGTACTTAAGTCGGCATTCTGCCTTTTCTATCTAATTCCGACGCAATTTCTGTGTTTCATCGTCAATAAGAAGGTCCAAGGAATACAGTAAACCTGAAGTGAAGCATCGGAATCTATAACTACTGTCACAGGAATGGATCAAGATATAGTCAGTAAGAATAGTCAGTCTTCTTGTACTTAAGTCGGCATTGTGCCATTTCTATTTAATTCTGACGCAATTTCTGTGTTTCATCGTCACAAACAAGGTCTGAGGGTACAGTAAACCTGAAGTGAAGCATCGGAATCTAAAACTAGTGTCACAGGAATGGTTCAAAACATAGGCAGTAGGAAGAGTCAGTCTTCTTGTACTTAAGTCGGCATTGTGCCATTTCTATTTAATTCCGATGCAATTTCTGTATTTCGTCGCCAATAAGAAGTTCGAAAGGATACAGTAAACCTGAAGTGAAGCATCGGAATCTATAACTAATGTCACAGGATTCGTTCAAAACATAGACAGTAGGAAGAGTCACTCTTGTGGTACTTAAGTCATCATTGTGATTTTTGTATAAAGTTCCGATGCAATTTCTGTGTTTCATCGTCAATATGAAGGTCCTAGGGATACAGTAAACCTGAAGTGAAGCATCGGAATCTATAACTAGTGTCACAGGAATGGTTCAAATCATAGTCAGTAAGACGCGTCAGTCTTCATGTACTTAAGTCGGCACTGTGCCTTTTGTATTTAATTCCGATGCAATCTCTGTGTTTCATCGTCAATACGAAGTTCCGAGGGATGCAGTAAATCAGAAGTGAAGCATCGGAATCTATAACTAGTGTCACAGGAATGGTTCAAATCATAGTCAGTAAGAAGAGTTAGTCTTCTTGTACTTAAGCCGGCATTGTGCCTTTTCTATTCAATTCCGATGCAATTTCTGTGTTTCATCGTCAATAAGAAGGTCCAACGGATACAGTAAACCTGAAGTGAAGCATCGGAATCTATAACTACTGTCGCAGGAATGGATCAAGTTATAGTCAGTAAGAAGAGTCAGTCTTCTTGTACTTAAGTCGGCATTGTGCCATTTCTATTAAATTCTGATGCAATTTCTGTGTTTCATCGTCAAAAACAAGGTCAGAGGGTACAGTAAACCTGAAGTGAAGGATCGGAATCTAAAACTAGTGTCACAGGAATGGTTCAAAACATAGACAGTAGGAGGAGTCAGTCTTCTAGTACTTACGTTGGCATTGTGCCTTTTTTATTTAATTTCGATGCACTATCTGTGTTTCATCATCAATGAGAAGGTCCAAGGGATACAGTAAACCTCAAATGAAGCATCGGAATCTATAACTAGTGTCACACTAATGGTTCAAAACATAGACAGTAGGAAGAAACAGTCTGCATGTACTTAAGTCCGCATTGTGCCTTTTCTATTTAATTCCGACGCAATTTCTGTGCTTCATCGTCAATAAGAATGTCCAAGGGGTACAGTAAACCTGAAGTGAAGCATCGGAATCTGTAACTAGCGTCACAGGAATGGTTCAAAGCATAGACACTAAGAAGAGTCAGTCTGCATGTACTTAAGACGGCATTGTGCCTTTTCTATTTAATTCCGATGCAATTTCTGTGTTTCATCGTCAAAAATAAGGTCAGAGGGATACAGTGAACCTGCGGTGAAGCATCGGAAACTTCAACTAGTGTCTCAGGAATGGTTGAAAGCATAGACAGTAGGAAGAGTCAGTCTTCTTGTACTTAAGTGGGCATTGTGCCTTTTCTATTTAATTCCGATGCAATTTCTGCGTTTCGTCGCCAATAAGAAGTTCCAAATGATACTGTAAACCTGAAGTATAGCATCGGAAACTATAACTAATGTCACAGGATTCGTTCAAAACATAGACAGTTGAAAGAGTCAGTCTTGTGGTACTTAAGTCGGCATTGTGCCTTTTGTATTTAGTTCCGATGCAATTTCTGTGTTTCATCGTCAATAAGAAGGTCCTAGGGATACAGTAAACCTGAAGTGAAGCATCGGAATCTGTAGCTAGTGTCGCAGGAATGGTTCAAAACATAGTCAGTAAGAAGAGTCAGTCTTCTTGTACTTAAGTCGGCATTGTGCCTTTTGTATTTAATTCCGATGCAATTTCTGTGTTTCATCGTCAATACGAAGGTCCGAGGGATACAGTAAATCAGAAGTGAGGCATCGGAATCTATAACTAGCGTCACAGGAATGGTACAAAAACATAGTCAGTAAGAAGAGTCAGTCTAGTTGTACTTAAGCCGGCATTGTGATTTTTGTATTTAATTCAGATGCAATATCTGTGTTTCATCGTTAATAAGAAGGTCAGAGGGATACAGTAAACCTGAAGTGAAGCAGCGGAATCTACAACTAGTCACACAGGAATGGTTCAAATCATAGTCAGTAAGAAGAGTCAGTCTTCTTGTACTTAAGCCGGCATTGTGCCTTTTCTATTTAATTCCGATGCAATCTCTGTGTTTCATCGTCAATAAGAAGGTCCAAGGGATACAGTAAACCTGAAGTGAAGCATCGGAATCTATTACTAGTGTCACAGGAATGGATCAACAATATAGTCAGTAAGAGGAGTCAGTCTTCTTGTACTTAAGTCGGCATTGTGATTTTTGTATTTAATTCCGATGCAATTTCTGTGTTTCATCGTCAATAAGAAGGTCCAAGGGATACAGTAAACCTGAAGTGAAGCATCGGAATCTATAACTTGTGTCACAGGAATGGATCAAGATATAGTCAGTAAGAAGAGTCAACCTTCTTGTACTTAAGTCGGCATTCTGCCTTTTCTATCTAATTCCGAAGCAATTTCTGTGTTTCATCGTCAATAAGAAGGTCCAAGGAATACAGTAAACCTGAAGTGAAGCATCGGAATCTATAACTACTGTCACAGGAATGGATCAAGATATAGTCAGTAAGAATAGTCAGTCTTCTTGTACTTAAGTCGGCATTGTGCCATTTCTATTTAATTCTGACGCAATTTCTGTGTTTCATCGTCACAAACAAGGTCTGAGGGTACAGTAAACCTGAAGTGAAGCATCGGAATCTAAAACTAGTGTCACAGGAATGGTTCAAAACATAGGCAGTAGGAAGAGTCAGTCTTCTTGTACTTAAGTCGGCATTGTGCCATTTCTATTTAATTCCGATGCAATTTCTGTATTTCGTCGCCAATAAGAAGTTAGAAAGGATACAGTAAACCTGAAGTGAAGCATCGGAATCTATAACTAATGTCACAGGATTCGTTCAAAACATAGACAGTAGGAAGAGTCACTCTTGTGGTACTTAAGTCATCATTGTGATTTTTGTATAAAGTTCCGATGCAATTTCTGTGTTTCATCGTCAATATGAAGGTCCTAGGGATACAGTAAACCTGAAGTGAAGCATCGGAATCTATAACTAGTGTCACAGGAATGGTTCAAATCATAGTCAGTAAGACGCGTCAGTCTTCATGTACTTAAGTCGGCACTGTGCCTTTTGTATTTAATTCCGATGCAATTTCTGTGTTTCATCGTCAATACGAAGTTCCGAGGGATGCAGTAAATCAGAAGTGAAGCATCGGAATCTATAACTAGTGTCACAGGAATGGTTCAAAACATAGTCAGTAAGAAGAGTCATCCTTCTTGTACTTAAGTCGGCATTGTGATTTTTGTATTTAATTCCGATGCAATATCTGTGTTTCTTCGTTAATAAGAATGTCAGAGGTATACAGTAAACCTGAAATGAGGCATCGGAATCTACCACTAGTCACACAGTATTGGTTCAAATCATAGTCAGTAAGAAGAGTTAGTCTTCTTGTACTTAAGCCGGCATTGTACCTTTTCTATTCAATTCCGATGCAATTTCTGTGTTTCATCGTCAATTAGAAGGTCCAACGGATACAATAAACCTGAAGTGAAGCATCGGAATCTATAACTACTGTCGCAGGAATGGATCAAGTTATAGTCAGTAAGAAGAGTCAGTCTTCTTGTACTTAAGTCGGCATTGTGCCATTTCTATTTAATTCTGATGCAATTTCTGTGTTTCATCGTCAAAAACAAGGTCAGAGGGTACAGTAAACCTGAAGTGAAGGATCGGAATCTAAAACTAGTGTCACAGGAATGGTTCAAAGCATAGACAGTAGGAGGAGTCAGTCTTCTAGTACTTACGTTGGCATTGTGCCTTTTTTATTTAATTTCGATGCACTATCTGTGTTTCATCGTCAATGAGAAGGTCCAAGGGATACAGTAAACCTCAAATGAAGCATCGGAATCTATAACTAGTGTCACACTAATGGTTCAAAACATAGACAGTAGGAAGATACAGTCTACATGTACTTAAGTCGGCATTGTGCCTTTTCTATTTAATTCCGACGCAATTTCTGTGCTTCATCGTCAATAAGAATGTCCAAGGGGTACAGTAAACTTGAAGTGAAGCATCGGAATCTGTAAGTAGCGTCACAGGAATGGTTCAAAGCATAGACACTAAGAAGAGTCAGTCTGCATGTACTTAAGACGGCATTGTGCCTTTTCTATTTAATTCCGATGCAATTTCTGTGTTTCATCGTCAAAAAGAAGGTCAGAGGGATACAGTGAACCTGCGGTGAAGCATCGGAAACTATAACTAGTGTCTCAGGAATGGTTGAAAGCATAGACAGTAGGAAGAGTCAGTCTTCTTGTACTTAAGTGGGCATTGTGCCTTTTCTATTTAATTCCGATGCAATTTCTGCGTTTCGTCGCCAATAAGAAGTTCCAAAGGATACTGTAAACCTGAAGTATAGCATCGGAAACTATAACTAATGTCACAGGATTCGTTCAAAACATAGACAGTTGAAAGAGTCAGTCTTGTGGTACTTAAGTCGGCATTGTGCCTTTTGTATTTAGTTCCGATGCAATTTCTGTGTTTCATCGTCAATAAGAAGGTCCTAGGGATACAGTAAACCTGAAGTGAAGCATCGGAATCTGTAGCTAGTGTCGCAGGAATGGTTCAAAACATAGTCAGTAAGAAGAGTCAGTCTTCTTGTACTTAAGTCGGCATTGTGCCTTTTGTATTTAATTCCGATGCAATTTCTGTGTTTCATCGTCAATACGAAGGTCCGAGGGATACAGTAAATCAGAAGGGAGGCATCGGAATCTATAACTAGCGTCACAGGAATGGTACAAAAACATAGTCAGTAAGAAGAGTCAGTCTAGTTGTACTTAAGCCGGCATTGTGATTTTTGTATTTAATTCAGATGCAATATCTGTGTTTCATCGTTAATAAGAAGGTCAGAGGGATACAGTAAACCTGAAGTGAAGCAGCGGAATCTACAACTAGTCACACAGGAATGGTTCAAATCATAGTCAGTAAGAAGAGTCAGTCTTCTTGTACTTAAGCCGGCATTGTGCCTTTTCTATTTAATTCCGATGCAATCTCTGTGTTTCATCGTCAATAAGAAGGTCCAAGGGATACAGTAAACCTGAAGTGAAGCATCGGAATCTATTACTAGTGTCACAGGAATGGATCAAAATATAGTCAGTAAGAAGAGTCAGTCTTCTTGTACTTAAGTCGGCATTGTGATTTTTGTATTTAATTCCGATGCAATTTCTGTGTTTCATCGTCAATAAGAAGGTCCAAGGGATACAGTAAACCTGAAGTGAAGCATCAGAATCTATAACTACTGTCACAGGAATGGATCAAGATATAGTCAGTAAGAATAGTCAGTCTTCTTGTACTTAAGCCGGCATTGTGCCATTTCTATTTAATTCTGACGCAATTTCTGTGTTTCATCGTCACAAACAAGGTCTGAGGGTACAGTAAACCTGAAGTGAAGCATCGGAATCTAAAACTAGTGTCACAGGAATGGTTCAAAACATAGGCAGTAGGAAGAGTCAGTCTTCTTGTACTTAAGTCGGCATTGTGCCATTTCTATTTAATTCCGATGCAATTTCTGTATTTCGTCGCCAATAAGAAGTTCGAAAGGATACAGTAAACCTGAAGTGAAGCTTGGGAATCTATAACTAATGTCACAGGATTCGTTCAAAACATAGACAGTAGGAAGAGTCACTCTTGTGGTACTTAAGTCATCATTGTGATTTTTGTATAAAGTTCCGATGCAATTTCTGTGTTTCATCGTCAATATGAAGGTCCTAGGGATACAGTAAACCTGAAGTGAAGCATCGGAATCTATAACTAGTGTCACAGGAATGGTTCAAATCATAGTCAGTAAGACGCGTCAGTCTTCATGTACTTAAGTCGGCACTGTGCCTTTTGTATTTAATTCCGATGCAATTTCTGTGTTTCATCGTCAATACGAAGTTCCGAGGGATGCAGTAAATCAGAAGTGAAGCATCGGAATCTATAACTAGTGTCACAGGAATGGTTCAAAACATAGTCAGTAAGAAGAGTCATCCTTCTTGTACTTAAGTCGGCATTGTGCCTTTTGTATTTAATTCCGATGCAATATCTGTGTTTCTTCGTTAATAAGAATGTCAGAGGTATACAGTAAACCTGAAGTGAGGCATCGGAATCTACAACTAGTCACACAGGAATGGTTCAAATCATAGTCAGTAAGAAGAGTTAGTCTTCTTGTACTTAAGCCGGCATTGTGCCTTTTCTATTCAATTCCGATGCAATCTCTGTGTTTCATCGTCAATTAGAAGGTCCAACGGATACAGTAAACCTGAAGTGAAGCATCGTAATCTATAACTACTGTCGCAGGAATGGATCAAGTTATAGTCAGTAAGAAGAGTCAGTCTTCTTGTACTTAAGTCGGCATTGTGCCATTTCTATTTAAATCTGATGCAATTTCTGTGTTTCATCGTCAAAAACTAGGTCAGAGGGTACAGTAAACCTGAAGTGAAGGATCGGAATCTAAAACTAGTGTCACAGGAATGGTTCAAAGCATAGACAGTAGGAGGAGTCAGTCTTCTAGTACTTACGTTGGCATTGTGCCTTTTTTATTTAATTTCGATGCACTATCTGTGTTTCATCGTCAATGAGAAGGTCCAAGGGATACAGTAAACCTCAAATGAAGCATCGGAATCTATAACTAGTGTCACACTAATGGTTCAAAACATAGACAGTAGGAAGATACAGTCTACATGTACTTAAGTCGGCATTGTGCCTTTTCTATTTAATTCCGACGCAATTTCTGTGCTTCATCGTCAATAAGAATGTCCAAGGGGTACAGTAAACCTGAAGTGAAGCTTCGGAATCTGTACCTAGCGTCACAGGAATGGTTCAAAACATAGACACTAAGAAGCGTCAGTCTGCATGTACTTAAGACGGCATTGTGCCTTTTCTATTTAATTCCGATGCAATTTCTGTGTTTCATCGTCAAAAAGAAGGTCAGAGGGATACAGTGAACCTGCGGTGAAGCATCGGAATCTATAACTAGTGTCACAGGAATGGTTGAAAGCATAGACAGTAGGAAGAGTCAGTCTTCTTGTACTTAAGTGGGCATTGTGCCTTTTCTATTTAATTCCGATGCAATTTCTGCGTTTCGTCGCCAATAAGAAGTTCCAAAGGATACTGTAAACCTGAAGTATAGCATCGGAAACTATAACTAATGTCACAGGATTCGTTCAAAACATAGACAGTTGAAAGAGTCAGTCTTGTGGTACTTAAGTCGGCATTGTGCCTTTTGTATTTAGTTCCGATGCAATTTCTGTGTTTCATCGTCAATAAGAAGGTCCTAGGGATACAGTAAACCTGAAGTGAAGCATCGGAATCTGTAGCTAGTGTCGCAGGAATGGTTCAAAACATAGTCAGTAAGAAGAGTCAGTCTTCTTGTACTTAAGTCGGCATTGTGCCTTTTGTATTTAATTCCGATGCAATTTCTGTGTGTCATCGTCAATACGAAGGTCCGAGGGAGACAGTAAATCAGAAGTGAGGCATCGGAATCTATAACTAGCGTCACAGGAATGGTACAAAAACATAGTCAGTAAGAAGAGTCAGTCTAGTTGTACTTAAGCAGGCATTGTGATTTTTGTATTTAATTCAGATGCAATATCTGTGTTTCATCGTTAATAAGAAGGTCAGAGGGATACAGTAAACCTGAAGTGAATCAGCGGAATCTACAACTAGTCACACAGGAATGGTTCAAATCATAGTCAGTAAGAAGAGTCAGTCTTCTTGTACTTAAGCCGGCATTGTGCGTTTTCTATTTAATTCCGATGCAATCTCTGTGTTTCATCGTCAATAAGAAGGTCCAAGGGATACAGTAAACCTGAAGTGAAGCATCGGAATCTATTACTAGTGTCACAGGAATGGATCAAAATATAGTCAGTAAGAAGAGTCAGTCTTCTTGTACTTAAGTCGGCATTGTGATTTTTGTATTTAATTCCGATGCAATTTCTGTGTTTCATCGTCAATAAGAAGGTCCAACGGATACAGTAAACCTGAAGTGAAGCATCGGAATCTATAACTTGTGTCACAGGAATGGATCAAGGTATAGTCAGTAAGAAGAGTCAGTCTTCTTGTACTTAAGTCGGCATTCTGCTTTTTCTATTTAATTCCGATGCAATTTCTGTCTTTCATCGTCAATAAGAAGGTCAAAGGAATACAGTAAACCTGAAGTGAAGCATCAGAATCTATAACTACTGTCACAGGAATGGATCAAGATATAGTCAGTAAGAATAGTCAGTCTTCTTGTACTTAAGTCGGCATTGTGCCATTTCTATTTAATTCTGACGCAATTTCTGTGTTTCATCGTCAAAAACAAGGTCTGAGGGTACAGTAAAACTGAAGTGAAGCATCGGAATCTAAAACTAGTGTCACAGGAATGGTTCAAAACATAGGCAGTAGGGAGAGTCAGTCTTCTTGTACTTACGTTGTCATTGTGCCTTTTGTATTTAATTCCGATGCAATTACTGTGTTTCATCGTCAATGAGAAGGTCCAAGGTAAACAGTAAACCTAAAATGAAGCATCGGAATCTATAACTAGTGTAACACTAATGGTTCAAAACATAGACAGTAGGAAGATACAGTCTACATGTACTTAATTCGGCATTGTGCCTTTTGTATTTATTTCCGATGCAATTTCTGTGTTTCATCGTCAAAACGGAGGTCCGAGGGATACAGTAAACCTGAAATGAAGCATCGGAATTTATAACTAGTGTCACAGGAATGGTTCAAAACATAGTCAGTAAGAAGAGTCAGTCGTCTTGTACTGAAGTCGGCATTGTGCCTTTTGTATTTAATTCCGATGCAATTTCTGTGTTTCATCGTCAATAAGAAGGTCCAACGGATACAGTAAACCTGAAGTGAAGCATCGGAATCTATAACTACTGTCACAGGAATGGATCAAGTTATAGTCAGTAAGAAGAGTCAGTCTTCTTGTACTTAAGTCGGCATTGTGCCATTTCTATTTAATTCTGATGCAATTTCTGTGTTTCATCGTCAAAAACAAGGTCAGAGGGTACAGTAAACCTGTAGTGAAGGATCGGAATCTAAAACTAGTGTCACAGGAATGGTTCAAAGCATAGACAGTAGGAAGAGTCAGTCTTCTAGTACTTACGTTGGCATTGTGCCTTTTTTATTTAATTTCGATGCACTATATGTGTTTCATCGTCAATGAGAAGGTCCAAGGGATACAGTAAACCTGAAATGAAGCATCGGAATCTATAACTAGTGTCACACTAATGGTTCAAAACATAGACAGTAGGAAGATACAGTCTACATGTACTTAAGTCGGCATTGTGCCTTATGTATTTATTTCTGATGCAATTTCTGTGTTTCATCGTCAAAACGGATGTCCGAGGGATACAGTAAACCTGAAATGAAGCATCGGAATCTATAACTAGTGTCACAGGAATGGTTCAAAACATAGGCAGTAAGAAGAGTCAGTCTTCTTGTACTTAAGTCGGCATTGTGCCTTTTGTATTTAATTCCGATGCAATTTCTGTGTTTCATCGTCAATAAGAAGGTCCAAGGGATACAGTAAACCTGAAGTGGAGCATCGTAATCCATAACTAGTGTCACAGGAATGGTTCAAAGCATAGACAGTAAGAAGAGTCAGTCTTCTTGTACTTAAGTCCGCATTGTGCCCTTTTCAATTTAATTCCGATACAATTACTGTGTTTCATCGTCAATAAGAAGGTCAGAGGGATACAGTAAACCTGAAGTGAAGCATCGGAATCTCTAACTAGTGTCACAGGAATGGTTCAAAACATAGACAGTAGGAAGAGTCAGTCTTCTTGTACTTAAGTCGGCATTGTGCCCTTTGTATTTAATTACGAGGCAATTTCTGTGTTTCATCGTCAATAAGAAGGTCCAAGGGATAGAGAAAACCTGAAGTGAAGCATCGGAATCTATAACTAGTGTCACAGGAATGGTTCGAAATATAGACAGTAAGAAGAGTCAGTCTTCTTGTACTTAAGTCGGCATTATGCCTTTTCTATTTAATTCCGATGCAATTTGTGTGTTTCATCGTCAATAAGAAGGTCAGAGGGATACAGTAAACATGAAGTGAAGCATCGGAATCTATAACTAGTGTCAAAGGAATGGTTCAAAACATAGTCAGTAAGAAGAGTCAGTCTTCTTGTCCTTAAGTGCGCATTGTGCCTTTTGTATTTATTTCCGATGCAATTTCTGTGTATTATCGTCAATAAGAAGTTCCAAGGGATACAGTAAACCTGAAGTGAAGCATCGGAATCTATAACTAGTGTCACAGGAATGGTTCAAAACATAGTCAGTAAGAAGAGTCAGTCTTCATGTACTTATGTCGGCAATGTGCCTTTTGTATTTAAACCCGATGCAATTTAAGTGTTTCGTCGTCAATAAGAAGGTCCAAGGGATACAGTAAACCTGAAGTGAAGCAAAGGAATCTATAACTAGTGTGACAGGAATGGTTCAAAACATAGTCAGTAAAAATAGTCAGTCTTCTTGTACCTAAGTCGACATTGTGCCTTTTCTATTGAATTCCGATGCAATTTCGGTGTTTCACCGTCAATAAGAAGGTCAGAGGGATACAGTAAACCATAAGTGAAGCATCGGAATCTAAAACTAGTGTCACAAGAATGGTTCAAAACATAGACGGTAAGAAGAGTCAGTCTTCTTGCACTTAAGTCGGCATTCTGCCTTTTCTATTTAATTCCGATGCAATTTCTGTGTTTCATCGTCAATAAGAATGTCAGAGGGATACAGTAAACCTGAAGTGAAGCATCGGAATCTATAACTAGTGTCACAGGAATGGTTCAAAGCATTGGCAGTAAGAAGAGTCAGTCTTCTTGTCCTTATGTCGGCATTGTGCCTTTTGTATTTAATTCCCATGCAATTTCTGTGTTTCATCGTCAATAAGAAGGTCCAAGGGATACAGTAAACCTGGAGTGAAGCATCATAATCTTCAACTAGTGTCACAGGAATGGTTCTAAACATAGACAGTAAGAAGAGTCAGCCTTCTTGTACTTAAGTCGGCATTGTGCCTTTTGTATTTAATTCCGATGCAATTTCTGTGTTTCATCGCCAATAAGAAGGTCCAAGGGATACAATAAACCTGAAGTGAAGCATCGGAATCTATAACTAGTGTCACAGGAATGGTTCAAAACATAGTCAGTAAGAAGAGTCAGTCTTCATGTACTTACGTCGGCATTGTGGTTTTGTATTTTGTTCCGATGCAATTTCATTGTTTCATCGTCAATAAGAAGTTCCAAGGGAAACAGTAAACCTGAAGTGAAGCATCGGAATCTATAACTAGTGTCACAGGAATGGTTCAAAACATAGTCAGTAAGAAGAGTCAGTCTTCATGTACTTATGTCGGCAATGTGCCATTTGTATTTAAACCCGATGCAATTTCAGTGTTTCATCGTCAATAAGAATGTCCAAGGGATACAGTAAACCTGAGGTGAAGCAACGGAATCTATAACTAGTGTGACAGGAATGGTTCAAAACATAGTCAGTAAAAAGAGTCAGTCTTCTTGTACGTAAGTCGACATTGTGCCTTTTCTATTTAATTCCGATGCAATTTCGGTGTTTCACCGTCAATAAGAAGGTCTGAGGGATACAGTAAACCATAAGTGAAGCATCGGAATCTAAAACTAGTGTCACAGGAATGGTTCAAAACATAGACGGTAAGAAGAGTCAGTCTTCTTGCACTTAAGTCGGCATTCTGCCTTTTCTATTTAATTCCGATGCAATTTCTGTGTTTCATCGTCAATAAGAATGTCAGAGGGATACAGTAAACCTGAAGTGAAGCATCGGAATTTATACCTAGTGTCACAGGAATGGTTCAAAGCATTGGCAGTAACAAGAGTCAGTCTTCATGTCCTTAAGTCGGCATTGTGCCTTTTGTATTTAATTCCAATACAATTTCTGTGTTTCATCGTCATTAAGAAGGTCCAAGGGATACAGTATACCTGGAGTGAAGCATCATAATCTTCAACTAGTGTCACAGGAATGGTTCTAAACATAGACAGTAAGAAGAGTCAGCCTTCTTGCTCTTAAGTCGGCATTGTGCCTTTTGTATTTAATTCCGATGCAATTTCTGTGTTTCATCGCCAATAAGAAGGTCCAAGGGATACAGTATACCTGAAGTGAAGCATCGGAATCTATAACTAGTGTCACAGGAATGGTTCAAAACATAGTCAGTAAGAAGAGTCAGTGTTCATGTACTTATGTCGGCAATGTGCCTTTTGTATTTAAACCCGATGCAATTGCAGTGTTTCATCGTCAATAAGAAGGTCCAAGGGATACAGTAAACCTGAAGTGAAGCAACGGAATCTATAACTAGTGTGACAGGAATGGTTCAAAGCATAGTCAGTAAAAAGAGTCAGTCTTCTTGTACCTAAGTCGACATTGTGCCTTTTCTATTTAATTCCAAAGCAATTTCGGTGTTTCACCGTCCATAAGAAGGTCAGAGGGTTACAGTAACCTTGAAGTGAAGCATCGGAATCTGTAACTAGTGTCACAGAAATGGTTCAAAGCATAGACAGTAAGAAGAGTCACTCTTCTTGTACTTAAGTCGGCATTGTGCCTTTTGTATCTAATTCCGATGCAATTTCTGTGTTTCATCGCCAATAAGAAGGTCCAAGGGATGCAGTAAACCTGATGTGAAGCATCGGAATCTATAACTAATGTCACAGGAATGGTTCAAAACATAGTCAGTAAGAAGACTCTGTCTTCATGTACTTAAGTCATCATTGTGCCTATTGTATTTTATTCCGATGCAATTTCGTTGTTTCATCGTCAATAAGAAGTTCCAAGGGAAACAGTAAACCTGAAGGGAAGCATCGGAATCTACAACTATTGTCAATGGAATGGTTCAAACATAGACAGTAGGAAGAGTCAGTCTTCTTGTACTTAAATCGGCATTGTGCCTTTTGTATTCAGTTCCGATGCAATTTCTGTGTTTCATCGTCAGTAAGAAGGTCAGAGTGTTACAGTAAACCTGAAGTGATGCATCGGAATCTTTAACTAGTGTCACAGGTATGGTCCAATACATAGTCAATAAGAAGAGTCAGTCTTCTTGTACTTAAGTCGGCATTGTGCCTTTTGTATTCAATTCCGAAGCAATTTCAGTGTTTCGTCGTCAATAAGAAGGTCAGAGGGTTACAGTAACCCTGAAGTGAAGCATCGGAATCTGTAACTAGCGTCACAGAAATGGTTTCTCAACATAGACTGTAAGAAGAGTCAGTCTTCTTGTACTTAAGTCGGCATTGTGCATTTTGTATTTAATTCCGATGCAATTTCTGTGTTTCATCGTCAATAAGAAGGTCAGAGGGATACGGTAAACCTGAAGTGAAGCATCGGAATCTATAACTAGTGTCACAGGAATGGTTCAGAACATAGACAGTAAGAAGAGTCAGTCTTCTTGTACTTGAGTCGGCAATGTGCCTTTTGTATTATATTCCGATGCAATTTCTGTGTTTCATCGTCAATAAGAATGTCCAAGGGATACAGTAAACCTGAAGTCATGCATCGGAATCTATAACTAGTGTCACAGGAATGGTTCAAAACATAGGCAGTAAGAAGAGTCAGTCTTCTTGTCCTTAAGTCGGCATTGTGCCTTTTGTATTTAATTCCGATGCAATTTCTGTGTTTCATCGTCAATAAGAAGGTCCAAGGGATACAGTAAACCTGAAGTGAAGCATCGGAATCCATAAGTAGTGTCACAGGAATGGTTCAAAACATAGTCAGTAAGAAGAGTAAGTCTTCATGTACTTACGTCGGCATTGTGGTTTTGTATTTTGTTCCGATGCAATTTCATTGTTTCATCGTCAATAAGAAGTTCCAAGGAAAACAGTAAACCTGAAGTGAAGCATCGGAATCTATAACTAGTGTCACAGGAATGATTCAAAACATAGTCAGTAAGAAGAGTCAGTCTTCATGTACTTATGTCGGCAACGTGCCATTTGTATTTAAACCCGATGCAATTTCGGTGTTTCATCGTCAATAAGAAGGTCCAAGGGATACAGTAAACCTGAAGTGAAGCAACGGAATCTATAACTAGTCTGACAGGAATGGTTCAAAACATAGTCAGTAAAAAGAGTCAGTCTTCTTGTACCTAAGTCGACATTGTGCCTTTTCTATTTAATTCCGATGCAATTTCGGTGTTTCACCGTCAATAAGAAGGTCTGAGGGATACAGTAAACCACAAGGGAAGCATAGGAATCTAAAACTAGTGTCACAGGAATGGTTCAAAACATAGACGGTAAGAAGAGTCAGTCTTCTTGCACTTAAGTCGGCATTCTGCCTTTTCTATTTAATTCCGATGCAATTTCTGTGTTTCATCGTCAATAAGAATGTCAGAGGGATACAGTAAACCTGAAGTGAAGCATCGGAATCTATAACTAGTGTCACAGGAATGGTTCAAAGCATTGGCAGTAACAAGAGTCAGTCTTCTTGTCTTTAAGTCGGCATTGTGCCTTGTGTATTTAATTCCAATACAATTTCTGTGTTTCATCTCATTAAGATGGTCCAAGGGATACAGTATCCCTGGAGTGAAGCATCATAATCTTCAACTAGTGTCACAGGAATGGTTCTAAACATAGACAGTAAGAAGAGTCAGCCTTCTTGCACTTAAGTCGGCATTGTGCCTTTTGTATTTAATTCCGATGCAATTTCTGTGTTTCATCGCCAATAAGAAGGTCCAAGGGATACAGTAAACCTGAAGTGAAGCATCGGAATCTATAACTAGTGTCACAGGAATGGTTCAAAACATAGTCAGTAAGAAGAGTCAGTCTTCATGTACTTATGTCGGCATTGTGGTTTTGTATTTTGTTCCGATGCAATTTCATTGTTTCATCGTCAATAAGAAGTTCCAAGGGAAACAGTAAACCTGAAGTGAAGCATCGGAATCTATAACTAGTGTCACAGGAATGGTTCAAAACATAGTCAGTAAGAAGAGTCAGTCTTCATGTACTTATGTCGGCAATGTGCCTTTTGTATTTAAACCCGATGCAATTACAGTGTTTCATCGTCAATAAGAAGGTCCGAGTGATACAGTAAACCTGAAGTGAAGCAACGGAATCTATAACTAGTATGACAGGAATGGTTCAAAACATAGTCAGTAAAAAGAGTCAGTCTTAATGTACCTATGTCGACATTGTGCCTTTTCTATTTAATTCCGATGCAATTTCGGTGTTTCACCGTCCATAAGAAGGTCAGAGGGTTACAGTAACCCTGAAGTGAAGCATCGGAATCTGTAACTAGTCTCACAGAAATGGTTCACAACATAGACAGTAAGAAGAGTCACTCTTCTTGTACTTAAGTCGGCATTGTGTCTTTTGTACCTAATTCCGATGCAATTTCTGTGTTTCATCGCCAATAAGAAGGTCCAAGGGATACAGTAAACCTGAAGACAAGCATCGGAATCTACAACTAGTGTCACAGGGATGGTTCAGAACATAGTCAGTAAGAAGACCCTGTCTTCATGTACTTAAGTCGGCATTGTGCCTATTGTATTTTATTCCGATGCAATTTCGTTGTTTCATCGTCAATAAGAAGTTTCAAGGGAAACAGTAAACCTGAAGGGAAGCATCGGAATCTACAACTAGTGTCAATGGAATGGTTCAAACATAGACAGTAGGAAGAGTCTGTCTTCTTGTACTTAAGACGGCATTGTGCCTTTTGTATTCAATTTGGATGCAATTTCTGTGTTTCATCGTCAGTAAGAAGGTCAGAGGGTTACAGTAAACCTGAAGTGATGCATCGGAATCTATAACTAGTGTCACAGGTATGGTTCAAAACATAGTCAGTAAGAAGAGTCAGTCTTCATGTACTTAAGTCGGCATTGTGCCTTTTCTATTTAATTCCGATGCAATTTCATTGTTTCATCGTCAATAAGAAGTTCCAAGGGAAACAGTAAACCTGAAGTGAAGCATCGGAATCTACAACTAGTGTCAATGGAATGGTTCAAACATAGACAGTAGGAAGAGTCAGTCTTCTTGTACTTAAGTCGGCATTGTGCATTTTGTATTTAATTCCGATGCAATTTCTGTGTTTCATTGTCAATAAGAAGGTCAGAGGGATACGGTAAACCTGAAGTGAAGCATCGGAATCTATAACTAGTGTCACAGGAATGGTTCAAAACATAGACAGTAAGAAGAGTCAGTCTTCTTGTACTTGAGTCGGCAATGTGCCTTTTGTATTATATTCCGATGCAATTTCAGTGTTTCATCGTCAATAAGAATGTCCAAGGGATACAGTAAACCTGAAGTCATGCATCGGAATCTATAACTAGTGTCACAGGAATGGTTCAAAACATAGGCAGTAAGAAGAGTCAGTCTTCTTGTCCTTAAGTCGGCATTGTGCCTTTTGTATTTAATTCCGATGCAATTTCTGTGTTACATCGTCAATAAGAAGGTCCAAGGGATACAGTAAACCTGAAGTGAAGCATAGGAATCTGTAACTAGTGTCACAGAAATGGTTCAAAACGTAGACAGTAGGAAGAGTCAGTCTTCTTGTACTTAAGTCGGCATTGTGCATTTTGTATTAATTCCGATGCAATTTCTGTGTTTCATCGTCAATAAGAAGGTCAGAGGGATACGGTAAACCTGAAGTGAAGCATCGGAATCCATAACTAGTGTCACAGGAATGGTTCAAACATAGACAGTAGGAAGAGTCAGACTTCTTGTACTTAAGTTGGCATTGTGCTTTTCGTATTTAATTCCGATGCAATTTCATTGTTTCATCGTCAATAAGAAGTTTCAAGGGAAACAGTAAACCTGAAGTGAAACATCGGAATCCAGAGCTAGTGTCAATGGAATGGTTCAAACATAGACAGTAGGAAGAGTCAGTCTTCTTGTACTGAAGTCGGCATTGTGCCCTTTGTATTTAATTCCGTGGCAATTCCGGTGTTTCACTGTCAATAAGAAGGTCCAAGGGATACAGTAAACCTCAAGTGAAGCATCGGAATCTATAACTAGTGTCACAGGAATGTTTCAAAACATAGTCATTAAGGAGTGTCAGTCTTCTTGTACTTAACTCGGCATTGTGCCTTTTCTATTTGATTGTGATGCAATTTCTATGTTTCATCGTCAATACGAAGGTTTAAGGGATACTGTAAACCTGAAGTGTAGCATCGGAACCTGTAACTATCGTCACAGGAATGAATTCAAATCATAGACAGTAAGAAGAGTCAGTCTTCTTGTACTTAAGTGAGCATTGTGCCTTACCTATTTAATTCCAAAGCAATTTCTGTGTTTCGTCGCTAATAAGAAGGTGAGAGGGATACAGTAAACCGGAGGTGAAGCATCGGAATCTATAACTGGTGTCACAGGAATGGTTCAAAGCATAGACAGTAGGAATAGTCAGTCTTCTTGTACTTAAGTCGGCATTGTGCCTTTTCTATTTAAATCCGATGCAATTGCTGTGTTTCGTCGCCAATAAGAAGGTGAAAAGGATACAGTAAACCTGAAGTGAAGCATCAGAATCTATAACTAATGTCACAGGAATGGTTCAAAGCATAGACAGTAGGAAGAGTCAGTGTTCTTGTACTTAAGTCGGCATTGTGCCTTTTGTATTTAATTCCGATGCAATTTCTGTGTTTCATCGTCAATAAGAAGGTCCAAGGGATACAGTAAACCTGAAGTGAAGCATCGGAATCTGTAATTAGTGTCACAGGAACGGTTCAAATCATAGACAGTATGAAGAGTCAGACTTCTTGCACTTAAGTCAGCATTGTGCCTTTAGTATTTAATTCCGACGCAATTTCTGTGTTTCATCGTCAATAAAAAGGTCCAAGGGATACAGTAAACCGGAAGTGAAGCATCGGAATCTATAACTAGTGTCACCGGAATTTTTCAATACATAGTTAGTGAGAAGAGTGAGTCTTCTTGTACTTAAGTCGGCATTGTGCGTTTTCTATTTAATTCAGATGCAATCTGTGTGTTTCATCGTCAATAAGAAGGCCAAGGGATACAGTAAACCTGGAGTGAAGCATCGGAATCTATAACTAGTGTCACAGGAATGGTTCAAACATAGTCAGTAATAAGAGTCAGTCTTCTCGTCCTTAAGTCGGCATTGTGCCTTTTGTATTTAATTCCGATGCAATTTCTGTGTTTCATCGTCAATAAGAAGGTCCAAGAGATACAGTGAACCTGAGGAGAAGCATCGGAATCTATAACTAGTGTCATAGGAATGGTTCAAAACATAGTCATTAAGGAGTGTCAGTCTTCTTGTACTTAAGTCGGCATTGTGCCTTTTCTATTTGATTCCGATGCAATTTCTCTGTTTCATCGTCACTAAGAAGGTCCAAGGGTTACTGTAAACCTGAAGTGAAGCATCGGAAGCTGTAAGTAGCGTCACAGGAATGGTTCAAAACATAGACAGTAAGAAGAGTCAGTCTTCTCGTACATAAGTGGGCATTGTGCCTTTCCTATTTAATTCCGATGCAATTTCTGTGTTTCGTCGCTAATAAGAAGGTGAGAGGGATACAGTAAACCGGAGGTGAAGCATCGGAATCTATAACTGGTGTCACAGGAATGGTTCAAAACATAGACAGTAGGAAGAGTCAGTCTCTTTTACTTAAGTCGGCATTGTGCCTTTTGTATTTAATTCCGATGCAATTACTGTGTTTCATCGTCAATAAGAAGGTCGAAGGGATACAGTAAACCTGAAGTGAAGCATCGGAATCTATAATTAGTGTCACAGGTACGGTTCAAAACATAGTCAGTAAGAAGAGTCAGTCGTCTTGTACTTAAGTCGGCATTGTGCCTTTTGTATTTAATTCCGATGCAATTTCTGTGTTTCATCGTCAATAAGAAGGTCCAAGTTATACAGTAAACCTGAAGTGAAGCATCGGAACCTATAACTAGTGTCACAGGAATTTTTCAATACATAGTCAGTGAGAAGAGTGAGTCTTCTTGTACTTAAGTCGGCATTGTGCCTTTTCTGTTTAATTCAGTTGCAATCTCTGTGTTTCATCGTCAATAAGAATGTCCAAGGGATACAGTAAACCTGGAGTGAAGCATCGGAATCTATAACTAGTGTCACAGGAATGGTTCAAAACATTGACAGTAAGAACAGTCAGTCTTCTTGTACTTAAGTCGGCATTGTGCCTTTTCTATTTAATTCCGATGCAATTTGTGTGTTTCATCGTCAATAAGAAGGTCAGAGGGATGCAATAAACATGAAGTGAAGCATCGGAGTCTATAACTAGTGTCCCAGGAATGGTTCAAAACATAGTCAGTAAGAAGAGTCAGTCTCCTTGTCCTTAAGTGCGCATTGTGCCTTTTGTATTTAATTCCGATGCAATATCTGTGTATCATCGTCAATACGAAGATCCATGGGATACAGAAAACCTGAAGTGAAGCATCGGAATCTATAACTAGTGTCACAGGAATGGTTCAAAACATAGTCAGTAAGAAGAGTCAGTCTTCATGTACTTAAGGTGGCATTGTGCCTTTTGTATTTAATTCCGATGCAATTTCATTGTTTCATCGCAATAAGAAGTTCCAAGGGAAACAGTAAACCTGAAGTGCAGCATGGAATCAATAACTAGTGTCAATGGAATGGTTCAAACATAGACAGTAGGTAGAGTCAGTCTTCTTGTACTTAAGTCGGCATTGTGCCTTTTGTATTTAATTCCGAGGCAATTTCTGGGTTTCATCGTCAATAAGAAGGTCCAAGGCATACAGTAAACCTGAAGTGAAGCATCGGAGCCTATAACTAGTGTCACAGGAATGGATCAAAGCATAGACAGTAGGAAGAGTCAGTCTTCTTGCACTGAAGTCGGCATTCTGCCTTTTGTATTTAATTCCGATACAACTTCTGTGTTTCATCGTCAATAAGAAGGTCAGAGGGATACAGTAACCCTGAAGTGAAGCATCGGAATCTGTAACTAGTGTCACAGAAATGGTTCAAAACATAGACAGTAAGAAGAGTCAGTCTTCTTGTACTTAGGTCGGCATTGTGCATTATGTATTTAATTCCGAAGCAATTTCTGTGTTACATCGTCAATAAGAAGGTCAGAGGGATGCAGTAAACCTGAAGTGAAGCATCGGAATCTACAACTAGTGTCACATTAATGGTTCAAAACATGGACAGTAAGAAGAGTCAGTCTTCTTGTACTTGAGTCGGCATTGTGCCTTTTGTATTAAACTCCGATGCAATTTCTGTGTTTCATCGTCAATAAGTAGGTCCAAGGGACACAGTAAACCTGAAGTTAAGCATCGGAATCTGTAACTAGTGTCACAGGAATGGTTCAAAACATAGACAGTAAGAAGAGTCAGTCTTCTTGTTCTTAAGTCGACATTGTGCCTTTTCTATTCAATTCCGATTCAATTTCTGTGTTTCATCGTCAATAAGAAGGTCAGAGGGATACACTAAACCTGAAGTGAAGCATCGGAATCTATAACTAGTGTCACAGGAATGGTTCAAAACGTAGTCAGTAAGAAGGGTCAGTCTTTTTGTACATAAGTCGGCATTGTGCCTTTTGTATTTATTTCCGATGCAATTTCTGTGTTTCATCGACAATAAGGTCAGAGGGATACAGTAAACCTGAAGTGAAGCATCGGAATCTATAACTAGTGTCACAGGAATGGTTCAAAACGTAGACAGTAGGAAGAGTCAGTCTTCTTGCACATAAATCGGCATTGTGCCTTTTGTATTTAATTCCGATGCAATTTCTGTGTTTCATCGTCAATAAGAGGGTCCAAGAGATACAGTGAACCTGAAGAGAAGCATCGGAATCTACAACTAGTGTCACAGGTATGGTTCAAATCATAGACAGTATGAAGAGTCAGACTTCTTGTACTTAAGTCGGCATTGTGTTTTTTGTATTTAATTTCGATGCAATTTCTGTATTTCATCGTCAATAAGAAGGTCAGATGGATACAGTAACCCTTAAGTGAAGCATCGGAATCTATAACTAGTGTCACAGAAATGGTTCAAAACATAGACAGTAGGAAGAGTCAGTCTTCTTGTACTTAAGTCGGCATTGTGCATTTTGTATTTAATTCCGATGCAATTTCTGTGTTTCATCGTCAATAAGAAGGTCATAGGGATACAGTAAACCTGATGTGAAGCATCGGAATCTATAACTACTGTCACAGGAATGGTTCAAAACATAGGCAGTAAGAAGAGTCTGTCTTCTTGTACTTAAGTCTGCATTGTGCCTTTTCTACATAATTCCGAAGCAATTTCTGTGTTTCATCGTCAATAAGAAGGTCAGAGGGATACAGTAAACCTGAAGTGAAGCATCGGAATCTATAACTAGTGTCACAGGAATGGGTCAAAACATAGACTGTAGGAAGAGTCAGTCTTCTTGTACTTAAGTCAGCATTGTGCCTTTTGTATTTGTTTCCGATGCAATTTCTGTGTCTCATCGTCAATAAGAAGGTCCAAGGGATACAGTAAACCTGACGTGAAGAATCGGAACCTATAACTAGTGTCACAGGAATTTTTCAATTCATAGTCAGTGAGAAGAGTGAGTCTTCTTGTACATAAGTCGGCATTGTGCCTTTTCTATTTAATTCAGATGCAATCTCTGTGTTTCATCGTCAATAAGAAGGTCAGAGGGATACAGTAAACCTGAAGTGAAGCATCGGAATTTATAACTAGTGTCACAGGAATGGTTGAAAACATAGACAGTAAGAAGAGTCAGTCTTCTTGTATTTAAGTCGGCATTGTGCCTTTTCTATTTAATTCCGATTCAGTTTCAGTGTTTCATAGTCAATAAGAAGGTCCAAGGGATACAGTAAACCTGGAGTGAAGCATCGGAATCTATAACTAGTGTCACAGGAATGGTTCAAAACATTGACAGTAAGAACAGTCAGTCTTCTTGTACTTAAGTCGGCATTGTGCCTTTTCTATTTAATTCCGATGCAATTTGTGTGTTTCATCGTCAATAAGAAGGTCAGATGGATACAATAACCCTGAAGTGAAGCATCGGAATCTATAACTAGTGTCAATGGAATGGTTCAAACATAGACACTAGGAAGAGTCAGTCTTCTTGTACTTAAAACGGCTTTGTGCCTTTTGTATTTAATTCCGAGGCAATTATTGTGTTTCGTCGTCAATAACAAGGTCAGAGGGATACAGTAAACCTGACGTGAAGCATTGGAATCTTTAACAAGTGTCACAGAATTATTTCAAATCATAGACAGTAAGAAGAGTCAGTCTTCTTGTACTTAAGTCGGCATTGTGCATTTTGTATTTAATTCCGATGCAATTTCTGTGTTTCATCGTCAATAAGAAGGTCAGAGGGATACAGTAAACCTGAAGTGAAGCATCGGAATTTATAACTAGTGTCACAGGAATGGTTGAAAACATAGACAGTAAGAAGAGTCAGTCTACTTGTACATGAGTCGGCATTGTGCGATTTGTATTAAATTCCGATGCGATTTCTGTGTTTCATCGTCAATAAGAAGGTACAAGGGATACAGTAAACTTGAAGTGAAGCATCGGAATCTATAACTAGTGTCACAGGAATGGTTCGAAACATAGTCAGTAAGAAGAGTCAGTCTTCATGTACGTAAGTCGGCATTGTGCCTTTTGTGTTTAATTCCGATGCAATTTCATTGTTTCATCGTCAATAAGAAGTTCCAAGGGAAACAGTAAACCTGAAGTGAAGCATCGGAATCTATAACTAGTGTCAATGGAATGGTTCAAAACATAGACAGTAAGAAGAGTCAGTCTTCTTGTACTTAAGTCGGCATTGTGCCTTTTGTATTTAATTCCGATGCAATTTCTGTGTTTCATCGTCAATAAGGTCAGAGGGATACAGTAAACCTGAAGTGAAACATCGGAATCTATAACTAGTGTCACAGGAATGGTTCAAAACGTAGACAGTAGGAAGAGTCAGTATTCTTGTACATAAGTCGACATTGTGCCTTTTGTATTTAATTCCGATGCAATTTCTGTGTTTCATCGTCAATAAGGTCAGAGGGATACAGTAAACCTGAAGTGAAACATCGGAATCTATAACTAGTGTCACAGGAATGGTTCAAAACGTAGACAGTAGGAAAAGTCAGTATTCTTGTACATAAGTCGGCATTGTGCCTTTTGTATTTAATTCCGATGCAATTTCTGTATTTCATCGTCAATAAGTAAGTCCAAGGGATACAGTAAACCTGAAGTGAAGCATCGGAATCTATAACTAATGTCACAGGAATGGTTCAATACATAGTCAGTAAGAAGAGTCAATCTTCTTGTATTTAAGTCGGCATTGTGCCATTTCTTTTTAATTCCGATGCAGTTTCAGTGTTTCATCGTCAATAAGGAGGTCCAAGGGATACAGTAAAAGTGGAGGAAGCATCAGAATCTATAACTAGTGTCACAGGTATGGTTCAAATCATAGACAGTATGAAGAGTCAGTCTTCTTGTACTTAAGTCGGCATTGTGTCTTTTGTATTTAATTCCGATGCAATTTCTGTGTTTCATCGTCAATAAGAAGGTCAGATGGATACAGTAACCCTGAAGTGATGCATCTGAATCTATAACTAGTGTCACAGAAATGGTTCAAAACATAGGCAGTAAGAAGAGTCAGTCTTCTTGTACTTAAGTCGTCATTGTGCATTTTGTATTTATTTCCGATGCAATTTCTGTGTTTCATCGACAATAAGAAGGTCAGAGGGATACAGTAAACCTGATGTGAAGCATCGGAATCTATAACTAGTGTCACAGGAATGGTTCAAAAGATAGTCAATAAGAAGAGTCAGCCTTTTTGTACTTAAGTCGGCATTGTGCCTTTTGTATTTATTTCAGATGTAATTTCTGTGTTTCATCGTCAATAAGAAGGACCAAATGATACAGTAAACCGGAGGTGAAGCATCGGAATCTATAACTGGTGTCACACGATTGGTTCCAAACATATATAGTAAGAAGAGTCAGTCTTCTTGTACTTAAGTCGGCATTGTGCCTTTAGTATTTATTTCCGATGCAATTTCTGTGTTCCATCGTCAATAAGAAGGTCCAAGGGATTGAGCAAACCTGAAGTGAAGCATCGGAATCTATAACTAGTGACACAGGAATGGTTCAAAACATAGCCAGTAAGTAAAGTCAGTCTTCTTGTCCTTTAGTGCGCATTGACCCTTTTGTATTTAATTCCGATGCAATTTCTGTGTATCATCGTTAATAAGAAGATCCAAGGGAAACAGTAAACCTGAAGTGAAGAATCGGAATCTATAACTAGTGCCACAGGAATGGTTCAAAACATAGACAGTAAGAAGAGTCAGTCTTCTTGCGCTTAAGTCGGCATTGTGCTTTTTCTATTTAATTGCGATGAAATTTGTTTGTTTTATCGTCAATATGAAGGTCAGAGGGATGCAGTAAACATGAAGTGAAGCATCGGAATCTATATCTAGTGTCACAGGAATGGTTCAAAACATAGTCAGTAAGAAGAGTCAGTCTTCTTGTCCTTTAGTGCGCATTGACCCTTTTGTATTTAATTCCGATGCAATTTCTGTGTATCATCGTTAATAAGAAGATCCAAGGGATACAGTAAACCTGAAGTGAAGAATCGGAATCTATAACTAGTGTCACAGGAATGGTTAAAACATAGACAGTAAGAAGAGTCTGTCTTCGTGTACTTATGTCGGCATTGTGCCTTTTGTATTTAAGTCCGATGCAATTTCTGTTTCATCGTCAATAAGAAGGTCCAAGGGATACAGTAAACCTGAAGTGAAGCAACGGAATCTATAACTAGTGTCACAGGAATGGTTCAAAACATAATCAGTAACAAGAGTCAGACTTCTTGTACCTACTTCGGCATTGTGCCTTATCTATTAAATTCCGATGCCATTTCGGTGTTTCATCGTCAATACGAAGGTCAGAGGGATACATTAAACCGGAAGTGAAGCATCGGAATCTAAAACTAGTGTCACAGGAATGGTTCAAAACATAGACAGTAAGAAGAGTCCGTCTTCTTGCACTTAAGTCGGCATTGTGCCTTTTGTATTAAACTCCGATGCAATTTCTGTGTTTCATCGTCAATAAGAAGGTCCAAGAGACACAGTAAACCTGATGTGAAGCATCGGAATCTATAACTAGTGTCACAGGAATGGTTCAAAACATAGACAGTAAGAAGAGTCCGTCTTCTTGCACTTAAGTCGGCTTTGTACCTTTTGTATTAAACTCCGATGTAATTTCTGTGTTTCATCGTCAATAAGAAGGTCCATGGGATACAGTAAACCTGAAGTGAAGCATCGGAATCCATAACTAGTGTCACAGGAATGGTTCAATACATAGTCAGTAAGAAGAGTCAGTCTTCTTATATTTAAGTCGGCATTGTGCCTTTTCTATTTAATTCCGATGCAGTTTCAGTGTTTCATCGTCAATAAGAAGGTCCAAGGGATTTAAGTCGGCATTGTGTATTTTGTATTTAATTCCGATGTAATTTCTGTGTTTCATCGTCAATAAGAAGGTCAGATGGATACAGTAACCCTGAAGTGAAGCATCGGAATCTATAACTAGTGTCACAGAAATGGTTCAAAACATAGGCAGTAAGAAGAGTCAGTCTTCTTCTACTTATGTCGGCATTGTGCATTTTGTATTTAATTCCGATGCAGTTTCAGTGTTTCATCGTCAATAAGAAGGTCCAAGGGATTTAAGTCGGCATTGTGTATTTTGTATTTAATTCCGATGTAATTTCTGTGTTTCATCGTCAATAAGAAGGTCAGAGGGATACAGTAAACCTGATGTGAAGCATCGGAATCTATAACTAGTGTCACAGGAATGGTTCAAAAGATAGTCAGTAAGAAGAGTCAGCCTTTTTGTACTTAAGTCGGCATTGTGCCTTTTGTATTTATTTCAGATGTAATTTCTGTGTTTCATCGTCGATAAGAAGGACCAAATGATACAGTAAACCGGAGGTGAAGACTCGGAATCTATAACTGGTGTCACACGATTGGTTCCAAACATATATAGTAAGAAGAGTCAGTCTTCTTGTACTTAAGTCGGCATTGTGCCTTTAGTATTTATTTCCGATGCAATTTCTGTGTTCCATCGTCAATAAGAAGGTCCAAGGGATTGAGCAAACCTGAAGTGTAGCATTGGAATCTGTAACTAGTGACACAGGAATGGTTCAAAACATAGCCAGTAAGAAAAGTCAGTCTTCTTGTCCTTTAGTGCGCATTGACCCTTTTGTATTTAATTCCGATGCAATTTCTGTGCATCATCGTTAATAAGAAGATCCCAGGGATACAGTAAACCTGAAGTGAAGAATCGGAATCTATAACTAGTGTCACAGGAATGGTTCAAAACATAGACAGTAAGAAGAGTCAGTCTTCTTGCGCTTAAGTCGGCATTGTGCATTTCTATTTAATTGCGATGAAATTTGTTTGTTTTATCGTCAATATGAAGGTCAGAGGGATGCAGTAAACATGAAGTGAAGCATCGGAATCTATATCTAGTGTCACAGGAATGGTTCAAAACATAGTCAGTAAGAAGAGTCAGTCTTCTTGTTCTTAAGTGCGCATTGTGCGTTTTGTATTTAATTCCTATGCAATTTCTGTGTATCATCGTTAATAAGAAGATCCAAGGGATACAGTAAACCTGAAGTGAAGAATCGGAATCTATAACTAGTGTCACAGGAATGGTTAAAACATAGACAGTAAGAAGAGTCTGTCTTCGTGTACTTATGTCGGCATTGTGCCTTTTGTATTTAAGTCCGATGCAATTTCTGTTTCATCGTCAATAAGAAGGTCCAAGGGATACAGTAAACCTGAAGTGAAGCAACGGAATCTATAACTAGTGACACAGGAATGGTTCAAAACGTAATCAGTAACAAGAGTCAGTCTTCTTGTACCTACTTCGGCATTGTGCCTTATCTATTAAATTCCGATGCCATTTCGGTGTTTCATCGTCAATACGAAGGTCAGAGGGATACATTAAACCGGAAGTGAAGCATCGGAATCTAAAACTAGTGTCACAGGAATGGTTCAAAACATAGACAGTAAGAAGAGTCCGTCTTCTTGCACTTAAGTCGGCATTGTGCCTTTTGTATTAAACTCCGATGCAATTTCTGTGTTTCATCGTCAATAAGAAGGTCCAAGAGACACAGTAAACCTGATGTGAAGCATCGGAATCTATAACTAGTGTCACAGGAATGGTTCAAAACATAGACAGTAAGAAGAGTCAGTCCTCTTATATTTAAGTCGGCATTGTGCCTTTTCTATTTAATTCCGATGCAGTTTCAGTGTTTCATCGTCAATAAGAAGGTCCAAGGGATTTAAGTCGGCATTGTGTATTTTGTATTTAATTCCGATGTAATTTCTGTGTTTCATCGTCAATAAGAAGGTCAGATGGATACAGTTACCCTGAAGTGAAGCATCGGAATCTATAACTAGTGTCACAGAAATGGTTCAAAACATAGGCAGTAAGAAGAGTCAGTCTTCTTCTACTTATGTCGGCATTGTGCATTTTGTATTTAATTCCGATGCAATTTCTGTGTTTCATCGTCAATAAGAAGGTCAGAGGGGTACAGTAAACCTGATGTGAAGCATCGGAATCTATAACTAGTGTCACAGGAATGTTTCAAAACATAGGCTGTAAGGAGAGTCAGTCTTCTTGTACTTAAGTCTGCATTGTGCCTTTTCTATATAATTCAGATGCAATTTCTGTGTTTCATCGTCAATAAGAAGGTCAGAGGGATATAGTAAACATGAAGTGAAGCATCGGAATCTATAACTAGTGTCACAGGAATGGTTCAAAACATAGTCAGTAAGAAGAGTCAGTCTTTTTGTACTTAAGTCGGCATTGTGCCTTTTGTATTTATTTCAGATGTAATTTCTGTGTTTCATCGTCAATAAGAAGGACCAAATGATACAGTAAACCGGAGGTGAAGCATCGGAATCTATAACTGGTGTCACAGGAATGGTTCTAAACATATATAGTAAGAAGAGTCAGTCTTCTTGTACTTAAGTCGGCATTGTGCCTTTAGTATTTATTTCCGATGCAATTTCTGTGTTCCATCGTCAATAAGAAGGTCCAAGGGATTGAGCAAACCGGAAGTGAAGCATCGGAATCTATAACTAGTGTCACAGGAATGGTTCAAAACATAGCCAGTAATAAGAGTCAGTCTTCTTGTACTTAAGTCGCCTTTGTGCCTTTTGTATTTAATTCCGATGCAATATCTGTGTTTCATCGTCAATAAGAAGGTCCAAGGGATACAGTAAACCTGAAGTGAAGCATCGGAATCTATAGCTAGTGACACAGGAATGGTTCAATACATAGTTAGTTAGAAGAGTGAGTCTTCTTGAACTTGAGTCGGCATTGTCCCTTTTCTATTCAATTCCGATGCAATTTCTGTGTTTCATCGTCAATAAGAAGGTCCAGGGGATACAGTAAACCTGGAGTGAGGCATCGGTATCTATAACTAGTGTCACAGGAATGGTTCAAAACATAGACAGTAAGAAGAGTCAGTCTTCTTGTACTTAATACCGCATTTGCCTTTTCTATTTAATTCCGATAAATTTTGTTTGTTTCATCGTCAATGAGAAGGTCAGAGGGATACAGTAAACATGAAGTGAAGCATCGGAATCTATAACTAGTGTCACAGGAATGGTTCAAAACATAGTCAGTAACAAGAGTCAGTCTTCTTGTACCTACTTCTGCATTGTGCCTTATCTATTTAATTCCGATGCAATTTCGGTGTTTCATCGTCGATAAGAAGGTCAGAGGGATACAGTAAACCTGAAGTGAAGCATCGGAATCTAAAACAAGTGTCACAGGAACGGTTCAAAACATAGTCAGTAAGAAGAGTCAGTCATCTTGCACTTAAGTCGGCATTGTGCATTTTCTATTTAAATCCGATGCAATTTCTGTGTTTCATCGTCAATAAGAAGGTCCAAGGGATACAGTAAACCTGGAGTGAAGCATCGGAATCTATAACTAGTGTCACAGGAATGGTTCAAAACATAGACAGTAAGAAGAGTCTGTCTTCATGCACTTATGTCGGCATTGTGCCTTTTGTATTTAATTCCGATGCAATTTCTGTGTTTCATCGTCAATAAGAAGGTCCAAGGGATACAGTAAACCTGAAGTGAAGCATCGGAATCTATAACTAGTGTCACAGACATGGTTCAATACATAGTCAGTGAGAAGAGTTAGTCTTCTTGTACTTAAGTCGGCATTGTGCCTTTTCTATTTAATTCCGATGCAATTTCTGTGTTCATCGTCAATAAGAAGGTCCAAGGGATACAGTAAACCTGGAGTGAAGCATCGGAATCTATAACTAGTGTCACAGGAATGGTTCAAAACATAGACAGTAAGAAGAGTCAGTCTTCTTGTACTTAATTCGGCATTGTGCCTTTTCTATTTAATTGCGATGAAATTTGTTTGTTTCATCGTCAACATGAAGGTCAGAGGGATACAGTAAACATGAAGTGAAGCATCGGAATCTTTATCTAGTGTCACAGGAATGGTTCAAAACATAGTCAGTAAGAAGAGTCAGTCTACTTGTTCTTAAGTGCGCATTGTGCGTTTTGTATTTAATTCCGATGCAATTTCTGTGTATCATCGTCAATAAGAAGGACCAAATGATACAGTAAACCGGAGGTGAAGCATCGGAATCTATAACTGGTGTCACACGATTGGTTCCAAACATATATAGTAAGAAGAGTCAGTCTTCTTGTACTTAAGTCGGCATTGTGCCTTTAGTATTTATTTCCGATGCAATTTCTGTGTTCCATCGTCAATAAGAAGGTCCAAGGGATTGAGCAAACCTGAAGTGAAGCATCGGAATCTATAACTAGTGACACAGGAATGGTTCAAAACATAGCCAGTAAGAAAAGTCAGTCTTCTTGTACTTAAGTCGGCTTTGTGCCTTTTGTATTTAATTCCGATGCAATTTCTGTGTTTCATCGTCAATAAGACGGTCCAAGGGATACAGTAAACCTGGAGTGAAGCATCGGAATCTATAACTAGTGTCACAGGAATGGTTCAAAACATAGACAGTAAGAAGAGTCAGTCTTCTTGTGCTTAAGTCGGCATTGTGCCTTTTCTATTTAATTGCGATGAAATTTGTTTGTTTTATCGTCAATATGAAGGTCAGAGGGATGCAGTAAACATGAAGTGAAGCATCGGAATCTATATCTAGTGTCACAGGAATGGTTCAAAACATAGTCAGTAAGAAGAGTCAGTCTTCTTGTTCTTTAGTGCGCATTGTCCCTTTTGTATTTAATTCCGATGCAATTTCTGTGTATCATCGTCAATAAGAAGATCCAAGGGATACAGTAAACCTGAAGTGAAGAATCGGAATCTATAACTAGTGTCACAGGAATGGTTCAAAACATAGACAGTATGAAGAGTCTGTCTTCATGTACTTATGTCGGCATTGTGCCTTTAGTATTTAATTGCGATGCAATTTCTGTTTCATCGTCAGTAAGAAGGTCCAAGGGATACAGTAAACCTGAAGTGAAGCAACGGAATCTATAACTAGTGTCACAGGAATGGTTCAAAACATAGTCAGTAACAAGAGTCAGTCTTCTTGTACCTACTTCGGCATTGTGTCTTATCTATTTAATTCCGATGCCATTTCGGTGTTTCATCGTCAATAAGAAGGTCAGAGGGATACGTTAAACCGGAAGTGAAGCATCGGAATCTGAAACTAGTGTCACAGGAATGGTTCAAAACATAGACAGTAAGAAGAGTCCGTCTTCTTGCACTTAAGTCGGCATTGTGCCTTTTGTATTAAACTCCGATGCAATTTCTGTGTCTCATCGTCAATAAGAATGTCCAAGGGACACAGTAAACCTGATGTGAAGCATCGGAATCTATAACTAAAGTCACAGGAATGGTTCAAAACATAGACAGTAAGAAGAGTCCGTTTTCTTGCACTTAAGTCGGCTTTGTACCTTTTGTATTAAACTCCGATGCAATTTCTGTGTTTCATCGTCAATAAGAAGGTCCATGGGATACAGTAAACCTGAAGTGAAGCATCGGAATCCAAAACTAGTGTCACAGGAATGGTTCAATACATAGTCAGTAAGGAGAGTCAGTCTTCTTGTATTTAAGTCGGCATTGTGCCTTTTCTATTTAATTCCGATGCAGTTTCAGTGTTTCATCGTCAATAAGAAGGTCCAAGGGATACAGTAAACCTGGAGGAAGCATCAGAATCTATAACTAGTGTCACAGGTATGGTTCAAATCATAGACAGTATGAAGAGTCAGACTTCTTGTACTTAAGTCGGCATTGTGTATTTTGTATTTAATTCCGATGCAATTTCTGTGTTTCATCGTCAATAAGAAGGTCTGATGGATACAGTAACCCTGAAGTGAAGCATCGGAATCTATAACTAGTGTCACAGAAATGGTTCAAAACATAGGCAGTAAGAAGAGTCAGTCTTCTTGTACTTATGTCGGCATTGTGCATTTTGTATTTAATTCCGATGCAATTTCTGTGTTTCATCGTCAATAAGAAGGTCAGAGGTGTACAGTAAACCTGATGTGAAGCATCGGAATCTATAACTAGTGTCACAGGAATGTTTCAAAACATAGGCAGTAAGAAGAGTCAGTCTTCTTGTACTTAAGCCTGCATTGTGCCTTTTCTATATAATTCAGTTGCAATTTCTGTGTTTCATCGTCAATAAGAAGGTCAGAGGGATACAGTAAACATGAAGTGAAGCATCGGAATCTATAACTAGTGTCACAGGAATGGTTCGAAACATAGTCAGTAAGAAGAGTCAGTCTTTTTGTACTTAGGTCGGCATTGTGCCTTTTGTATTTATTTCAGATGTAATTTCTGTGTTTCATCGTCAATAAGAAGGACCAAATGATACAGTAAACCGGAGGTGAAGCATCGGAATCTATAACTGGTGTCACAGGAATGGTTCAAAACATAGCCAGTAAGAAGAGACAGGCTTCTTGTACTTAAGTCGGCTTTGTGCCTTTTGTATTCAATTCCGATGCAATATCTGTGTTTCATCGTCAATAAGAAGGTCCTAGGGATACAGGAAACCTGAAGTGAAGCATCGGAATCTATAACTAGTGACACAGGAATGGTTCAAGACATAGTTAGTTAGAACAGTGAGTCTTCTTGAACTTGAGTCGGCATTGTCCCTTTCCTTATCAATTCCGATGCAATTTCTGTGTTTCATCGTCAATAAGAAGTTCCAGGGGATACAGTAAACCTGCAGTGAGGCATCGGAATCTATAACTAGTGTCACAGGAATGGTTCAAAACATAGACAGTAAGAAGAGTCAGTCTTCTTGTACTTAATACGGCATTTGCCTTTTCTATTTAATTCCGATAAAATTTGTTTGTTTCATCGTCAATGAGAAGGTCAGAGGGATACAGTAAACATGAAGTGAAGCATCGGAATCTATAACTAGTGTCACAGGAATGGTTCAAAACATAGTCAGTAACAAGAGTCAGTCTTCTTGTACCTACTTCGGCATTGTGCCTTATCTATTTAATTCCGATGCAATTTCGGTGTTTCATCGTCGATAAGAAGGTGAGAGGGATACAGTAAACTTGAAGTGAAGCATCGGAATCTAAAACTAGTGTCACAGGAACGGTTCAAAACATAGACAGTAAGAAGAGTCAGTCCTCTTGCACTTACGTCGGCATTGTGCATTTTCTATTTAATTCCGATCCAATTTCTGTGATTCATCGTCAATAAGAAGGTCAGAGGGATACAGTAGACCTGAAGTGAAGCATCGGAATCTATAACTAATGTCACAGGAATGGTTCAATACATAGTCAGTGAGAAGAGTGAGGCTTCTTGTACTTAAGTCGGCATTGTGCCTTTTCTATTTAATTCCGATGCAATTTCTGTGTTCATCGTCAATAAGAAGGTCCAAGGGATACAGTAAACCTGGAGTGAAGCATCGGAATCTATAACTAGTGTCACAGGAATGGTTCAAAACATAGACAGTAACAAGAGTCAGTCTTCTTGTACTTAATTCGGCATTGTGCCTTTTCTATTTAATTGCGATGAAATTTGTTTGTTTCATCGTCAACATGAAGGTCAGAGGGATACAGTAAACATGAAGTGAAGCATCGGAATCTTTATCTAGTGTCACAGGAATGGTTCAAAACATAGTCAGTAAGAAGAGTCAGTTTTTTTGTTCTTAAGTGCGCATTGTGCGTTTTGTATTTAATTCCGATGCAATTTCTGTGTATCATCGTCAATAAGAATTTCCAAGGGATACAGTAAACCTGAAGTGAAGCATCGGAGTCTATAACTAGTGTCACAGGAATGGTTCAAAACATAGACAGTAAGAAGAGTCTGTCTTCATGTACTTATGTCGGCATTGTGCCTTTTGTATTTAATTCCGATGTAATTTCTGTGTTTCATCGTCAATAAGAAGGTCCAAGGTATACAGTAAACCTGAAGTGAAGCAACAGAATCTATAACTAGTGTCACAGGAATGGTTCAAAACATAGTCAGTAACAAGAGTCAGTATTCTTGTACCTACTTCGGCATAGTGCCTTATCTATTTAAATCCGATGCAATTTCGGTGTTTCATCGTCAATAAGAAGGTCAGAGGGATACAGTAAATCTGGAGTGAAGCATCGGAATCTATAACTAGTGTGACAGGAATGGTTCAAAACATAGACAGTAAGAAGAGTCTGTCTTCATGTACTTATGTCGGCATTGTGCCTTTTGTATTTAATTCCGATGCAATTTCTGTGTTTCATCGTCAATAAGAAGGTCCAAGGGATACAGTAAACCTGTAGTGAAGCAACGGAATCTATAACTAGTGTCACAGGAATGGTTCAAAACATAGTCAGTAACAAGAGTCAGTCTTCTTGTACCTACTTCGGCATTGTGCCTTATCTATTTAAATCCGATGCAATTTCGGTGTTTCACCGTCAATAAGAAGGTGAGAGGGATACAGTAAACCTGAAGTGAAGCATCGGAATCTATAACTAGTGTCACAGGAATGGTTCAATACATAGTCAGTGAGAAGAGTGTGGCTTCTTGTACTTAAGTCGGCATTGTGCCTTTTCTATTTAATTCCGATGCAATTTCTGTGTTCATCGTCAATAGGAAGGTCCAAGGGATACAGTAAACCTGGAGTGAAGCATCGGAATCTATAACTAGTGTCACAGGAATGGTTCAAAACATAGACAGTAACAAGAGTCAGTCTTCTTGTACTTAATTCGGCATTGTGCCTTTTCTATTTAATTGCGATGAAATTTGTTTGTTTCATCGTCAACATGAAGGTCAGAGGGATACAGTAAACATGAAGTGAAGCATCGGAATCTTTATCTAGTGTCACAGGAATGGTTCAAAACATAGTCAGTAAGAAGAGTCAGTTTTCTTGTTCTTAAGTGCGCATTGTGCGTTTTGTATTTAATTCCGATGCAATTTCTGTGTATCATCGTCAATAAGAATTTCCAAGGGATACAGTAAACCTGAAGTGAAGCATCGGAGTCTATAACTAGTGTCACAGGAATGGTTCAAAACATAGACAGTAAGAAGAGTCTGTCTTCATGTACTTATGTCGGCATTGTGCCTTTTGTATTTAATTCCGATGTAATTTCTGTGTTTCATCGTCAATAAGAAGGTCCAAGGTATACAGTAAACCTGAAGTGAAGCAACAGAATCTATAACTAGTGTCACAGGAATGGTTCAAAACATAGTCAGTAACAAGAGTCAGTATTCTTGTACCTACTTCGGCATAGTGCCTTATCTATTTAAATCCGATGCAATTTCGGTGTTTCATCGTCAATAAGAAGGTCAGAGGGATACAGTAAATCTGGAGTGAAGCATCGGAATCTATAACTAGTGTGACAGGAATGGTTCAAAACATAGACAGTAAGAAGAGTCTGTCTTCATGTACTTATGTCGGCATTGTGCCTTTTGTATTTAATTCCGATGCAATTTCTGTGTTTCATCGTCAATAAGAAGGTCCAAGGGATACAGTAAACCTGTAGTGAAGCAACGGAATCTATAACTAGTGTCACAGGAATGGTTCAAAACATAGTCAGTAACAAGAGTCAGTCTTCTTGTACCTACTTCGGCATTGTGCCTTATCTATTTAAATCCGATGCAATTTCGGTGTTTCACCGTCAATAAGAAGGTGAGAGGGATACAGTAAACCTGAAGTGAAGCATCGGAATCTATAACTAGTGTCACAGGAATGGTTCAATACATAGTCAGTGAGAAGAGTGAGGCTTCTTGTACTTAAGTCGGCATTGTGCCTTTTCTATTTAATTCCGATGCAATTTCTGTGTTCATCGTCAATAGGAAGGTCCAAGGGATACAGTAAACCTGGAGTGAAGCATCGGAATCTATAACTAGTGTCACAGGAATGGTTCAAAACATAGACAGTAAGAAGAGTCAGTCTTCTTGTACTTAATTCGGCATTGTGCCTTTTCTATTTAATTGCGATGAAATTTGTTTGTTTCGTCGTCAGCATGAAGGTCAGAGGGATACAGTAAACATGAAGTGAAGCATCGGAATCTTTATCTAGTGTCACAGGAATGGTTCAAAACATAGTCAGTAAGAAGAGTCTGTCTTCATGTACTTATGTCGGCATTGTGCCTTTTGTATTTAATTCCGATGAAATTTCTGTGTTTCATCGTCAATAAGAAGGTCCAAGGGATACAGTAAACCTGAAGTGAAGCAACAGAATCTATAACTAGTGTCACAGGAATGGTTCAAAACATAGTCAGTAACAAGAGTCAGTATTCTTGTACCTACTTCGGCATTGTGCCTTATCTATTTAATTCCGATGCAATTTCGGTGTTTCATCGTCAATAAGAATGTCAGAGGGATGCAGTAAACCTGAAGTGAAGCATCGGAATCTAAAACTAGTGTCACAGGAATGGTTCAAATCATAGACAGTAAGAAGAGTCCGTCTTCTTGCACTTAAGTCGGCATTGTGCCTTTTGTATTAAACTCCGATGCAATTTCTGTGTTTCATCGTCAATAAGAAGGTCCAAGGGATACAGAAAGCCTGGAGGAAGCTTCAGAACCTATAACTAGTGTCACAGGTATGGTTCAAATCATAGACAGTATGAAGAATCTGACTTCTTGTACTTAAGTCGGCATTGTGTCTTTTGTATTTAATTCCGATGCAATATCTGTGTTTCATCGTCAATAAGAAGGTCAGATGGATACAGTAACCCTGAAGTGAAGCATCGGAATCTATAACTAGTGTCACAGAAATGGTTCAAAACATAGGCAGTAAGAAGAGTCAGTCTTCTTGTACTTAAGTCGGCATTGTGCCTTTTGTATTTATTTCCGATGTAATTTCTGTGTTTCATCGTCAATAAGAAGGTCCAAATGATACAGTAAACCTGAAGTGAAGCATCGGAATCTATAACTAGTGTCACAGGAATGGTTCAAAACATAGACAGTAAGAAGAGTCCGTCTTCTTGTACTTAAGTCGGTATTGTGCCTTTTGTATTTAATTCCGATGCAATCTCTGTGTTTCATCGTCAATAAGGACAGAGGGATACAGTAAACCAGAAGTGAAGCATCGGAATCTATAACTAGTGTCACAGGAATGGTTCAATATCTAGTCAGTAAGAAGAGTCAGTCTTCTTGTATTTAAGTCGGCATTGTGCCTTTTCTATTTAATTCCGATGCAGTTTCAGTGTTTCATCGTCAATAAGAAGGTCCAAGGGATACAGAAAACCTGGAGGAAGCTTCAGAATCTATAACTAGTGTCACAGGTATGGTTCAAATCATAGACAGTATGAAGAATCTGACTTCTTGTACTTAAGTTGGCATTGTGTCTTTTGTATTTAATTCCGATGCAATTTCTGTGTTTCATCGTCAATAAGAAGGTCAGATGGATACAGTAACCCTGAAGTGAAGCATCGGAATCTATAACTAGTGTCACAGAAATGGTTCAAAACATATACAGTAAGAAGAGTCAGTCTTCTTGTACTTAAGTCGGCATTGTGCATTTTGTATTTAATTCCAATGCAATTTCTGTGTTTCATCGTCAATAAGAAGGTCAGAGGGATACAGTAAACCTGATGTGTAGCATCGGAATCTATACCTAGTGTCACAGGAATGGTTCAAAACATATTCAGTAACAGGAGTCAGTCTTCTTGTACTTAAGTCTGCATTCTGCCTTTTCTATATAATTCGGATGCAAATTCTGTGTTTCATCGTCAATAAGAAGGTCAGAGGGATACAGTAAACCTGAATTGAAGCATCGGAATCTATAACTAGGTTCACAGGAATGGTTCAAAGCATAGTCAGTAAGAAGAGTCAGTCTTGTTGTACTTAAGTCGGCATTGTGCCTTTTGTATTTATTTCAGATGTAATTTCTGTGTTTCATCGTCAATCAGAAGGACCAAATGATACAGTAAACCGGAGGTGATGCATCGGAATCTATAACTGGTGTCACAGGAATGGTTCTAAACATATATAGTAAGAAGAGTCAGTCTTCTTGTACTTAAGTCGGCATTGTGCCTTTAGTATTTATTTCCGATGCAATTTCTGTGTTCCGTCGTCAATAAGAAGGTCCAAGGGATACAGTAAACCTGAAGTGAAGCAACGGAATCTATAACTAGTGTCACAGGAATGGTTCAAAACATAGTCAGTAACAAGAGTCAGTCTTCTTGTACCTACTTCGGCTTTGTGCCTTTTCTATTTAATTCCGATGAAATTTGTTTGTTTCATCGTCAATGAGAAGGTCAGAGGGATACAGTAAACATGAAGTGAAGCATCGGAATCTATAACTAGTGTCACAGGAATGGTTCAAAACATAGTCAGTAACAAGCGTCAGTCTTCTTGTACCTACTTCGGCATTGTGCCTTATCTATTTAATTCCGATGCAATTTCGGTGTTTCATCGTCAATAAGGAGGTCAGTGGGATACAGTAAACCTGAAGTGAAGAATCGGAATCTAAAACTAGTGTCACAGGAACGGTTCAAAACATAGACAGTAAGAAGAGTCCGTCTTCTTGCACTTAAGTCGGCATTGTGCATTTTCTATTTACTTCCGATGCAATTTCTGTGTTTCATCGTCAATAAGAAGGTCAGAGGGATACAGTGAACCTGAAGTGAAGCATCGGAATATATAACTAGTGTCACAGGAATGGTTCGAAGCATAGGCACTAAGAAGAGTAAGTCTTCTTGCCCTTAAGTCGGCATTGTGCCTTTTGTATTTAATTCCGATGCAATTTCTGTGTTTCATCGTCAATAAGAAGGTCCAAGGGATACAGTACACCTGGAGTAAAGCATCATAATCTATAACTAGTGTCACAGGAAAGGTTCTAAACATAGACAATAATAAGGGTCAGCCTTCTTATACTTAAGTCGGCATTGTGCCTTTTGTATTTAATTCCGATGCAATTTCTGTGTTTCATCGTCAATAAGACGGTCCAAGGGATACAGTAAACCTGAAGTGAAGCATCGGAATCTATAACTAGTGTCACAGGAATGGTTCAAAGCATAGTCAGTAAGAAGAGTCAGTCTTCATATACTTATGTCATCATTGTGCCTTTTGTATTTAAGTCCGATGCAATTTCATTGTTTCATCGTCAATAAGAAGTTCCAAGGGAAACAGTAAACCTGAAGTGAAGCATCGGAATCTATAACTAGTGTCAATGGAATGGTTCAAACATAGACAGTAGGAAGAGTCAGTCTTCTTGTACTTAAATCGGCAAAGTGCCTTTTGTATTTAATTCCGAGGCAGTTCCTGTATTTCATCGTCATTAAGAAGGTCCAAGGGATACAGTAAACCTGAAGTGAAGCATCGGAATCTATAACTAGTGTCAGAGGAATGGTTCAAGACGTAGACAGTAAGAAGCGGCAGTCTGCTTGTACTTAAGTCGGCATTGTGCCTTTTGTATTCAATTCCGATGCAATATTTGTGTGTCATCGTCAATAAGAAGGTCAGAGGGTTACAGTAACCCAGAAGTAAAGCATCGGAATCTGTATCTAGTGTCACGGAAATGGTTCGAAACATAGACAGTAAGAAGAGTCAGTCTTCTTGTACTTAAGTCGGCATTGTGAATTTTGTATTTAATTCCGATGCAATTTCTGTGTTTCATCGTCAATAAGAAGGTCCAAGGGATACAGTAAACCTGAAGTGAAGCATCAGAATCTATAATTAGTGTCACAGGAACGGTACAAAGCATAGTCAGTAAGAAGAGTCAGTCTTCTTGTACTTAAGTCGGCATTGTGCCTTTTGTATTTAATTCCGATGCAATTTCAGTGTTTCATCGTCAATAAAAAGGTCCAAGGGATACAGTAAACCTGAAGTGAAGCATCGGAATCTACAACTAGTGTCACAGGAATGGTTCAAAACATAGTCAGTAAGAAGAGTCAGTCTCCTTGTACTTAAGTCGGCATTATGCCTTTTCTATTTAATTCCGACGCTATTTCTGTGTTTCGTCGTCAATAAGAAGGTCCAAGTTATACAGTAAACCTGAAGTGAAGCATCGTAATCTATAACTAGCTTCAAAGGAATGGTTCAAAACATAGAGAGTAAGATGAGTCAGTCTTCTTGTACTTAAGTCGGCATTGTGTATCTTGTATTTAATTCCGATGCAATTTATGTGTTTCATCGTCAATAAGAAGGTCCAAGGCATTCAGTAAACCTGAAGTGAAGCATCGGAATCTATAACTAGTGTCACAGAAATGGTTCATAACATAGACAGTTAGAAGAGTCAATCTTTTTGTACTTAAGTCGGCATTGTGCCTTTTCTATTCAATTCCGATGCAATATCTGTGTTTCATCGTCAAAAAGAAGGTCAGAGGGATACAGTAAACGTGAAGTGAAGCATCGGAATCTATAACTAGTGTCACAGGAATGGTTCAAAACGTAGTCAGTAAGAAGAGTCAGTCTTTTTGTACTTAAGTCGGCATTGTGCCTTTTGTATTTATTTCCGATGTAATAACTGTGTTTCATCGTCAATATGAAGGTCCAAATGATACAGTAAACCTGAAGTGATGCATCGGAATCTATAACTAGTGTCACAGGAATGGTTCAAAACATAGAGAATAAGAAGCGTCAGACTTCTTGTACTTAAGTCGGCATTGTGCCTTTTGTATAAAATTCCGATGCAATTTCTGTATTTCATCGTCAATAAGAAGGTCAGATGGATACAGTAACCCTGATGTGAAGCATCGGAATCTATAACTAGCGTCACACAAATGGTTCAAAGCATAGTCAGTAACAAGAGTCAGTCATCTTGTACCTAAGTCGGCATTGTGCCATTTTTATTTCATTCCGATGCATTTTCGTTTTTTCATCGTCAATAAGAAGGTCAGAGGGATACAGTAAACCTGAAGTGAAGCAAAGCAATCTAATACTAGTGTCACAGGAATGGTACAAAGCATAGACAGTAAGAAGAGTCAGTCTTCTTGCAATTAAGTCGGCATTATGCCTTTTCTATTTAATTCCGATGCAATTTCTGTGTTTCATCGTCAATAAGAAGGTCAGAGGGATACAGTAAACCTGAAGTGAAGCATCGTAATCTATAACTAATGTCACAGGAATGGTTCAAAGCATAGGCAGTAAGAAGAGTCAGCCTTCTTGTACTTAAGTCTGCATTGTGCCTTATGTATTTAATTCCGATGCAATTTCTGTGTTTCAACGTCAATAAGAAGGTCCAAGGGATACAGTAAAACTGAAGTGAAGCATCGGAATCTATAACTAGTGTCACAGGAATCGATCAAATCATAGACAGTAAGAAGAGTCAGTCTTCCTGTACTTGAGTCGGCATTGTGCCTTTTGTATTAAATTCCGATGCAATTTCTGTGTTTCATCGTCAATAAGAAGTTCCAAGGGAAACAGTAAACCTGAAGTGAAGCATCGGAATCTATAACTAGTGTCAATGGAATGGTTCAAACGTAGACAGTAGGAAGAGTCAGTCTTCTTGTACTTAAGTCGGCATTGAGCCTTTTGTATTTAATTCCGATGCAATTTCTGTGTTTCATCGTCAATAAGACCGTCCAAGGGATACAGTAAACCTGAAGTGAAGCATCGGAATCTATAACTAGTGTCACAGGAATGGTTCAAAGCATAGTCAGTAAGAAGAGTCAGTCTTCATATACTTATGTCATCATTGTGCCTTTTGTATTTAAGTCCGATGCAATTTCATTGTTTCATCGTCAATAAGAAGTTCCAAGGGAAACAGTAAACCTGAAGTGAAGCATCGGAATCTATTACTAGTGTCAATGGAATGGTTCAAACATAGACAGTAGGAAGAGTCAGTCTTCTTGTACTTAAGTCGGCATTGTGCCTTTTGTATTTAATTCCGGGGCAGTTCCTGTGTTTCATCGTCATTAAGAAGGTCCAAGGGATACAGTAAACCTGAAGTGAAGCATCGGAATCTATAACTAGTGTCACAAGAATGGTTCAAAGCATAGACAGTAAGAAGCGGCAGTCTGCTTGTACTTAAGTTGGCATTGTGCCTTTTGTATTCCATTCCGATGCAATATTTGTGTGTCATCGTCAATAAGAAGGTCAGAGGGTTACAGTAACCCAGAAGTAAAGCATCGGAATCTGTATCTAGTGTCACGGAAATGGTTCGAAACATAGACAGTAAGAAGAGTCAGTCTTCTTGTACTTAAGTCGGCATTGTGAATTTTGTATTTAATTCCGATGCAATTTCTGTGTTTCATCGTCAATAAGAAGGTCCAAGGGATACAGTAAACCTAAAGTGAAGCATCGGAATCTATAATTAGTGTCACAGGAACGGTTCAAAGCATAGTCAGTAAGAAGAGTCAGTCTTCTTGTACTTAAGTCGGCATTGTGCCTTTTGTATTTAATTCCGATGCAATTTCAGTGTTTCATCGTCAATAAAAAGGTCCAAGGGATACAGTAAACCTGAAGTGAAGCATCGGAATCTACAACTAGTGTCACAGGAATGGTTCAAAACATAGTCAGTAAGAAGAGTCAGTCTCCTTGTACTTAAGTCGGCATTATGCCTTTTCTATTTAATTCCGACGCTATTTCTGTGTTTCGTCGTCAATAAAAAGGTCGAAGTTATACAGTAAACCTGAAGTGAAGCATCGTAATCTATAACTAGCTTCAAAGGAATGGTTCAAAACATAGAGAGTAAGATGAGTTAGTCTTCTTGTACTTAAGTCGGCATTGTGTATTTTGTATTTAATTCCGATGCAATTTATGTGTTTCATCGTCAATAAGAAGGTCCAAGGCATTCAGTAAACCTGAAGTGAAGCATCGGAATCTATAACTAGTGTCACAGAAATGGTTCATAACATAGACAGTTAGAAGAGTCAATCTTTTTGTACTTAAGTCGGCATTGTGCCTTTTCTATTCAATTCCGATGCAATATCTGTGTTTCATCGTCAAAAAGAAGGTCAGAGGGATACAGTAAACGTGAAGTGAAGCATCGGAATCTATAACTAGTGTCACAGGAATGGTTCAAAACGTAGTCAGTAAGAAGAGTCAGTCTTTTTGTACTTAAGTCGGCATTGTGCCTTTTCTATTTAATTCCGATGTAATTTCAGTGTTTCATCGTCAATAAGAAGGTCAGAGGGATACAGTAAACCTGAAGTGAAGCATCGTAATCTATAACTAATGTCACAGGAATGGTTCAAAGCATAGGCAGTAAGAAGAGTCAGCCTTCTTGTACTTAAGTCTGCATTGTGCCTTTTGTATTAATTTCCGATGCAATTTCTGTGTTTCAACGTCAATAAGAAGGTCTAAGGGATACAGTAAAACTGAAGTGAAGCATCGGAATCTATAACTAGTGTCACAGGAATCGATCAAATCATAGACAGTAAGAAGAGTCAGTCTTCCTGTACTTGAGTCGGCATTGTGCCTTTTGTATTAAATTCCGATGCAATTTCTGTGTTTCATCGTCAATAAGAAGTTCCAAGGGAAACAGTAAACCTGAAGTGAAGCATCGGAATCTATAACTAGTGTCAATGGAATGGTTCAAACATAGACAGTAGGAAGAGTCAGTCTTCTTGTACTTAAGTCGGCATTGTGCCTTTTGTATTTAATTCCGAGGCAATTCCTGTGTTGCATCGTCATTAAGAAGGTCCAAGGGATACAGTAAACCTGAAGTGAAGCATCGGAATCTATAACTAGTGTCACAGGAATTGTTCAAAACATAGACAGTAAGAAGCGGCAGTCTGCTTGTACTTAAGTCGGCATTGTGCCTTTTGTATTCAATTCCGATGCAATATTTGTGTGTCATCGTCAATAAGAAGGTCACAGGGTTACAGTAACCTAGAAGTGAAGCATCGGAATCTGTAACTAGTGTCACGGAAATGGTTCGAAACATAGACAGTAAGCAGAGTCAGTCTTCTTGTACTTAAGTTGGCATTGTGAATTTTGTTTTTAATTCCGATGCAATTTCTGTGTTTCATCGTCAATAAGAAGGTCCAAGGGATACAGTAAACCTGAAGTGAAGCATCGGAATCTATAATTAGTGTCACAGGAACGGTTCAAAGCATAGTCAGTAAGAAGAGTCAGTCTTCTTGTACTTAAGTAGGCATTGTGCATTTTGTATTTAATTCCGATGCAATTTCAGTGTTTCATCGTCAATAAAAAGGTCCAAGGGTTACAGTAAACCTGAATTGAAGCATCGGAGTCTACAACTAGTGTCACAGGAATGGTTCAAACATAGTCAGTAAGAAGATTCAGTCTTCATGTACCTAAGTCGCCATTGTGCCTTTTGTATTTAATTCCGATGCAATTTCTGTGTTTCACCGTCAACAAGAAGGTCAGAGGGATACAGTAAACCTGAAGTGAAGCATCGGAATCTATAACTAGTGTCACAGGAATGGTTCATAACATAGACAGTTAGAAGAGTCAATCTTCTTGTACTTAAGTCGGCATTGTGCCTTTTCTATTCAATTCCGATGCAATTTCTGTGTTTCATCGTCAAAAAGAAGGTCAGAGGGATACAGTAAACGTGAAGTGAAGCATCGGAATCTATAACTAGTGTCACAGGAATGGTTCAAAACGTAGTCAGTAAGAAGAGTCAGTCTTTTTGTACCTAAGTCGGCATTGTGCCTTTTGTATTTATTTCCGATGTAATATCTGTGTTTCATCGTCATATGTAGGTCCAAATGATACAGTAAACCTGAAGTGATGCATCGGAATCTATAACTAGTGTCACAGGAATGGTTCAAAACATAGACAATAAGTAGCGTCAGTCTTCTTGTACTTAAGTCGGCATTGTGCCTTTTCTATATAATTCCGATGCAATTTCTGTGTTTCATCGTCAATAAGCAGGTCAGATGGATACAGTAACCCTGAAGTGAAGCATCGGAATCTATAACTATCGTCACAGAAATGGTTCAATACATAGGCAGTAAGAAGAGTCAGTCTTCTTGTACTTAAGTCGGCATTGTGCCTTTTCTATATAATTCCGATGCAATTTCTGTATTTCATCGTCAATAAGAAGGTCAGAGGGATACAGTAAACCTGAAGTGAAGCATCGGAATCTGTAACTAGTGTCACAGGAATGGTTCAGAACATAGTCAGTAAGAAGAGTCAGTCTTTTTGTACTTAAGTCGGCATTGTGCCTTTTGTATTTATTTCAGATGTACTTTCTGTGTTTCATCGTCAATAAGAAGGTCCAAATGATACAGTAAACCTGAAGTGAAGCATCGGAATCTATAACTAGTGTCACAGGAATGGTTCAAAACATAGGCAGTAAGAAGAGTCAGTCTTTTTGTACTTAAGTCGGCATTGTGCCTTTTGTATTTAATTCCGATGCAATTTCTGTGTTTCATCGTCAATAAGCAGGTCAGATGGATACAGTAACCCTGAAGTGAAGCATCGGAATCTATAACTAGTGTCACAGAAATGGTTCAAAACATAGGCAGTAAGAAGAGTCAGTCTTCTTGTACTTAAGTCGGCATTGTGCATTTTGTATTTAATTCCGATGCAATTTCTGTGTTTCATCGTGAACAAGGAGGTCAGAGGGATACAGTAAACCTGAAGTGAAGCATCGGAATCTTTAACTAGTGTCACAGGGATGGTTTTAAACATAGACAGTAAGAAGAGTCAGTCTTCTTGTACTTAAGTCGGCATTGTGCCTTTTCTATATAATTCCGACACAATTTCTGTGCTTCATCGTCAATAAGAAGGTCAGAGGGATACAGTAAACCTGAAGTGAAGCATCGGAATCTATAACTAGTGTCACAGGAATGGTTCAAAACATAGTCAGTAAGAAGAGTCATTCTTTTTGTACTTAAGTCGGCATTGTGCCTTTTGTATTTATTTCTGATGTACTTTCTGTGTTTCATCGTCAATAAGAAGGTCCAAATGATACCGTAAATCTGAAGTGAAGCATCGGAATCTATAACTAGTGTCACAGGAATGGTTCAAATCATAGTCAGTAAGAAGAGTCAGTCTTCTTGTACTTAAGTCGGCATTGTGCATTTTGTAATTAATTCCGATGCAATTTCTGTGTTTCTCCGTCAATAAGGAGGTCAGAGGGATACTGTAAAGCTGAAGTGAAGCATCGGAATCTATAACTAGTGTCACAGGAATGGTTCAAACATAGACAGTAAGCAGAGTCAGTCTTCTTGTACTTAAGTCGGCATTGTGCCTTTTCTATAAAATTCCGATGCAATTTCTGTGTTTCATCGTCTATAGGAAGGTCAGAGGGACACAGTAAACCTGAAGTGAAGCATCGAAATCCATAACTAGTGTCACAGGAATGGTTCAAAACATAGTCAGTAAGAAGAGTCAGTCTTTTTGTACGTAAGTCGGCATTGTGCCTTTTGTATTTATTTCAGATGTAATTTCTGTGTTTCTTCGTCAATAAGAAGGTCCAAATGACACAGTAAATCTGAAGTGAAGCATCGGAATCTATAACTAGTGTCACAGGAATGGTTCAAAACATAGACTGAAGGAAGAGTCAGGCATTTTGTACTAAAGTCGGCATTGTGCCTTTTGTATTTAATTCCGGTGCAATTTCTGTGTTTCATCGTCAATAAGAAGGTCAGAGGGGTACAGTAAACCTGAAGTGAATCATCGGAATCTATAACAAGTGTCACAGGAATGTTTCAAAACATAGTCAGTAAGAAGAGTCAGTCATCTTGTCCTTAAGTCGGCATTGTGACTATTGTATTTAATTCCGATGCAATTTTTGTGTTTCATCGTCAATAAGAAGGTCCAAGGGATACAGTAAACCTGGAGTGTACAACGGAATCTATAACTAGTGTCACAGGAATGGTTCAAATCATAGACAGTAAGAACATACAGTCGTCTTGTACTTATGTCGGCATTATGCCTTTTGTATTTAATGACGATGCAATTTCTGTGTGTCATCGTCAATAAGAAGGTCCAAGGGATACAGTAAACCTGGAGTGTAGCATCGGAATCTGTAACTAGTGTCACAGGAATGGTTCACATCATAGACAGTAAGAAGAGTCAGTCTTCGTGTACCTAAGTCGGCATTGTGCCTTTTGTATTTAATTCCGATGCAATTTGTGTGTTTCATCGTCAATAAGAAGGTCCAAGGGATACAGTAGACCTGTAGTGAAACATCGGAATCTATAACTAGTGTCACAGGAATGGTTCAAAAACATAGTCAGTAAGAAGAGTCAGTCTTCATGTACTTTTGCCGGCATTGTGCCTTTTGTATTTTATTCCGATGCAATTTCTGTGTTTCATCGTCAATAAGGAGGTCAGAGGGATACAGTAAACCTGAAGTGAAGCATCGGAATCTATAACTAGTGTCACAGGAATGTTTCAAAACATAGTCAGTAAGAAGGGTCAGTCTCCTTGTCCATAAGTCGGCATTGTGCCTTTTGTATTTAATTCCGATGCAATTTCTGTGTCTCATCGTCAATAAGAAGGTCCAAGGGATACAGTAGACCTGAAGTGAAGCATCGGAATATATAACTAGTGTCACAGGAATGGTTAAAACTTAGTCTGTAAGAAGAGTCAGTCTTCATGTACTTATGTCGGCATTGTGCATTTTGTATTTAATTCCGATGCAATTTCTGTGTTTCATCGTCAATAAGAAGGTCCAAGGGATACAGTGAACCTGAAGTGAAGCATCGGAATCTATAACTAGTGTCACAGGAATGGTTCAAAACATAGACAGTAAGAAGAGTCAGTCTTTTTGTACTTAAGTCAGCATTGTGCCTTTTGTATTTAATTTCGTTGCAATATCTGTGTTTCATCGTCAATAAGAAGGTCAGAGGGATACAGTAAACCTGAAGTGAATCATCGGAATCTACAACTAGTGTCACAGGAATGTTTCAAACATAGTCAGTACGAAGAGTCAGTCTTCTTGTCCTTATGTCGGCATTGTGACTTTTGTATTTAATTCCGATGCAATTTTTGTGTTTCATCGTCAATAAGAAGGTCCAAGGGATACTGTAAACTTGGAGAGTACAACGGAATCTATAACTAGTGTCACAGGAATGGTTCCAATCATAGACAGTAAGAAGATACAGTCTTCTTGTACTTAGGTCGGCATTATGCCTTTTGTATTTAATGCCGATGCAATTTCTGTGTTCCATCGTCAATAAGAAGGTCCAAAGGATACAGTAAACCTAGAGTGTAGCATCGGAATCTGTAACTAGTGTCACAGGAATGGTTCAAATCATAGACAGTAAGAAGAGTCAGTCTTCGTGTACCAAAGTCGGCATTGTGCCTTTTGTATTTAATTCCGATGCAATTTCTGTGTTTCATCGTCAATAAGAAGGTCCAAGGGAGACAGTAAACCTGTAGTGAAGCATCGGAATTTATAACTAGGGTCAAAGGAATGGTTCAAAACCTAGACAGTAAGAAAAGTCAGTCTTCTTTTACTTAAGTCGGCATTGTTCCTTTTCTATATAAATCCGATGCAAATTCTGTGTTTCATCGTTAATAAGAAGGTCAGAGGGATACAGCAAACCTGAAGTGAAACATCGGAATCTGTAATTAGTGTCACAGGAATGGTTCAAAACATAGTCAGTAAGAAGAGTCAGTCTTTTTGTACTTAAGTCGGCATTGTGCCATTTGTATTTATTTCAGATGTAATTTCTGTGTTTCATCGTCAATAAGAAGGTCCAAATGATACAGTAAACCTGAAGTGAAGCATCGGAATCTATAACTAGTGTGACAGGAATGGTTCATAACATAGAGAGTAAGAAGAGTCAGGATTTTTGTACTTAAGTCGGCATTGTGCCTTTTGTATTTAATTCTGGTGCAATTTCTGTGTTTCATCGTCAATAAGAAGGCCAGAGGGATACAGTAAACCTGAAGTGAATCATCGGAATCTATAACTAGTGTCACAGGAATGTTTCAAAACATAGTCAGTAAGAAGAGTCAGTCTTCTTGTCCTTAAGTCGGCATTGTGCCTTTTGTATTTAATTCCGATGCAATTTTTGTGTTGCATCGTCAATAAGAAGGTCCAAGGGATACAGTAAACCTGGAGTGTACATCGGAATCTAAAACTAGTGTCATAGGAATGGTTCAAAACATAGACAGTAAGAAGAGTCAGTTTTCTTGTACTTAAGTCAGCATTGTGACTTTTGTATTTAATTCCGACGCAATTTCTGTGTTTCATCGTCAATAGGAAGGTCCAAGGGATACAGTAAACCTGAAGTGAAGCATCGGAATCTATAACTAGTGTCACAGGAATGGTTCAATACATAGTCAGTGAGGAGATTGAGCCTTCTTGTACTTTAGTCGGCATTGTGCCTTTTTTATTTAATTCCGATGCAATTTCTGTGTTTCATCGTCAATTAGAAGGTCCAAGGGATACAGTACACCTGAAGTGAAGCATCGGAATCTATAACTAGTGTCACAGGAATGGTTCTAAGTATAGGCAGTTAGAAGAGTCAGTCATCTTGTCCTTAAGTCGGCATTGTGCCTTTTGTATTTAATTCCGATGCAATTTCTGTGTTTCATCGTCAATAAGAAGGTCCAAGGGATACAGTAAACCTGGAGTGAAGCAGCATAATCTATAACTAGTGTCACAGGAAAGTTTCTAAACATAGACAGTAAGAAGAGTCAGCCTTCTTGTACTTAAGTCGGCATTGTGCCTTTTGTATTTAATTCTGATTCAATTTCTGTGTTTCATCGTCAATAAGAAGGTCCAAGGGATACAGTAAACCTGAAGTGAAGCAACGGAATCTGTTACTAGTGTCACAGGAATGGTTCTAAACATAGACAGTAAGAAGAGTCAGTCTTCTTGTACTTAAGTTGGCATTGTGCCTTTTGTATTTAATTCCGAGGCAATTTCTGTGTTTCATCGTCAATAAGAAGGTCCAAGGGATACAGTAAACCTGAAGTCAAGCATCGGAATCTATAACTAGTGTCACAGGAATGGTTCAAAGCATAGACAGTAAGAAGAGTCAGTCTTCTTGTACTTGAGTCGGCATTGTGGCTTTTGTATTTAATTCCGATGCAATTTCTGTGTTTCATCGTCAATAAGAAGGTCCAAGGGATACAGTAAACCTGAAGTCAAGCATCGGAATCTATAACTAGTGTCACAGGAATGGTTCAATACATAGGCAGTAAGAAGAGTCAGTCTTCTTGTCCTTAAGTCGACATTGTGCCACTTGTATTTAATTCCAATGCAATTTCTGTGTTTCATCGTCAATAAGAATGCCCAAGGGATACAGTAAACCTGAAGTGAAGCATCGGAATCTATAACTAGTGCCACAGGAATGGTTGAATACATAGTCAGTAAGAACAGTCAGTCTTTATGTACTTAAGTCGGCATTGTGCCTTTTGTATTTAATTCCGATGCAATTTCATTGTTTCATCGTCAATAAGAAGGTACATGGGATACAGTAAACCTGAAATGAAGCATCGGAATCTATAACTAAAGTCAATGGAATGGTTCAAACATAGACAGTAGGAAGAGTCAGTCTTCTTGTACTTAAGTCTGCATTGTGCCTTTTGTATTTAAGTCCGAGGCAATTTCTGTGTTTCATCGTCAATAAGAAGGTCCAAGGGATACAGTAAACCTGAAGTGAAGCATCGGAATCGATAACTAGTGTCACAGGAATGGATCGATTCATAGACAGTAAGAAGAGTCAGTCTTCTTGTACTGAAGTCGGCATTGTGCATTTTATATTTAATTCCGATGCAATTTCTGTCTTTCATCGTCAATAAGAGGGTCAGAGGGATACAGTAAACCTGAAGTGAAGCATCGGAATCTATAACTAGTGTCACAGGAATGGTTCAAAACATAGTCAGTAAGAAGAGTCAATCTTCTTGTACTTAAGTCGACATTGTGCCTTTTGTATTTAATTCCGATGCAATTTCTGTGTTTCATCGTCAATAAGAATGCCCAAGGGATACAGTAAACATGAAGTGAAGCATCGGAATCTATAACTAGTGTCACAGGAATGGTTCAATACATAGTCAGTAAGAAGAGTCAGTCTTCATGTACTGAAGTCGGCATTGTGCCATTTGTATTTAATTCCGATGCAATTTCATTGTTTCATCGTCAATAAGAAGGTCCATGGGATACAATAAACCTGAAGTGAAGCATCGGAATCTATAACTAAAGTCAATGGAATGGTTCAAAATAGACAGTAGGAAGAGTCAGTCATCTTGTACTTAAGTCTGCATTGTGCCTTTTGTATTTAATTCCGAGGCAATTTCTGTGTTTCATCGTCAATAAGAAGGTCCAAGGGATACAGTAAACCTGAAGTGAAGCATCGGAATCGATAACTAGTGTCACAGGAATGGATCAAGGCATAGACAGTAAGAAGAGTCAGTCTGCTTGTACTTAAGTCGGCATTGTGCCTCTTGTATTTAATTCCGATGCAATTTCTATGTGTCATCGTCAATAAGAAGGTAAGAGGGATTCAGTAAACCTGAAGTGAAGCATCGGAATCTATGACTAGTGTCACAGGAATGGTTCAAAACATAGTCAGTAAGAAGAGTCAGTCTTCATGTACTTATGTCGGCATTGTGCCTTTTGTATTTAATTCCGATTCAATTTCTGTTTTTCATCTTCAATAAGAAGGTCCAAGGGATACAGTAAACTTGAAGTGAAGCATCGGAATCTATAACTAGTGTCACAGGAATGGTTCAAAACATAGTCAGTAAGAAGAGTCAGTCTTCTTGTACTTAAGTCGGCATTGTGCTTTATCTATTTGATTCCGATGCAATTTCTGTGTTTCATCGTCAATAAGAGGGTCCAAGGGATACGGTAAACCTGGAGTGAAGCATCGGAATCTATAACTAGTGTCACAGGAATGGTTCAAAACATAGGAAGTAAGAAGATACAGTCTTCTTGTACATAAGTCAGCATTGTGCTTTTTGTATTAATTATGATGCAATTTCTGTGTTTCATCGTCAATAAGAAGGTCCAAAGGATACAGCAAACCTGAAGTGAAGCATCGGAATCTATAACCAGTATCACAGGAATGGTTCAAATCATAGACAGTATAAAGAGTCAGTCTTCTTGTAATTAAGTCGGCACTGTGCCTTTTGTATTTACTTCCGATGCAATTTCTGTGTTTCTTCGTAAATAAGAAGGTTAGAGGGATACAGTAACCCTGAAGTGAAGCATCGGAATCTATAACTAGTGTCACAGAAATGGTTCAAAACATAGTCAGTAAGAAGTGTCAGTCTTCTTGTACTTAAGTCGGCGTTGTGCCTTTTGTATTTAATTCCGATGCAATTTCTGTGTTTCATCGTTAATAAGAAGGTCAGAGGAATACAGTAAACCTGAAGTGAAGCATCGGAATCTATAACTGGTGTCACAGGAATGGTTCAAAACATAGACAGGAAGAAGAGTCAGTCATCTTGTACTTGAGTCGGCATTGTGCTTTTTGTATTAAATTCCGATGCAATTTCTGGGTTTCATCGTCAATAAGGAGGTCCTAGGGATACAGTAAACCTGAAGTCAAGCATCGGAATCTATAACTAGTGTCACAGGAGTGGTTCAAAACATAGACAGTAAGAAGAGTCAGTCTTCTTGTACTTAAGTCGGCATTGTGCCTTTTCTATTTAATTCCGATGCAATTTCTGTGTTTCATTGTCAATAAGAAGGTCAGAGCGATACAGTAGACCTGAAGTGAAGCATGGGAATCTATAACTAGTGTCACAGGTATGGTTAAATACATAGTCTGAAAGAACAGTGAGTCTTCTTGTCGTTAAGTCTTCATTGTGCTTTTTGTATTTAATTCTGATGCAATTTCTGTGTTTCATCGTCAATAAGAATGTCCAAAGGGATACAGTAAACCTGGAATGTAGCATCGGAATCTATAACTAGTGTCACAGGAATGGTTCAAAACATAGTCAGTAAGAAGAGTCAGTCTTCTTGTACTTAAGTCGGCATTGTGGTTTTCTATTTAATTCCGATGCAATTTCAATGTTTCATTTCAATAAGAAGGTCCAAGGGATACAGTATACCTGGAGTGAAGCATCGGAATCTATAACTAGTTTTTAATGGAATGTTTCAAAACATAAACAGTATGAAGAGTCAGTCTACTTGTACTTAAGTCGGCATTGAGCCTTTTGTATTGACTTCCGATGCAATTTCTGTGTTTCATCGTAAATAAGAAGGTCAGAGGGATACAGTAACCCTGAAGTGAAGCATCGGAATCTGTAACTAGTGTCACAGAAATGGTCCAAAACATAGACATTAAGAAGAGTCAGTCTTCTTGTACTTAAGTCGGCATTGTGCATTTTGTATTTAATTCCGATGCAATTTCTGTGTTTCATCGTCAATAAGAAGGTCCAAGGGATACAGTAAACCTGAAGTGAAGCATCGGTATCTATAACTAGTGTCACAGGAATGGTTCAAAGCATAGACAGTAAGAAGAGTCAGTCTTCTTATCCTTAAGTCGACATTGTGCCTTTTGTACTTAATTCCGATGCAATTTCTGTGTTTCATCGTCAATAACATTGCCCATGGGATACAGTAAACCTGAAGTGAAGCATCGGAATCTATAACTAGTGACACAGGAATGGTTCAATACATAGTCAATAAGAAGAGTCAGTCTTCATGTGCTTAAGTCGGCATTGTGCCATTTGTATTTAATTCCGATGCAATTTCATTGTTTCATCGTCAATAAGAAGGTCCATGGGATACAGTAGACCGGAAGTGAAGCATCGGAATCTATAACTAAAGTCAATGGAATGGTTCAAACATAGACAGTAGGAAGAGTCAGTCTTCTTGTCCTTAAGTCGGCAATGTGCCTTTTGTATTTAATTCCGATGCAGTTATTGCGTTTCATCGTCAATATGAAGGTCCAAGGGATACAGTAAACCTGGAGTGTACAACGGAATCCATAACTAGTGTCACAGGCATGGTTCAAAACGTAGACAGTAAGAAGAGTCAGTCTTCTTGTACTTAAGTCGCCATTGTGCCTTTTGTATTCAATGCCGATGCAATTTCTGTGTTTCATCGTCAATACGAAGGTCCAAGGGATGCAGTAAACCTGGAGTGTAGCATCGGAATCTATAACTAGTGTCACTGGAATGGTCCAAATCATACACAGTAAGAAGAGTCAGTCTTCGTGTACCTAAGTCGGCATTGTACCTTTTGTATTTAATTCCGATGCAATTTCTGTGTTTCATCGTCAATTAGAAGGTCTAAGGGATACTGTAGACCTGACGTGAAGCATCGGAATCTATAACTAGTGTCACAGGAATGGTTCAAACCATAGTCAGTAAGAAGAGTCAGTCTTCATGTACTTATGTCGGCATTGTGCCTTTTGTATTTAATTCCGATGCAATTTTTGTGTTTCATCGTCAGTAAGAAGGTCCAAGGGATACAGTAAACTTGAAGTGAAGCATCGGAATCTATAACTAGTGTCACAGGAATGGTTCAAAACATAGTCAGTAAGAAGAGTCAGTCTTCTTGTACTTAAGTCGGCATTGTGCCTTTTGTATTTAATTCCGATGCAATATCTGTGTTTCATCGTCAACAAGAAGGTCCAAGGGATACAGTAAACCTGAAGTCAAGCATCGGAATCTATAACTACTGTCAAAGGAATGGTTCAAAACATAGGCAGTAAGAAGAGTCGGTCTTCTTGACCTTAAGACGACATTGTGCCTTTTGTATTTAATTCCGATGCAATTTCTGTGTTTCATCGTCAATAAGAATGCCCAAGGGATACAGTAAACCTGAAGTGAAGCAACGGAATCTATAACTAGTGACACAGGAATGGTTCAATACATAGTCAGTAAGAAGAGTCAGTCTTCATGTACTTAAGTCGGCAATGTGCCTTTTGTATTTAATTCCGATGCAATTTCATTGTTTCATCGTCAATAAGAAGGTCCATGGGATACAGTAGACCCGAAGTGAAGCATCGGAATCTATAGCTAAAGACAATGGAATGGTTCAAACATAGACAGTAGTAAGAGTCAGTCTTCTTGTACTGAAGTCTGCATTGTGCCTTTTGTATTTAATTCCGAGGCAATTTCTGTGTTTCATCGTCAATAAGAAGGTCCAAGGGATTCAGTAGACCTGAAGTGAAGCTTCGGAATCGATAACTAGTGTCACAGGAATGGATACAAGGCATAGACAGTAAGAAGAATCAGTCTTCTTGTACTTAAGTCGGCATTGTGCCTTTTGTATTTAATTCCGATGCAATTTCTGTGTTTCATCGTCAATAAGAAGGTAACAGGGATTCAGTAAACCTGAAGTGAAGCATCGGAATCTATAACTAGTGTCACAGGAATGGTTCAAAACATAGACAGTAAGAAGTGTCAGTCTTCTTGTACTTAAGTCGGCATTGTGCATTTTGTAATTAATTCCGATGCATTTTCTGTGTTTCATCGTCAATAAGAAGGTCACAGGGATACAGCAAACCTGAAGTGAAGCATCTGAATCTATAACTAGTGTCACAGGAATGGTTCAAAACATAGTCAGTAAGAAGAGTCAGTCTTTTTGTACTTAAGTCGGCATTGTGTATTTTGTATTTATTTCAGATGTAATTTCTGAGTTTCATCGTCGGTAAGAAGGTCCAAATGATACAGTAAACCTGAAGTGAAGCATCGGAATCTATAACTAGTGTCACAGGAATGGTTCAAAACATAGACAGTAAGAAGAGTCAGTCTTCTTGTCCTTAAGTCGACATTGTGCCTTTTGTATTTAATTCCGATGCAATTTCTGTGTTTCATCGTCAATAAGAATGCCCAAGGTATACAGTAAACCTGAAGTGAAGCAACGGAATCTATAACTAGTGACACAGGAATGGTTCAATACATAGTCAGTAAGAAGAGTCAGTCTTCATGTACTTAAGTCGGCATTGTGCCTTTTGTATTTAATTCCGATGCAATTTCAATGTTTCATCGTCAATAAGAAGGTCCATGGGATACAGTAGACCTGAAGTGAAGCATCGGAATCTATAGCTAAAGACAATGGAATGGTTCAAACATAGACGGTAGTAAGAGTCGGTCTTCTTGTACTTAAGTCTGCATTGTGCCTTTTGTATTTAATTCCGAGGCAATTTTTGTGTTTCATCGTCAATAAGAAGGTCCAAGGGATACAATAAACTTGAAATGAAGCATCGGAATTTATAACTAGTGTCACAGGAATGGTTCAAAGCATAGACAGTAAGAAGAGTCAGTCTTCTTGTACTTGAGACGGCATTGTGGCTTTTGTATTTAATTCCGATGCAATTCCTGTGTTTCATCGTCAATAAGAAGGTCCAAGGGATACAGTAAACCTGAAGTCAAGCATCGGAATCTATAACTACTGTCAAAGGAATTGCTCAAAACATAGGCAGTAAGAAAAGTCAGTCTTCTTGTCCTTAAGTCGACATTGTGCCTTTTGTATTGAATTCCGATGCAATTTCTGTGTTTCATCGTCAATAAGAATGCCCAAGGTATACAGTAAACCTGAAGTGAAGCAACGGAATCTATAACTAGTGACACAGGAATGGTTCAATACATAGTCAGTAAGAAGAGTCAGTCTTCATGTACTTAAGTCGGCATTGTGCCTTTTGTATTTAATTCCGATGCAATTTCAATGTTTCATCGTCAATAAGAAGGTCCATGGGATACAGTAGACCTGAAGTGAAGCATCGGAATCTATAGCTAAAGACAATGGAATGGTTCAAACATAGACGGTAGTAAGAGTCGGTCTTCTTGTACTTAAGTCTGCATTGTGCCTTTTGTATTTAATTCCGAGGCAATTTTTGTGTTTCATCGTCAATAAGAAGGTCAGAGGGATACAGTAAACCTGAAGTGAAGCATCGGAATCGATAACTAGTGTCACAGGAATGGATACAAGGCATGGACAGTAAGAAGAATCAGTCTTCTTGTACTTAAGTCGGCATTGTGCCTCTTGTATTTAATTCCGATGCAATTTCTGTGTTTCATCGTCAATAAGAAGGTAAGAGGGATTCAGTAAACCTGAAGTGAAGCATCGGAATCTATAACTAGTGTCACAGGAATGGTTCAAAACATAGACAGTAAGAAGAGTCAGTCTTCTTGTACTTAAGTCGGCATTGTGCATTTTGTATTTAATTCCGATGCAATTTCTGTGTTTCATCGTCAATAGGAAGGTCAGAGGGATACAGTAAACCTGAAGTGAAGCATCTGAATCTATAAGTAGTGACACAGGAATGGTTCAAAGCATAGTTAGTAAGAAGAGTCAGTCTTTTTGTACTTAAGTCGGCATTGTGTATTTTGTATTTATTTCAGACGTAATTTCTGTGTTTCATCGTCGGTAAGAAGGTCCAAATGATACAGTAAACCTGAAGTGAAGCATCGGAATCTATAACTACTGTCACAGGAATGGTTCATAACATAGACAGTATGAAGAGTCAGTCTTTTTGTACTTAAGTCGGCATTGTGACTTTTGTACTTAATTCCGGTGCAATTTCTGTGATTCATCGTCAATAAGAAGGTCAGAGGGATACAGTAATCCAGAAGTGAATCATCGGAATCTATAACTAGTGTCACAGGAATGTTTCAAAACATAGTCAGTAAGAAGAGTCAGTCTTCTTGTCCTTAAGTCGACATTGTGCCTTTTGTATTTAATTCCGATGCAATTTTTGTGTTTCATCGTCAATATGAAGGTCCAAGGGATACAGTAAACCTGGAGTGTACAACAGAATCTATAACTAGTGTCACAGGCATGGTTCAAAACGTAGACAGTAAGAAGATACAGTCTTTTTGTACTTAAGTCGGCATTGTGCCTTTTGTATTCAATGCCGATGCAATGTCTGTGTTTCATCGTCAATACGAAGGTCCAAGGGATGCAGTAAATCTGCAGTGAAGCATCGGAATCTATAACTAGTGTCACAGGAATGGTTCAAAACATAGTCAGCAAGAAGAGTCGGTCTTCATGTATTGAAGTCGGCATTGGCCTTTGTATTTAAAACTGGTGCAATTTCTGTGTTTCATCGTCAATAAGAAGGTCAGAGGGATACACTAATCCTGAAGTGAAGCATCGAAAACTATAACTAGTGTCACAGGAATGGTTCAAAACATAGTCAGTAAGAAGAGTCAGTCTTCTTGTCCTTAAGTCAGCATTGTGCCTTTTGTATTTAATTCCGATGCAATTTCTGTGTTTCATCGTCAATAAGAAGGTCCAAAGGATACAGTAAACCTGAAGTGAAGCATCGGAATCTATAACTATTATCACAGGAATGGTTCAAAACATAGACAGTAAGAAGAGTCAGTCTTCTTGTACTTAAATCGGCATTGTGCCTTTTGTATTTGCTTCCGATGCAATTTCTGTGTTTCATCGTAAATACGAAGGTCAGAGGGATACAGTAACCCTGAAGTGAAGCATCGGAATCTATAACTAGTGTCACAGGTATGGTTAAAAACATAGTCAGAAAGAAGAGTCAGTCTTCTCGTCGTTAAGTCTACATTGTGCTTTTTGTATTTAATTCTGATGCAATTTCTGTGTTTCATCGTCATTAAGATGTCCAAGGGGTACAGTAAACCTGGAGTGTAGCATCGGAATCTATAACTAGTGTCATGGGAATGGTTCAAAACATAGTCAGTAAGAAGACTCAGTCTTCTTGTACTTAAGTCGGCATTGTGCGTTTTGTATTTAATTGCGGTGCAATTTCTGTGTTTCATCGTCAATAAGAAGGTCAGAGCGATACAATAAACCTGAAGTGAAGCATTGGAATCTATAACTAGTGTCACAGGAATGGTTCAAAACATAGTCAGTAAGAAGAGTCCGTCTTCTTGTCCTTAAGTCGGCCTTGTGCGTGTTGTATTTAATTCCGATGCAATCTCTGTGTTTCATCGTCAATAAGAAGGTCCAAGGGATACAGTAAACCTGGAGTGAAGCATCGGCATCTATAACTAGTGTCACAGAATTGGTTCAATACATAGACAGTTTAAGTCGGCATTGTGCCTTTTGTATTTAATTCCGTAGCAATTTCTGTGTTTCATCGTCAATAAGCAGGTCAGATGGATACAGTATGCCTGAAGTGAAGCATCGGAATCTATAACTAGTGTCACAGAAATGATTCAAAACATAGGCAGTAAGAAGAGTCACCCTTCTTGTACATAAGTCGGCATTGTGCATTTTGTATCTGATTCCGATGCAATTTCTGTGTTTCATCGTCAATAAGGAGGTCCGAGGGATACAGTAAACCTGAAGTGAAGCATCGGAATCTATAACTAGTGTCACAGGAATGGTTCAAAACATAGACAGTAAGAAGAGTCAGTCTTCTTGTACTTAAGTCGGCATTGTGCCTTTTCTGTATAATTCCGATGCAATTTCTGTGTTTCATCGTCAATAAGACGGTCAGAGGGATAAAGTAAACCTGAAGTGAAGCATCGGAATCTATAACTAGTGTCACAGGAATGGTTCAAAACATAGTCAGTAAGAAGAGTCAGTCTTTTTGTACTTCAGTCGGCATTGTGCCTTTTGTATTTATTTCAGATGTAATTTCTGTGTATCATCGTCAATAAGAAGGTCCAAATGATACAGTAAACCTGAAGTGAAGCATCGGAATCTATAACTAGTGTCACAGGAATGGTTCAAAACATAGACAGTAAGAAGAGTCGATCTTCATGTACCTAAGTCGGCATTGGCCTTTTGTATTTAATTCCGGTGCAATTTCTGTGTTTCATCGTCAATAAGAAGGTCAGAGGGATACACTAAACCTGAAGTGAAGCATCGAAATCTATAACTAGTGTCACAGGAATGGTTCAAATCATAGTCAGTAAGAAGAGTCAGTCTTCTTGTCCTTAAGTAGGCATTGTGCCTTCTGTATTTAATTCCGGTTCAATTTCTGTGTTTCATCGTCAATAAGAAGGTCCAAGGGATACGGTAAACCTGGAGTGAAGCATTGGAATCTATAACTAGTGTCACAGGAATGGTGCAAAACATAGACAGTAAGAAGATACAGTCTTCTTGTACTTAAGTCAGCATTGTGCCTTTTGTATTTATTTCCGATGCAATTTCTGTGTTTCATCGTAAATAAGAAGGTCAGAGGGATACAGTAACCCTGAAGTGAAGCATCGGAATCTGTAACTAGTGTCACAGAAATGGTTCAAAACATAGTCAGTAAGAAGAGTCAATCTTCTTGTACTTAAGTCGGCATTGTGCCTTTTGTATTTAATTCCGATGCAATTTCTGTGTTTAATCGTTAATAAGAAGGTCAGAGGAATACAGTAAACCTGAAGTGAAGCATCGGAATCTATAACTGGTGTCACAGGAATGGTTCAAAACATAGACAGGAAGAAGTGTCAGTCTTCTTGTACTTGAGTCGGCATTGTGCTTTTGGATTAAATTCCGATGCAATTTCCGTGTTTCATCGTCAATAAGAATGTCCAAGGGATACAGTAAACTTGAAGTGAAGCATCGGAATCTATAACTAGTGTCACAGGAATGGTTCAAAACAAAGACAGTAAGAAGAGTAAGTCTTCTTGTACTTAAGATGGCATTGTGCCTTTTGTATTCAATTCCGATGCAATATCTGTGTTTCATCGTCAATAAGAAGGTCCAAAAGATACAGTAAACCTGGAGTGAAGTATCGGAATCTATAACTAGTGTCACAGGAATGGTTCGAAAATATAGACAGTAAGAAGATACTGTCTTCTTGTACTTAAGTTGGCATTGTGCCTTTTGTATTTAATTCCGATGCAATTTCTGTGTTTTATCGTCAACAAGAAGGTCCAAGGGATACAGGAAATCTGAAGTGAAGCATCGGAATCTATAACTACTGTCACAGGAATGGTTCAAAACATAGTCAGTAAGATGAGTCGGTCTTGATGTACTTAAGTCGGCATTGGCCTTTTGTATTTAATTCCGGTGCAATTTCTGTGGTTCATCGTCAATAAGAAGGTCAGAGGGATACAGTAAACCTGAAGTGAAGCTTCGAAATCTATAACTAGTGTCACATGAATGGTTCAAAACATAGTCACTAAGAAGAGTCAGTCTTCTTGTCCTTAAGTCGGCATTGTGCCTGTTGTATTTAATTCCGGTTCAATTTCTGTGTTTCATCGTCAATAAGAAGGTCCAAGGGATACAGTAAACCCGGAGTGAAGCATCGGAATCTATAACTAGTATCACAAAAATGGTTCAAAGCATAGACAGTAAGAAGGGTCAGTCTTCTTGTACTTAAGTCGTTATTGTGCCTTTTGTATTTAATTCCGATGCATTTTCTGTGTTTCATCATCAATAAGAAGGTCAGAGGAATACAGTAAACCTGAAGTGAAGCATCGGAATCTATAACTGGTGTCACAAAAATGGTTCATAACATAGAGAGGAAGAAGAGTCAGTGTTCTTGTACTTGAGTCGGCATTGTGACTTTTGTATTAAATTCCGATGCAATTTCTGTGTTTCATCGTCAATAAGGATGCCCTAGGGATACAGTAAACCTGAAGGCAAGCATCGAAATCTATAACTAGTGTCACAGGAATGGTTCAAACATAGACAGAAAGAATAGTCAATCTTCTTGTCGTTAAGTCTTCATTGTGCCTTTTGTATTTAATTCTGATGCACTTTCTGTGTTTCATCATCAATAAGAAGGTCAGAGGAATACAGTAAACCTGAAGTGAAGCATCGGAATCTATAACTGGTGTCACAAAAATGGTTCATAACATAGAGAGGAAGAAGAGTCAGTCTTCTTGTACTTAAGTCGGCATTGTGCCTTTTCTAATTACTTACGATGCAATTTCTGTGTTTCATCGTCAATACGAAGGTCAGAGCGATACAGTAAACCTGAAGTGAAGCATGGGAATCTATAACTAGTGTCACAGGAATGGTTAAAAACATAGTCAGAAAGAATAGTCAGTCTTCTTGTCGTTAAGTCTTCATTGTGCCTTTTGTATTTAATTCTGATGCAATTTCTGTGTTTCATCGTCAATAAGAAGGTCCAAGGGATACAGTAAACCTGGAGTGTAGCATCGGAATCTATAACTAGTGTCACAGGAATGGTTCAAAACATAGTCAGTAAGAAGAGTCAGTCTTCTTGTACCTAATTCGGCATTGGGCCTTTCTATTTTATTCCGATGCAATTTCAGTGTTTCATCTGAATAAGAAGGTCCAAGGGGTACTGTATACCTGGAGTGAAGCCACGGAATCTATAACTAGTGTCAATGGAATGGTGCAAAGCATAGACAGTAACAAGAGTCAGTCTTCTTGTACTTAAGTCGGCATTGTGCCTTTTGTATTTAATTCCGGTGCAATTTCTGTGTTTCATCGTCAACAAGAAGGTCAGAGGGATACAATGAACCTGAAGTGAAGCATCGGAATCTATAACTAGTGTCACAGGAATGGTTAAAAACATAGTCAGAAAGAATAGTCAATCTTCTTGTCGTTAAGTCTTCATTGTGCCTTTTGTATTTAATTCTGATGCAATTTCTGTGTTTCATCGTCAATAAGAAGGTCCAAGGGATACAGTTAACCTGAAGTGAAGCATCGGAATCTATAACTAGTGTCACAGGAATGGTTCAAAACATAGTCAGTGAGAAGAGTCGGTCCTGATGCACTTATGTCGGCATTGTGCCTTTTGTATTTAATTCCGATGCAATTTCTGTTTTTCATCGTCAATTAGAAAGTCCAAGAGATACAGTAAACCTGAAGTGAAGCATCGCAATCTATAACTAGTGTCACAGGAATGGTTCAAAACATAGTCAGTAAGAAGAGTCAGTCTTCATGTACTTAAGTCATCATTGTGTCTTTTGTATTTCATTCTGGTGCAATTTCTGTAATTCATCGACAATAAGAAGGGTCAAGGGATATAGTAAACATGAAGTGAAGCATCGCAATCTATAAGTATTGCCACAGGAATGGTTCAAAACATAGTCAGTAACATGAGTCAGTCTTCTTGTACTTAAGTCGGCATTTTGCCTAATCTGTTTAATTCCGATGCAATTTCAGTGTTTCATCGTCAATATGAAGGTCCAAGGGATGCAGTAAACCTGCAGTGAAGCATCGGAATCAATAACTAGTGTCAATGGAATGATTCAAAACATAGACAGTAAGAAGAGTCAGTCTTGTTGTACTTAAGTCGGCATTGTGCCTTTTAAATTTCATTCCGGTGCAATTTCTGTGTCTCATCGTCAATAAGAAGGTCAGAGGGATACAGTAAACCTGATGTGAAGCATCGGAATCTATAACTAGTGTCACAGGAATGGTTCAAAACATAGTCAGTGAGAAGAGTCAGTCTTCTTGTCCTTAAGTCGGCCTTGTGCCTTTTGTATTACATTAGGGAGCAATTTCTGTGTTTCACCGTCAATAAGACGGTCAGAGGGATACAGTAAACCTGAAGTGAAGCATCGGAATCTATAACTAGTGTCACAGGAATGGTTCAAAACATAGTCAGTAAGAAGAGTCAGTCTTTTTGTACTTCAGTCGGCATTGTGCCTTTTGTATTTATTTCAGATGTAATTTCTGTGTATCATCGTCAATAAGAAGGTCCAAATGATACAGTAAACCTGAAGTGAAGCATCGGAATCTATAACTAGTGACACAGGAATGGTTCAAAACATAGACAGTAAGGAGAGTCGATCTTCATGTACTTAAGTCGGCATTGGCCTTTTGTATTTAATTCCGGTGCAATTTCTGTGTTTCATCGTCAATAAGAAGGTCAGGGGGATACACTAAACCTGAAGTGAAGCATCGAAATCTGTAACTAGTGTCACAGGAATGGTTCAAATCATAGTCAGTAAGGAGGGTCAGTCTTCTTGTCCTTTAGTCGGCATTGTGCCTTCTGTATTTAATTCCGGTTCAATTTCTGTGTTTCATCGTCAATAAGAAGGTCCAAGGGATACGGTAAACCTGGTGTGAAGCATTGGAATCTATAACTAGTGTCACAGGAATGGTGCAAAACATAGACAGTAAGAAGATACAGTCTTCTTGTACTTAAGTCAGCATTGTGCCTTTTGTATTTATTTCCGATGCAATTTCTGTGTTTCATCGTCAATAAGAAGGTCCAAAGGATACAGTAAACCTGAAGTGAAGCATCGGAATCCATAACTAGTATGACAGGAATGGTTCAAAGCATAGACAGTAAGAAGAGTCAGTCTTCTTGTACTTAAGTCGGCATTGTGCCTTTTGTATTTACTTCCGATGCAATTTCTGTGATTCATCGTAAATAAGAAGGTCAGAGGGATACAGTAACCCTGAAGTGAAGCATCGGAATCTGTAACTAGTGTCACAGAAATGGTTCAAAACATAGTCAGTAAGAAGAGTCAATCTTCTTGTACTTAAGTCGGCATTGTGCCTTTTGTATTTAATTCCGATGCAATTTCTGTGTTTAATCGTTAATAAGAAGGTCAGAGGAATACAGTAAACCTGAAGTGAAGCATCGGAATCTATAACTGGTGTCACAGGAATGGTTCAAAACATAGACAGGAAGAAGTGTCAGTCTTCTTGTACTTGAGTCGGCATTGTGCTTTTGGATTAAATTCCGATGCAATTTCTGTGTTTCATCGTCAATAAGGAGGTCAGAGCGATACAGTAAACCTGAAGTGAAGCATGGGAATCTATAACTAGTGTCACAGGTATGGTTAAAAGCATAGTCAGAAAGATGAGTCAGTCTTCTTGTCGTTAAGTCTTCATTGTGCTATTTGTATTTAATTCTGATGCAATTTCAGTGTTTCATCGTCAATAAGAATGTCCAAGGGATACAGTAAACTTGAAGTGAAGCATCGGAATCTATAACTAGTGTCACAGGAATGGTTCAAAACAAAGACAGTAAGAAGAGTAAGTCTTCTTGTACTTAAGTTGGCATTGTGCCTATTGTATTCAATTCCGATGCAATATCTGTGTTTCATCGTCAATAAGAAGGTCCAAAAGATACAGTAAACCTGGAGTGAAGTATCGGAATCTATAACTAGTGTCACAGGAATGGTTCGAAAATATAGACAGTAAGAAGATACTGTCTTCTTGTAGTTAAGTCGGCATTGCGCCTTTTATATTTAATTCCGATGCAATTTCTGTGTTTCATCGTCAACAAGAAGGTCCAAGGGATACAGGAAATCTGAAGTGAAGCATCGGAATCTATAACTACTGTCACAGGAATGGTTCAAAACATAGTCAGTAAGATGAGTCGGTCTTCATGTACTTAAGTCGGCATTGGCCTTTTGTATTTAATTCCGGTGCAATTTCTGTGGTTCATCGTCAATAAGAAGGTCAGAGGGATACAGTAAACCTGAAGTGAAGCTTCGAAATCTATAACTAGTGTCACAGGAATGGTTCAAAACATAGACAGTAAGAAGAGTCAGTCTTCTTGTACTTAAGTCGGCATTGTGCCTTTTCTAATTACTTACGATGCAATTTCTGTGTTTCATCGTCAATACGAAGGTCAGAGCGATACAGTAAACCTGAAGTGAAGCATGGGAATCTATAACTAGTGTCACAGGAATGGTTAAAAACATAGTCAGAAAGAATAGTCAGTCTTCTTGTCGTTAAGTCTTCATTGTGCCTTTTGTATTTAATTCTGATGCAATTTCTGTGTTTCATCGTCAATAAGAAGGTCCAAGGGATACAGTAAACCTGGAGTGTAGCATCGGAATCTATAACTAGTGTCACAGGAATGGTTCAAAACATAGTCAGTAAGAAGAGTCAGTCTTCTTGTACCTAATTCGGATTTGGGCCTTTCTATTTTATTCCGATGCAATTTCAGTGTTTCATCTCAATAAGAAGGTCCAAGGGATACAGTATACCTGGAGTGAAGCCACGGAATCTTTAACTAGTGTCAATGGAATGGTGCAAAGCATAGACAGTAACAAGAGTCAGTCTTCTTGTACTTAAGTCGGCATTGTGCCTTTTGTATTTAATTCCGGTGCAATTTCTGTGTTTCATCGTCAATAAGAAGGTCAGAGGGATACAATGAACCTGAAGTGAAGCATCGGAATCTATAACTAGTGTCACAGGAATGGTTAAAAACATAGTCAGAAAGAATAGTGAATCTTCTTGTCGTTAAGTCTTCATTGTGCCTTTTGTATTTAATTCTGATGCAATTTCTGTGTTTCATCGTCAATAAGAAGGTCCAAGGGATACAGTAAACCTGAAGTGAAGCATCTGAATCTATAACTAGTGTCACAGGAATGGTTCAAAACATAGTCAGAGAGAAGAGTCGGTGTAGATGTACTTATGTCGGCATTGTGCCTTTTGTATTTAATTCCGATGCAATTTCTGTGTTTCATCGACAATTAGAAGGTCCAAGGGATACAGTAAAACTGAAGTGAAGCAACTTAATCTATAACTAGTGTCACAGGAATGTTTCAAAACATAGTCAGTAAGGAGAGTCAGTCTACATGTACTTAAGTCATCATTGTGCCTTTCATAAATAATTGCGATGCAATTTCTGTGTTTCATCGTCAATAAGAAGGGTCAAGGGATATAGTAAACATGAAGGGAAGCATCACAATCTATAACTAGTGTCACAGGAATGGTTCAAAACATAGTCAGTAAGAAGATATAGTCTTCTTGTACTTTAATCGGCATTGTGCCTTTTGTATTTAATTCCGATGCAATTTCTGTGTTTCATCGTCAATAAGAAGGTCCAAGGGATACAGTAAACCTGAAGTGAAGCATCGGAATCTATAACTAGTATCACAGGAATGGTTCAAAACATAGACAGTAAGGAGAGTCAGTCTTCTTGTACTTAAGTCGGCATTGTGCATTTTGTATTTACTTCCGATGCAATTTCTGTGTATCATCGTGAATAAGAAATTCAGAGGGACACAGTAACCCTGAAGTGAAGCATCGGAATCCGTAACTAGTGTCACAGAAATGGTTCAAAACATAGGGAGTAAGAAGAGTCAGTCTTCTTGTACTTAAGTCTTCATTTTGCCCTTTGTATTTACTTCCGATGCAATTTCTTAGTTTCATCGTCAATAAGAAAGTCCAAGGGATACAGTAAACCTGGAGTGTAGCATCGGAAACTATAACTAGTGTCACAGGAATGGTTCAAAACATAGTCAGTAAGAAGAGTCAGTCTTCTTGTCCCTAAGTCGGCCTTGTGCCTTTTGTATTTAATTCCGATGCAACTTCTGTGTTTCATCGTCAATAAGAAGGTCCAAGGGATACAGTAAAGCTGAAGTGAAGTATCGCAATCTATAACTAGTGTCACAGGAGTGGTTCAAAACATAGTCAGTAAGAAATGTCAGTCTTCATGTACTTAAGTCATCATTGTGCCTTTTATATTTAATTCCGATGCAATTTCTGTGTTTCATCGTCAATAAGAAGGGTCAAGGGATATAGTAAACATGAAGTGAAGCATCGCAATCTATAACTAGTGTCACAGGAATGGTTCAAAACACAGTCAGTAAGAAGAGTCAGTCTTCTTGCATTTAAGTCGGCATTTTGCCTAATCTATTTAATTCCGAAGCAATTTCAGTGTTTCATCGTCAATATGAAGGTCCAAGGGATGCAGTAAACCTGGAGTGAAGCATAGGAATCTATAACTAGTGTCAACGGAATGGTTCAAAACATATACAGTAAGAAGAGTCAGTCTTCTTGTACTTAAGTCGGCATTGTCCCTTTTGTATTTCATTCCGGTGCAATTTCTGTGATTAATCGTCAATAAGAAGGTCAGCGGGATACAGTAAACCTGAAGTGAAGCATCGGAATCTATAACTAGTGTCACAGGAATGGTTTAAAACATAGTCAGTGAGAAGAGTCAGTCTTCTTCTCCTTAAGTCGGCATTGTGCCTTTTGTATTTAAACCCCATGCAATTTCTGTGTTTCATCGTCAATAAGAAGATCCAAAGGATACAGTAAACCTGGAGTGAAGCATCGGAATCTATAACTAGTGTCACAGGAATGGTTCAAATCATAGACAGTAAGAACAGTCAGTCTTCGTGTACCTAAGATGACATTGTGCCTTTTGTATTTAATTCAGATGCAATTTCTGTGTTTCATCGTCAATAAGAAGGTCCAAGGGATACAGTTGACCTGAAGTGAAGCATCGGAATCTATAACTAGTGTCACAGGAATGGTTCAAAGCATAGTCTGTAAGAAGAGTCAGTCTTCATGTACTTATGTCGGCATTGTGCCTTTTGTATTTAATTCCGATGCAATTTCTGTGTTTCATCGTCAATAAGAAGGTCCAAGGGATACAGTAAACCTGAAGTGAAGCATCGGAATCTATAACTAGTGTCACAGGAATGGTTCAAAACATAGTTAGTAAGAAGGGTCGGTCTTCTTGTCCTTAAGTCGGCATTGTGCCTTTTGTATTTAATTCCGATGCAATTTCTGTGTTTCATCGTCAATAAGAAGGTCCAAAGGATACAGTAAACCTGGAGTGAAGCATCGGAATCTATAACTAGTGTCACAGGAATGGTTCGAAAATATAGACAGTAAGGAGATACAGTCTACTTGTACTTAAGTCGGCATTGTGCCTTTTGTATTTAATTCCGATGCAATTTCTGTGTTTCATCGTCAATAAGAATGTCCAAGGGATACAGTAAACCTAAAGTGAAGCATTGGAATCTATAACTAGTGTCACAGGAATGGTTCAAAACATAGACATTTAGAAGAGTCAGTTTTCTTGTACTTAAGTCGGCATTGTGCCTTTTGTATTTAATTCCGATGCAATTTCTGTGTTTCATCGTCAATAAGAAGGTCAGAGGGATACAGTAAACCTGTAGTGAAGCATCGGAATCTATAACTAGTGTCACTTTAATGGTTCAAAGCAGTCAGTAAGAAGAGTCAGTCTTCTTGTACTTATGTCGGCATTGTGCATTTTGTATTTAATTCCGATGCAATTTCTGTGTTTCATCGTCAATAAGAAGGCCAGAGGGATACAGTAAACCTGAAGTGAAGCATCGGAATCTATAACTAGTGTCACAGGAATGGTTCAAAACATAGACAGTAAGAAGATACAGTCTTCTTGTACTTAAAACGGCATTGTGCCTTTTGTATTTAATTCCGATGCAATTTCTGTGTTTCATCGTCAATAAGAAGGTCCAAGGGATACAGTAGACCTGGAGTGCAGCATCGGAATCTATAACTAGTGTCACAGGAATGGTTCAAATCATAGACAGTAAGAAGAGTCAGTCTTCGTGTACCTAAGTCGGCATTGTGCCTTTTGTATTTAATTCCGATGCAATTTCTGTGTTTCATCGTCAATAAGAAGGTCCAAGGGATACAGTAGACCTGAAGTGAAGCATCAGAATCTATAACTAGTGTCACAGGAATGGTTCAAAGCATAGTCAGTAAGAAGAGTCAGTCTTCATGTACTTATGTCGGCATTGTGCCTTTTGTATTTAATTCCGATGCAATTTCTGTGTTTCATCGTCAATAAGAAGGTCCAAAAGATACAGTAAGCCTGAAGTTGAGCATCGGAATCTATAACTAGTGTCACAGGAATGGTTCAAAACATAGTCAGTAAGAAGAGTCAGTCTTCTTGTACTTAAGTCGGCATTGTGCCTTTTCTATTTAATTACGATGCAATTTATGTGTTTCATCGTCCATTAGAAGGTCCAAGGGATACAGTAAACCTGGAGTGAAGCATTGGAATCTATAACTAGTGTCAATGGAATGGTTCTAAACATAGACAGTAAGAAGAGTCAGTCTTCTTGTACTTAAGTCGGCATTGTGCCTTTTGTATTTAATTCCGGTGCAATTTCTGTGTTTCATCGTCAATAAGACGGTCAGAGGGATACAGTAAACCTGAAGTGAAGCATCGGAATCTATAACTAGTGTCACAGGAATGGTTTAAAACATAGTCAGTGAGAAGAGTCAGTCTTCTTCTCCTTAAGTCGGCATTGTGCCTTTTGTATTTAAACCCCATGCAATTTCTGTGTTTCATCGTCAATAAGAAGATCCAGAGGATACAGTAAACCTGGAGTGAAGCATCGGAATCTATAACTAGTGTCACAGGAATGGTTCAAATCATAGACAGTAAGAAGAGTCAGTCTTCGTGTACCTAAGATGACATTGTGCCTTTTGTATTTAATTCAGATGCAATTTCTGTGTTTCATCGTCAATAAGAAGGTCCAAGGGATACAGTAGACCTGAAGTGAAGCATCGGAATCTATAACTAGTGTCACAGGAATGGTTCAAAGCATAGTCTGTAAGAAGAGTCAGTCTTCATGTACTTATGTCGGCATTGTGCCTTTTGTATTTAATTCCGATGCAATTTCTGTGTTTCATCGTCAATAAGAAGGTCCAAGGGATACAGTAAACCTGAAGTGAAGCATCGGAATCTATAAGTAGTGTCACAGGAATGGTTCAAAACATAGACAGTAAGAAGATACAGTCTTCTTGTACTTAAAACGGCATTGTGCCTTTTGTATTTAATTCCGATGCAATTTCTGTGTTTCATCGTCAATAAGAAGGTCCAAAGGATACAGTAAACCTGGGGTGAAGCATCGGAATCTATAACTAGTGTCACAGGAATGGTTCAAAACATAGACATTTAGAAGAGTCAGTTTTCTTGTACTTAAGTCGGCATTGTGCCTTTTGTATTTAATTCCGATGCAATTTCTGTGTTTCATCGTCAATAAGAAGGTCAGAGGGATACAGTAGACCTGAAGTGAAGCATCAGAATCTATAACTAGTGTCACAGGAATGGTTCAAAGCATAGTCAGTAAGAAGAGTCAGTCTTCATGTACTTATGTCGGCATTGTGCCTTTTGTATTTAATTCCGATGCAATTTCTGTGTTTCATCGTCAATAAGAAGGTCCAAAAGATACAGTAAGCCTGAAGTTGAGCATCGGAATCTATAACTAGTGTCACAGGAATGGTTCAAAACATAGTCAGTAAGAAGAGTCAGTCTTCTTGTACTTAAGTCGGCATTGTGCCTTTTCTATTTAATTCCGATGCAATTTATGTGTTTCATCGTCCATTAGAAGGTCCAAGGGATACAGTAAACCTGGAGTGAAGCATCGGAATCTATAACTAGTGTGAATGGAATGGTTCAAAACATAGACAGTAAGAAGAGTCAGTCTTCTTGTACTTAAGTCGGCATTGTGCCTTTTGTATTTAATTCCGGTGCAATTTCTGTGTTTCATCGTCAATAAGACGGTCAGAGGGATACAGTAAACCTGAAGTGAAGCATCGGAATCTATAACTAGTGTCACAGGAATGGTTTAAAACATAGTCAGTGAGAAGAGTCAGTCTTCTTCTCCTTAAGTCGGCATTGTGCCTTTTGTATTTAAACCCCATGCAATTTCTGTGTTTCATCGTCAATAAGAAGATCCAAAGGATACAGTAAACCTGGAGTGAAGCATCGGAATCTATAACTAGTGTCACAGGAATGGTTCAAATCATAGACAGTAAGAAGAGTCAGTCTTCGTGTACCTAAGATGACATTGTGCCTTTTGTATTTAATTCAGATGCAATTTCTGTGTTTCATCGTCAATAAGAAGGTCCAAGGGATACAGTAGACCTGAAGTGAAGCATCGGAATCTATAACTAGTGTTACAGGAATGGTTCAAAGCATAGTCTGTAAGAAGAGTCAGTCTTCATGTACTTATGTCGGCATTGTGCCTTTTGTATTTAATTCCGATGCAATTTCTGTATTTCATCGTCAATAAGAAGGTCCAAGGGATACAGTAAACCTGAATTGAAGCATCGGAATCTATAACTAGTGTCACAGGAATGGTTCAAAACATAGTTAGTAAGAAGGGTCGGTCTTCTTGTCCTTAAGTCGGCATTGTGCCTTTTGTATTTAATTCCGATGCAATTTCTGTGTTTCATCGTCAATATGAAGGTCCAAAGGATACAGTAAACCTGGAGTGAAGCATCGGAATCTATAACTAGTGTCACAGGAATGGTTCGAAAATATAGACAGTAAGGAGATACAGTCTACTTGTACTTAAGTCGGCATTGTGCCTTTTGTATTTAATTCCGATGCAATTTCTGTGTTTCATCGTCAACAAGAAGGTCCAAGGGATACAGTAAACCTAAAGTGAAGCATCGGAATCTATAACTAGTGTCACAGGAATGGTTCAAAACATAGTCAGTAAGAAGGGTCGGTCTTGATGTACTTAAGTCGGCATTGGCATTTTCTATTTATTTCCGGTGCAATTTCCGTGTTTCATCGTCTATAAGAAGGTCCAAGGGATACAGTAAACCTGAAGTGAAGCATCGGAATCAATAACTAGTGTCACAGGAATGGTTCAACACATAGTCAGAAAGAAGAGTCAGTCTTCTTGTCATTAAGACTTCATTGTGCCTTTTGTATTTAATTCTGATGCAATTTCTGTGTTTCACCGACAATAAGAAGAGCCAAGGGATACAGTAAACCTGAAGTGAAGCATCGGAATCTATAACTAGTGTCACAGGAATGGTTCAAAACATAGTCAGTAAGAAGAGTCGGTCTTCATGTACTTGAGTCGGCATTGTGCCTTTTGTATTTAATACCGATGCAATTTCTGTGTTTCATCGTCAATAAGAATGTCCAAGGGATACAGTAAACCTCAAGTGAAGCATTGGAATCTATAACTAGTGTCACAGGAATGGTTCAAAACATAGACATTTAGAAGAGTCAGTTTTCTTGTACTTAAGTCGGCATTGTGCCTTTTGTATTTAATTCCGATGCAATTTCTGTGTTTCATCGTCAATAAGAAGGTCAGAGGGATACAGTAAACCTGTAGTGAAGCATCGGAATCTATAACTAGTGTCACTTTAATGGTTCAAAGCAGTCAGTAAGAAGAGTCAGTCTTCTTGTACTTATGTCGGCATTGTGCATTTTGTATTTAATTCCGATGCAATTTCTGTGTTTCATCGTCAATAAGAAGGCTAGAGGGATACAGTAAACCTGAAGTGAAGCATCGGAATCTATAACTAGTGTCACAGGAATGGTTCAAAACATAGACAGTAAGAAGATACAGTCTTCTTGTACTTAAAACGGCATTGTGCTTTTGTATTTAATTCCGATGCAATTTCTGTGTTTCATCGTCTATAAGAAGGTCCAAGGGATAGAGTAGACCTGGAGTGCAGCATCGGAATCTATAACTAGTGTCACAGGAATGGTTCAAATCATAGACAGTAAGAAGAGTCAGTCTTCGTGTACCTAAGTCGGCATTGTGCCTTTTGTATTTAATTCCGATGCAATTTCTGTGTTTCATCGTCAATAAGAAGGTCCAAGGGATACAGTAGACCTGAAGTGAAGCATCAGAATCTATAACTAGTGTCACAGGAATGGTTCAAAGCATAGTCAGTAAGAAGAGTCAGTCTTCTTGTACTTATGTCGGCATTGTGCCTTTTGTATTTAATTCCGATGCAATTTCTGTGTTTCATCGTCAATAAGAAGGTCCAAAAGATACAGTAAGCCTGAAGTTGAGCATCGGAATCTATAACTAGTGTCACAGGAATGGTTCAAAACATAGTCAGTAAGAAGAGTCAGTCTTCTTGTACTTAAGTCGGCATTGTGCCTTTTCTATTTAATTCCGATGCAATTTATGTGTTTCATCGTCCATTAGAAAGTCCAAGGGATACAGTAAATCTGGAGTGAAGCATCGGAATCTATAACTAGTGTCAATGGAATGGTTCAAAACATAGACAGTAAGAAGAGTCAGTCTTCTTGTACTTAAGTCGGCATTGTGCCTTTTGTATTTAATTCCGGTGCAATTTCTGTTTTTCATCGTCAATAAGACGGTCAGAGGGATACAGTAAACTTGAATTGAAGCATCGGAATCTATAACTAGTGTCACAGGAATGGTTCAAAACATAGTCAGTAAGAAGAGTCAGTCTTCATGTACTTAAGTCATCATTGTGCCTTTTATATTTAATTCCGATGCAATTTCTGTGTTTCATCGTCAATAAGAAGCGTCAAGGGATATAGTAAACATGAAGTGAAGCATCGCAATCTATAACTAGTGTCACAGGAACGGTTCAAAACATAGTCAGTAAGAAGAGTTAGTCTTCTTGCACTTAAGTCGGCATTTTGCCTAATCTATTTAATTCCGAAGCAATTTCAGTGTTTCATCGTCAATATGAAGGTCCAAGGGATGCAGTAAACCTGGAGTGAAGCATCGGAATCAATAACTAGTATCAACGGAATGGTTCAAAACATAGACAGTAAGAAGAGTCAGTCTTCTTGTACTTAAGTCGGCATTGTCACATTTGTATTTCATTCCGGTGCAATTTCTGTGATTAATCGTCAATAAGAAGGTCAGCGGGATACAGTAAACCTGAAGTGAAGCATCGGAATCTATAACTAGTGTCACAGGAATGGTTTAAAACATAGTCAGTGGGAAGAGTCAGTCTTCTTCTCCTTAAGTCGGCATTGTGCCTTTTGTGTTTAATCCCGATGCAATTTCTGTGTTTCATCGTCAATAAGAAGATCCAAAGGATACAGTAAACCTGGAGTGAAGCATCGGAATCTATAACTAGTGTCACAGGAATGGTTCAAATCATAGACAGTAAGAAGAGTCAGTCTTCGTGTACCTAAGTCGACATTGTGCCTTTTGTATTTAATTCCGATGCAATTTCTGTGTTTCATCGTCAATAAGAAGGTCCAAGGGATACAGTTGACCTGAAATAAAGCATCGGAATCTATAACTAGTGTCACAGGAATGGTTCAAAGCATAGTCAGTAAGAAGAGTCAGTCTTCATGTACTTATGTCGGCATTGTGCATTTTGTATTTAATTCCGATGCAATTTCTGTGTTTCATCGTCAATAAGAAGGTCCAAGGGATACAGTGAACCTGAAGTGAAGCATCGGAATCTATAACTAGTGTCACAGGAATGGTTCAAAACATAGTCAGTAAGAAGGGTCGGTCTTCTTGTCCTTAAGTCGGCATTGTGCCTTTTGTATTTAATTCCGATGCAATTTCTGTGTTTCATCGTCAATGAGAAGGTCCAAGGGATACAGTAAACCTGGAGTGAAGCATCGGAATCTATAACTAGTGTCACAGGAATGGTTCGAAAATATAGACAGTAAGGAGATACAGTCTACTTGTACTTAAGTCGGCATTGTGCCTTTTGTATTTAATTCCGATGCAATTTCTGTGTTTCATCGTCAACAAGAAGGTCCAAGGGATACAGTAAACCTAAAGTGAAGCATCGGAATCTATAACTAGTGTCACAGGAATGGTTCAAAACATAGTCAGTAAGAAGGGTCGGTCTTGATGTACTTAAGTCGGCATTGGCCTTTTCTATTTATTTCCGGTGCAATTTCCGTGTTTCATCGTCTATAAGAAGGTCCAAGGGATACAGTAAACCTGAAGTGATGCATCGGAATCAATAACTAGTGTCACAGGAATGGTTCAAAACATAGTCAGAAAGAGGAGTCAGTCTTCTTGTCATTAAGACTTCATTGTGCCTTTTGTATTTAATTCTGATGCAATTTCTGTGTTTCACCGACAATAAGAAGCGCCAAGGGATACAGTAAACCTGAAGTGAAGCATCGGAATCTATAACTAGTGTCACAGGAATGGTTCAAAACATAGTCAGTAAGAAGAGTCGGTCTTCATGTACTTGAGTCGGCATTGTGCCTTTTGTATTTAATTCCGATGCAATTTCTGTGTTTCATCGTCAATAAGAATGTCCAAGTGATACAGTAAACCTCAAGTGAAGCATTGGAATCTATAACTAGTGTCACAGGAATGGTTCAAAACATAGACATTTAGAAGAGTCAGTTTTCTTGTACTTAAGTCGGCATTGTGCCTTTTGTATTTAATTCCGATGCAATTTCTGTGTTTCATCGTCAATAAGAAGGTCAGAGGGATACAGTAAACCTGTAGTGAAGCATCGGAATCTATAACTAGTGTCACTTTAATGGTTCAAATCAGTCAGTAAGAAGAGTCAGTCTTCTTGTACTTATGTCGGCATTGTGCATTTTGTATTTAATTCCGATGCAATTTCTGTGTTTCATCGTCAATAAGAAGGCCAGTGGGATACAGTAAACCTGAAGTGAAGCATCGGAATCTATAACTAGTGTCACAGGAATGGTTCAAAACATAGACAGTAAGAAGATACAGTCTTCTTGTACTTAAAACGGCATTGTGCCTTTTGTGTTTAATTCCGATGCAATTTCTGTGTTTCATCGTCAATAAGAAGGTCCAAGGGATACAGTAGACCTGGAGTGCAGCATCGGAATCTATAACTAGTGTCACAGGAATGGTTCAAATCATAGACAGTAAGAAGAGTCAGTCTTCGTGTACCTAAGTCGGCATTGTGCCTTTTGTATTTAATTCCGATGCAATTTCTGTGTTTCATCGTCAATAAGAAGGTCCAAGGGATACAGTAGACCTGAAGTGAAGCATCAGAATCTATAACTAGTGTCACAGGAATGGTTCAAAGCATAGTCAGTAAGAAGAGTCAGTCTTCATGTACTTATGTCGGCATTGTGCCTTTTGTATTTAATTCCGATGCAATTTCTGTGTTTCATCGTCAATAAGAAGGTCCAAAAGATACAGTAAGCCTGAAGTTGAGCATCGGAATCTATAACTAGTGTCACAGGAATGGTTCAAATATAGTCAGTAAGAAGAGTCAGTCTTCTTGTACTTAAGTCGGCATTGTGCCTTTTCTATTTAATTCCGATGCAATTTATGTGTTTCATCGTCCATTAGAAGGTCCAAGGGATACAGTAAACCTGGAGTGAAGCATCGGAATCTATAACTAGTGTCAATGGAATGGTTCAAAACATAGACAGTAAGAAGAGTCAGTCTTCTTGTACTTAAGTCGGCATTGTGCCTTTTGTATTTAATTCCGGTGCAATTTCTGTGTTTCATCGTCAATAAGACGGTCAGAGGGATACAGTAAACTTGAAGTGAAGCATCGGAATCTATAACTAGTGTCACAGGAATGGTTCAAAACATAGTCAGTAAGAAGAGTCAGTCTTCATGTACTTAAGTCATCATTGTGCCTTTTATATTTAATTCCGATGCAATTTCTGTGTTTCATCGTCAATAAGAAGCGTCAAGGGATATAGTAAACATGAAGTGAAGCATCGCAATCTATAACTAGTGTCACAGGAATGGTTCAAAACATAGTCAGTAAGAAGAGTCAGTCTTCTTGCACTTAAGTCGGCATTTTGCCTAATCTATTTAATTCCGAAGCACTTTCAGTGTTTCATCGTCAATATGAAGGTCCAAGGGATGCAGTAAACCTGGAGTGAAGCATCGGAATCAATAACTAGTGTCAACGGAATGGTTCAAAACATAGACAGTAAGAAGAGTCAGTCTTCTTGTACTTAAGTCGGCATTGTCCCTTTTGTATTTCATTCCGGTGCAATTTCTGTGATTAATCGTCAATAAGAAGGTCCGCGGGATACAGTAAACCTGAAGTGAAGCATCGGAATCTATAACTAGTGTCACAGGAATGGTTTAAAACATAGTCAGTGAGAAGAGTCAGTCTTCTTCTCCTTGAGTCGGCATTGTGCCTTTTGTATTTAATCCCGATGCAATTTCTGTGTTTCATCGTCAATAAGAAGATCCAAAGGATACAGTAAACCTGGAGTGAAGCATCGGAATCGATAACTAGTGTCACAGGAATGGTTCAAATCATAGACAGTAAGAAGAGTCAGTCTTCGTGTACCTAAGTCGACATTGTGCCATTTGTATTTAATTCCGATGCAATTTCTGTGTTTCATCGTCAATAAGAAGGTCCAAGGGATACAGTTGACCTGAAGTAAAGCATCGGAATCTATAACTAGTGTCACAGGAATGGTTCAAAGCATAGTCAGTAAGAAGAGTCAGTCTTCATGTACTTATGTCGGCATTGTGCATTTTGTATTTAATTCCGATGCAATTTCTGTGTTTCATCGTCAATAAGAAGGTCCAAGGGATACAGTAAACCTGAAGTGAAGCATCGGAATCTATAACTAGTGTCACAGGAATGGTTCAAAACATAGTCAGTAAGAAGGGTCGGTCTTCTTGTCCTTAAGTCGGCATTGTGCCTTTTGTATTTAATTCCGATGCAATTTCTGTGTTTCATCGTCAATAAGAAGGTCCAAGGGATACAGTAAACCTGGAGTGAAGCATCGGAATCTATAACTAGTGTCACAGGAATGGTTCGAAAATATAGACAGTAAGGAGATACAGTCTACTTGTACTTAAGTCGGCATTGTGCCTTTTGTATTTAATTCCGATGCAATTTCTGTGTTTCATCGTCAACAAGAAGGTCCAAGGGATACAGTAAACCTAAAGTGAAGCATCGGAATCTATAACTAGTGTCACAGGAATGGTTCAAAACATAGTCAGTAAGAAGGGTCGGTCTTGATGTACTTAAGTCGGCATTGGCCTTTTCTATTTATTTCCGGTGCAATTTCCGTGTTTCATCGTCTATAAGAAGGTCCAAGGGATACAGTAAACCTGAAGTGAAGCATCGGAATCAATAACTAGTGTCACAGGAATGGTTCAAAACATAGTCAGAAAGAAGAGTCAGTCTTCTTGTCATTAAGACTTCATTGTGCCTTTTGTATTTAATTCTGATGCAAATTCTGTGTTTCACCGACAATAAGAAGCGCCAAGGGATACAGTAAACCTGAAGTGAAGCATCGGAATCTATAACTAGTGTCACAGGAATGGTTCAAAACATAGTCAGTAAGAAGAGTCGGTCTTCATGTACTTGAGTCGGCATTGTGCCTTTTGTATTTAATTCCGATGCAATTTCTGTGTTTCATCGTCAATAAGAATGTCCAAGGGATACAGTAAACCTCAAGTGAAGCATTGGAATCAATAACTAGTGTCACAGGAATGGTTCAAAACATAGACATTTAGAAGAGTCAGTTTTCTTGTACTTAAGTCGGCATTGTGCCTTTTGTATTTAATTCCGATGCAATTTCTGTGTTTCATCGTCAATAAGAAGGTCAGAGGGATACAGTAAACCTGTAGTGAAGCATCGGAATCTATAACTAGTGTCACTTTAATGGTTCAAAGCAGTCAGTAAGAAGAGTCTGTCTTCTTGTACTTATGTCGGCATTGTGCATTTTGTATTTAATTCCGATGCAATTTCTGTGTTTCATCGTCAATAAGAAGGCCAGAGGGATACAGTAAACCTGAAGTGAAGCATCGGAATCTATAACTAGTGTCACAGGAATGGTTCAAAACATAGACAGTAAGAAGATACAGTCTTCTTGTACTTAAAACGGCATTGTGCCTTTTGTATTTAATTCCGATGCAATTTCTTGTTTCATCGTCAATAAGAAGGTCCAAGGGATACAGTAGACCTGGAGTGCAGCATCGGAATCTATAACTAGTGTCACAGGAATGGTTCAAATCATAGACAGTAAGAAGAGTCAGTCTTCGTGTACCTAAGTCGGCATTGTGCCTTTTGTATTTAATTCCGATGCAATTTCTGTGTTTCATCGTCAATAAGAAGGTCCAAGGGATACAGTAGACCTGAAGTGAAGCATCAGAATCTATAACTAGTGTCACAGGAATGGTTCAAAGCATAGTCAGTAAGAAGAGTCAGTCTTCATGTACTTATGTCGGCATTTTGCCTTTTGTATTTAATTCCGATGCAATTTCTGTGTTTCATCGTCAATAAGAAGGTCCAAAAGATACAGTAAGCCTGAGGTTGAGCATCGGAATCTATAACTAGTGTCACAGGAATGGTTCAAAACATAGTCAGTAAGAAGAGTCAGTCTTCTTGTACTTAAGTCGGCATTGTGCCTTTTCTATTTAATTCCGATGCAATTTATGTGTTTCATCGTCCATTAGAAGGTCCAAGGGATACAGTAAACCTGGAGTGAAGCATCGGAATCTATAACTAGTGTCAATGGAATGGTTCAAAACATAGACAGTAAGAAGAGTCAGTCTTCTTGTACTTAAGTCGGCATTGTGCCTTTTGTATTTAATTCCGGTGCAATTTCTGTGTTTCATCGTCAATAAGACGGTCAGAGGGATACAGTAAACTTGAAGTGAAGCATCGGAATCTATAACTAGTGTCACAGGAATGGTTCAAAACATAGTCAGTAAGAAGAGTCAGTCTTCATGTACTTAAGTCATCATTGTGCCTTTTATATTTAATTCCGATGCAATTTCTGTGTTTCATCGTCAATAAGAAGCGTCAAGGGATATAGTAAACATGAAGTGAAGCATCGCAATCTATAACTAGTGTCACAGGAATGGTTCAAAACATAGTAAGTAAGAAGAGTCAGTCTTCTTGCACTTAAGTCGGCATTTTGCCTAATCTATTTAATTCCGAAGCAATTTCAGTGTTTCATCGTCAATATGAAGGTCCAAGGGATGCAGTAAACCTGGAGTGAAGCATCGGAATCAATAACTAGTGTCAACGGAATGGTTCAAAACATAGACAGTAAGAAGAGTCAGTCTTCTTGTACTTAAGTCGGCATTGTCCCTTTTGTATTTCATTCCGGTGCAATTTCTGTGATTAATCGTCAATAAGAAGGTCAGCGGGATACAGTAAACCTGAAGTGAAGCATCGGAATCTATAACTAGTGTCACAGGAATGGTTTAAAACATAGTCAGTGAGAAGAGTCAGTCTTCTTCTCCTTAAGTCGGCATTGTGCCTTTTGTATTTAATCCCGATGCAATTTCTGTGTTTCATCGTCAATAAGAAGATCCAAAGGATACAGTAAACCTGGAGTGAAGCATCGGAATCTATAACTAGTGTCACAGGAATGGTTCAAATCATAGACAGTAAGAAGAGTCAGTCTTCGTGTACCTAAGTCGACATTGTGCCTTTTGTATTTAATTCCGATGCAATTTCTGTGTTTCATCGTCATTAAGATGGTCCAAGGGATACAGTTGACCTGAAGTAAAGCATCGGAATCTATAACTAGTGTCACAGGAATGGTTCAAAGCATAGTCAGTAAGAAGAGTCAGTCTTCATGTACTTATGTCGGCATTGTGCATTTTGTATTTAATTCCGATGCAATTTCTGTGTTTCATCGTCAATAAGAAGGTCCAAGGGATACAGTAAACCTAAAGTGAAGCATCGGAATCTATAACTAGTGTCACAGGAATGGTTTAAAACATAGTCAGTGAGAAGAGTCAGTCTTCTTCTCCTTGAGTCGGCATTGTGCCTTTTGTATTTAATCCCGATGCAATTTCTGTGTTTCATCGTCAATAAGAAGATCCAAAGGATACAGTAAACCTGGAGTGAAGCATCGGAATCTATAACTAGTGTCACAGGAATGGTTCAAATCATAGACAGTAAGAAGAGTCAGTCTTCGTGTACCTAAGTCGACATTGTGCCATTTGTATTTAATTCCGATGCAATTTCTGTGTTTCATCGTCAATAAGAAGGTCCAAGGGATACAGTTGACCTGAAGTAAAGCATCGGAATCTATAACTAGTGTCACAGGAATGGTTCAAAGCATAGTCAGTAAGAAGAGTCAGTCTTCATGTACTTATGTCGGCATTGTGCATTTTGTTTTTAATTCCGATGCAATTTCTGTGTTTCATCGTCAATAAGAAGGTCCAAGGGATACAGTAAACCTGGAGTGAAGCATCGGAATCTATAACTAGTGTCACAGGAATGGTTCGAAAATATAGACAGTAAGGAGATACAGTCTACTTGTACTTAAGTCGGCATTGTGGCTTTTGTATTTAATTCCGATGCAATTTCTGTGTTTCATCGTCAACAAGAAGGTCCAAGGGATACAGTAAACCTAAAGTGAAGCATCGGAATCTATAACTAGTGTCACAGGAATGGTTCAAAACATAGTCAGTAAGAAGGGTCGGTCTTGATGTACTTAAGTCGGCATTGGCCTTTTCTATTTATTTCCGGTGCAATTTCCGTGTTTCATCGTCTATAAGAAGGTCCAAGGGATACAGTAAACCTGAAGTGAAGCATCGGAATCAATAACTAGTGTCACAGGAATGGTTCAAAACATAGTCAGAAAGAAGAGTCAGTCTTCTTGTCATTAAGACTTCATTGTGCCTTTTGTATTTAATTCTGATGCAATTTCTGTGTTTCACCGACAATAAGAAGCGCCAAGGGATACAGTAAACCTGAAGTGAAGCATCGGAATCTATAACTAGTGTCACAGGAATGGTTCAAAACATAGTCAGTAAGAAGAGTCGGTCTTCATGTACTTGAGTCGGCATTGTGCCTTTTGTATTTAATTCCGATGCAATTTCTGTGTTTCATCGTCAATAAGAAGGTCCAAGGGATACAGTAAACCTCAAGTGAAGCATTGGAATCAATAACTAGTGTCACAGGAATGGTTCAAAACATAGACATTTAGAAGAGTCAGTTTTCTTGTACTTAAGTCGGCATTGTGCCTTTTGTATTTAATTCCGATGCAATTTCTGTGTTTCATCGTCAATAAGAAGGTCAGAGGGATACAGTAAACCTGTAGTGAAGCATCGGAATCTATAACTAGTGTCACTTTAATGGTTCAAAGCAGTCAGTAAGAAGAGTCTGTCTTCTTGTACTTATGTCGGCATTGTGCATTTTGTATTTAATTCCGATGCAATTTCTGTGTTTCATCGTCAATAAGAAGGCCAGAGGGATACAGTAAACCTGAAGTGAAGCATCGGAATCTATAACTAGTGTCACAGGAATGGTTCAAAACATAGACAATAAGAAGATACAGTCTTCTTGTACTTAAAACGGCATTGTGCCTTTTGTATTTAATTCCGATGCAATTTCTGTGTTTCATCGTCAATAAGAAGGTCCAAGGGATACAGTAGACCTGGAGTGCAGCATCGGAATCTATAACTAGTGTCACAGGAATGGTTCAAATCATAGACAGTAAGAAGAGTCAGTCTTCGTGTACCTAAGTCGGCATTGTGCCTTTTGTATTTAATTCCGATGCAATTTCTGTGTTTCATCGTCAATAAGAAGGTCCAAGGGATACAGTAGACCTGAAGTGAAGCATCAGAATCTATAACTAGTGTCACAGGAATGGTTCAAAGCATAGTCAGTAAGAAGAGTCAGTCTTCATGTACTTATGTCGGCATTGTGCCATTTGTTTTAAATTCCGATGCAATTTCTGTGTTTCATCGTCAATAAGAAGGTCCAAAAGATACAGTAAGCCTGAAGTTGAGCATCGGAATCTATAACTAGTGTCACAGGAATGGTTCAAAACATAGTCAGTAAGAAGAGTCAGTCTTCTTGTCCTTAAGTCGGCATTGTGCCTTTTGTATTTAACTCCGAAGCAATTTATGTGTTTCATCGTCCATTAGAAGGTCCAAGGGATACAGTAAACCTGGAGTGAAGCATCGGAATCTATAACTAGTGTCAATGGAATGGTTCAAAACATAGACAGTAAGAAGAGTCAGTCTTCTTGTACTTAAGTCGGCATTGTGCCTTTTGTATTTAATTCCGGTGCAATTTCTGTGTTTCATCGTCAATAAGACGGTCAGAGGGATACTTTAAACTTGAAGTGAAGCATCGGAATCTATAACTAGTGTCACAGGAATAATTCGAAACATAGTCAGTAAGAAGAGTCGGTCTTCTTGTCCTTAGGTCGGCATTGTGCCTTTTGTATTTAATTCCGATGCAATTTCTGTGTTTCATCGTCAATAAGAAGGTCCAAGGGATACAGTAAACCTGGAGTGAAGCATCGGAATCTATAACTAGTGTCACAGGAATGGTTCGAAAATATAGACAGTAAGAAGATACAGTCTACTTGTACTTAAGTCGGCATTGTGCCTTTTGTATTTAACTCCGATGCAATTTCTGTGTTTCATCGTCAACAAGAAGGTCCAAGGGATACAGTAAACCTAAAGTGAAGCATCGGAATCTATAACTAGTGTCACAGGAATGGTTCAAAACATAGTCAGTAAGAAGAGTCGGTCTTCATGTACTTAAGTCGGCATTGGCATTTTCTAATTAATTCCGGTGCAATTTCCGTGTTTCATCGTCAATAAGGTCAGAGGGATACAGTAAACCTGAAGTGAAGCATCGGAATCTATAACTAGTGTCACAGGAATGGTTCAAAACATTGTCAGTAAGAAGAGTCAGTCTTCTTGTCCTTAAGTCGGCATTGTGCTTTTTGTGTTTTATTCCGGTTCAATTTCTGTGTTTCATCATCAATAAGAAGGTCCAAGGGATACATTATAACCTAGAGTGGAGCATCGGAATCTATAACTAGTGTCACAGGTATGGTTCAAAACGTAGACAGTAAGAAGATACAGTCTTCTTGTACTTAAGTCAGCATTGTGCCTTTTGTATTTAATTCCGATGCAATTTCTGTGTTTCATCGTGAATAAGAAGGTCAGTGGGATACAGTAACCCTGAAGTGAAGCATCGGAATCTATAACTAGTGTCACAGAAATGGTTCAAAACATAGGCAGTAAGAAGAGTCAGTCTTCTTGTACTTAAGTCTTCATTGTGCCTTTTGTATTTACTTCCGATGCAATTTCTTTGTTTCATCGTCAATACGAAGGTCAGAGGAATACAGTAAACCTGAAGTGAAGCATGGGAATCTATAACTAGTGACACAGGAATGGTTAAAAACATAGTCAGAAAGAAGAGTCAGTCTTCTTGTCGTTAAGTCTTCATTGTGCCTTTTGTATTTAATTCTGATGCAATTTCTGTGTTTCATCGTCAATACGAAGGTCCAAGGGATACAGTAAACCTGAAGTGAAACATCGGAATCTACAACTAGTGTCACAGGAATGGTTCAAAACATCATCAGTAAGAAGAGTCGGTCTTCATGTACTAGAGTCGGCATTGTGCCTTTTGTATTTTATTCCGATGCAATTTCTGTGTTTCATCGTCAATAAGAATGTCCAAGGGATACAGTAACCCTGAAGTGAAGCATTGGAATCTATAACTAGTGTCACAGGAATGGTTCAAAGCATAGACATTTAGAAGAGTCAGTTTTCTTGTACTTAAGTCGGCATTGTGCCTTTTGTATTTAATTCCGATGCAATTTCTGTGTTTCATCGTCAATAAGAAGGTCAGAGGGATACAGTAAACCTGAAGTGAAGCATCGGAATCTATAACTAGTGTCACAGGAATGGTTCAAAACAGTCAGTAAGAAGTGTCAGTCTTCTTGTACTTACGTCGGCATTGTGCATTTTGTGTTTAATTCCGGTTCAATTTCTGTTTTTCATCGTCAATAAGATGGTCCAAGGGATACAGTAAGCCTGGAGGGAAGCATCGGAATCTATAACTAGTGTCACAGGAATGGTTCAAAACATAGACAGTAAGAAGATATTGTCTTCTTGTACTTAAGTCAGCATTGTGCGTTTTGTATTTAATTCCGATGCAATTTCTGTGTTTCATCGGTAATAAGAAGGTCCAAGGGATACAGTAAACCTGAAGTGAAGCATCGGAATCTATAACTAGTATCACAGGAATGGTTCAAAACATAGACAGTGAAAAGAGTCAGACTTCTTGTACTTAAGTCGGCATTGTGCCTTTTGTATTTACTTCCGATGCAATGTCTGTGTTTCATCGTGAATAAGAAGGTCAGAGGGATACTGTAAACCTGCAGTGTAGCATCGGAATCTATAACTAGGGTCACAGGAATGGTTCAAAACATAGTCAGTAAGAAGAGTCAGTCTACATGTACTTAAGTCGGCATTGTGCCTTTTGTATTTAATTCTGGTGCAATTTCTGTGTTTCATCGTCAATAAGAAGGTCAGAGGGATAAAATAAACCTGAAGTGAAGCATCGGAATCTATAACTAGTGTCACAGGAATGGTTCAAAACATAGTCAGTAAGAAGAATCAGTCTTCTTGTCCTTAAGTCGGCCTTGTGCCTTTTGTATTTAATTCCGATGCAATTTCTGTGTTTCATCGTCAATAAGAGCGTCCAAGGGATACAGTAAACCTGGAGTGAAGCATCGGCATCTATAACTAGTGTCACAGGAATGGTTCAAAACGTAGACAGTACTTAAATCGGCATTGTGCCTTTTGTATTTAATTCCGAAGCAATTTCTGTGTTTCATCGTCAATAAGAAGATCCAGGGGATACAGTAAACCTGAGGTGAAGCATCGGAATCTATAACTAGTGTCACAGGAATTGTTCAAAACATAATCAGTAAGAAGAGTCAGTCTTCATATACTTGAGACGGCATTGTGCCTTTTGTATTTAATTCCGATGCAATTTCTGTGTTTCATCGTCAATAGGAGAGTCCAAGGGATACAGTAAACCTGAAGTGAAGCATCGCAATCTATAAGTGGTGTAACATGAATGGTTCAAACCTAGACTGTAAGAGGAGTCAGTCTTCTTGTACTTAAGTCGGCATTTTGCCTAATCTATTTAATTCCGATGCAATTTCAGCGTTTCATCGTCTATAAGGTGGTAAAAGGGACGCAGTAAACCTGGAGTGAAGCATCGGAATCTATAACTAGTGTCAATGGAATGGTTTAAAACATAGTAAGTAAGAAGAGTCAGTCTTCATGTACTTAAGTCGGCATTAGCATTTGTATTTAAATCCGGTGCAATTTCCGTGTTTCATCGTCAATAAGAAGGTCAGAGGGATACAGTACACCTGAAGTGAAGCATCGGAATCTGTAACTAGTGTCTCAGGAATGGTTCAGAACATAGTCAGTAAGAAGAGTCAGTCTTCTTGTCCTTAAGTCGGCATTGTGCCTTTTGTATTTAATTCCTGTTTAACTTCTGTGTTTCATTGTCAATAAGAAGGTCCAAGGGATGCAGTAAACCTGGAGTGAAGCATCGGAATCTAAAACTAGTGTCACAGGAATGGTTCAAAACATAGACAGTAAGAAGGTACAGTCTTCTTGTACTTAAGTCAGCATTGTGCCTTTTGTATTTAATTCCGATGCAATTTCTGTGTTTCATCGTCAATGAGAAGGTCCAAGGGATACAGTAAACCTGAGGTGAAGCATCTTAATCTATAACTAGTATCACAGGAATGGTTCAAAACATAGACAGTAAGAAGAGTCAGTCTTCTTGTACTTAAGTCGGCATTGTGCCTTTTGTATTTACTTCCGATGCAATTTCTGTGTTTCATCGTGAATAAGAAGGTCAGAGGGATACAGTAACCCTGAAGTGAAGCATCGGAATCTATAACTTGTGTCACAGGAATGGTTCAAATCATAGACAGTAAGAAGAGTCAGTCTTCATGTACTTAAGCCGGCATTGTGCCGTTTCTATTTAATTCCGATGCAATTTCTGTGATTCATCGTCAACAAGAATGTCAGAGCGATACAGTAAACCTGAAGTGAAGCATGGGAATTTATAACTAGTGACACAGGAATGGTTAAAAGTATAGACAGAAAGAATAGTCAGTCTTCTTGTCGTTAAGTCTTTATTGTGCCTTTTGTATTTAATTCTGATGCAATTTCTGTGTTTCATCGTTTATAAGAAGGTCCAAGGGATACAGTAAAACTGGAGTGTAGCATTGGAATCTATAACTAATGTCACAGGAATGGTTCAAAACATAGTCAGTAAGAAGAGTCCGTCTACATGTACTTACGTCGGCATTGTGCCTTTTGTATTTAATTCCGATGCAATTTCTGTGTTTCATCGTCAATAAGAAGGTCCAACGGATACAGTAAACCTGGAGTGTAGCATCGGAATCTATAACTAGTGTCACAGGAATGGTTCAAAACATAGTCAGTAAGAAGAGTCAGTCTTTTTGTACATAAGTCGGCATTTTGCCTAATCTATTTAATTCCGATGCAATTTCAGTGTTTCATCGTCAATATGAAGGTCCAAGGGATGCAGTAAACCTGGAGTGAAGCATCGGAATCAACAACTAGCGTCACAGGAATGGTTCAAAACATAGACAATTATAAGAGTCAGTCTTCTTGTACTTATGTCGGCATTGTGCCATTTGTATTTAATTCCGTTGCAATTTCTGTGTTTCATCGTCAATAAGAAGGTCCAACGGATACAGTAATCCTGGAGTGTAGCATCGGAATCTATAACTTGTGTCACTGGAATGGTTCAAAACAAAGTCAGTAAGAAGAGTCAGTCTTCTTGTCCTTAAGTCGGCCTTTTGGCTTTTTGTATTTAATTCCGAAGCAATTTCTGTGTTTCATCGTCAATAAGAAGGTCCAGGGGATACAGTAAACCTGAAGTGAAGCATCGGAATCTATAACTAGTGTCACAGGAATGGTTCAAAACATTAACAGTAAGCAGAGTCAGTTTTCTTGTACTTAAGCCGGCATTTTGCCTAATCTATTTAATTCCGATGCAATTTCAGTGTTTCATCGTCAATATGAAGGTCCAAGGGATGCAGCAAACCTGGAGTGAAGCATCGCAATCTATAAATAGTGTCACAGGAATGGTTCAAAGCATAGTCAGTAAGAAGAGTCAGTCTTCTTGTCCTTAAGTCGGCATTTTTCCTAATCTATTTAATTCCGACGAAATTTCAGTGTTTCATCGTCAATACGAAGGTCCAAGGGATACAGTAAACCTGAAGTGAAGCATCGGAATCTATAACTAGTGTCACAGGAATGGTTCAAAACATAAACAGTAAGAAGAGCCAGTCTTCTTGTACTTGAGACGGCATTGTGCCTTTTGTATTTAATTCCGATGCAATATCTGTGTTTCATCGACAATTTCAAGGTCAGAGGGATACATTAAACCTGAAGTGAAGCATCGGAATCTATAACTAGTGTCACAGGAATGGTTCAAAACATAGACAGTAAGAAGAGTCACTTTTCTTGTACTTAATTCGGCATTGTGCCTTTTGCATTTAATTCCGATGCAATTTCTGCGTCTCGTCGTCAATAGAAAGGTCCACCGGATACAGTAAACCTGAAGTGAAGCATCGGAATCTGAAACCGGTGTAGCAGCAAAGGTTCAAAACATAGGCAAAAAGAAGAGCCAGTCTTCTTGTACTTGAGTCGGCATTCTGCCTTTTGTGTTTAATTCCGATGCAGTTTCTGTGTCTCATCGTCAATAAGAAAGTCTGAGGGATACAGTAAACCTGAAGTGAAGCATCGCAATCTATAACTAGTGTCACAGGAATGGTTCAAAACATAGACAGTAAGAAGAGCCAGACTCCTTGTACTTGAGTTGGCATTGTGCCTTTTGTATTTAATTCCGATGCAATTTCTGTGTTTCATCGTCAATAAGAAGGTCAGAGGGATACAGTAAACCTGAAGTGAAGCATCGGAATCTATAACTAGTGTCACAATAATGGTTCACGACATAGACAGTAAGAAGTGTCAGGTTTCTTGTACCTAAGTCGGTATTGTGCCTTTTGTATTTAATTCCGATGCAATATCTGTGTTTCGTCGTGAATAATAATGTCCATGGGATACAGTAAACCTGAAGTGAGGCAACGGAATCTAAGACCTGTCTCACAGGAAAGGTTCAAAACATAGACAGTAATAAGAGCCAGTGTTCTTGTACTTGAGTCGGCATTGTGCCTTTTGTATTTAATTCCAATGCAATTTCTGTGTTTCATCGTCAATAAGGGTGTCAGAGGGATACAGTAAACGTGAAGTGAAGCATCGGAATCTATAACTAGTGTCACACGAATGGTTCAAATTATAGACAGTAAGAAGAGTCCGTTTTCTTGAACTTAAGTCGGCATTGTGCCTTTTGTATTTAATTCCGATGCAATTTCTGCGTTTCGTCGTCAATAAGAAGGTCCACCGGATACTGTAAACCTGAAGTGAAGCATCGGAATCTAAAACCGGTGTAACAGCAAAGGTTCAAAACATAGACAGGAAGAAGAGCCAGTCTTCTTGTACTTGAGTCGGCATTGTGCATTTTGTGTTTAATTCCGATGCAGTTTCTGTGTTTCATCGTCAATAAGAAGGTCTGAGGGATACAGTAAACCTGAAGTGAAGCATCGGAATCTATAACTAGTGTCACAGGAATGGTTCAAAACATAGTCAGTAAGAAGAGTCGGTCTTCATGTACTTGAGTCGGCATTGTGCATTTTGTATTTAATTCCGATGCAATTTCTGTGTTTCATCGTCAATAAGAAGGACCAATGGATACAGTAAACCTGGAGTGAAGCATCGGCATCTATAACTAGTGTCACAGGAATGGTTCAAAATATAGACAGTATTTAAATCGCCATTGTGCCTTTTTGTTTTTAAATCCGAAGCAATTTCTGTGTTTCATCGTCATAAGAAGGTCCAAGGGATACAGTAAACCTGAGGTGAAGCATCGGAATCTATAACTAGTGTGACAGGAATGGTTCAAAACATAGTCAGTAAGAAGAGTCAATCTACATGTACTTAAGTCATCATTGTGATTTTTGTATTTAATTCCGATACAATTTCTGTGCTTCTTCGTCAATAAGAAGGGTCAAGGGATACAGTAAACATGAAGTGAAGCATCGCAATCTATAACTAGTGTCACAGGAATGGTTCAAAACACAGTCAGTAAGAAGAGTCAGTCTTCTTGTACTTAAGTCGGCATTGTGCCTTTTGTATTTAATTCCGATGCAATTTCTGTGTTTCATCGTCAATATGAAGGTCCAAGGGAAACAGTAAACCTGAAGTGAAGCATCGGAATCTATAACTAGTATCACAATAATGGTTCAAAACATAAACAGTAAGAAGAGCCAGTCTTCTTGTACATGAGTCGGCATTGTGCCTTTTGTATTTAATTCCGATGCAATATCTGTGTTTCATCGACAATTTCAAGGTCAGAGGGATACATTAAACCTGAAGTGAAGCATCGGAATCTATAACTAGTGTCACAGGAATGGTTCAAAACATAGACAGTAAGAACAGTCACTTTTCTTGTACTTAATTTGGCTTTGTGCCTTTTGTATTTAATTCCGATGCAATTTCTGCGTTTCGTCGTCAATAGGAAGGTCCACCGGATACAGTAAATCTGAAGTGAAGCATCGGAATCTAAAACCGGTGTAGCAGCAAAGGTTCAAAACATAGACAGGAAGAAGAGCCAGTCTTCTTGTACTTGAGTCGGCATTGTGCCTTTTGTGTTTAATTCCGATGCAGTTTCTGTGTCTCATCGTCAATAAGAAGGTCTGAGGGATACAGTAAACCTGAAGTGAAGCATCGGAATCTATAACTAGTGCCACAGGAATGGCTCAAAACATAGACAGTAAGAAGAGCCAGACTTCTTGTACTTAAGTTGGCATTGTGCCTTTTGTATTTAATTCCGATGCAATTTCTGTGTTTCATCGTCAATAAGAAGGTCAGAGGGATACAGTAAACCTGAAGTGAAGCATCTGAATCTATAACTAGTGTCACAATAATGGTTCACAACATAGACAGTAAGAAGAGTCAGTTTTCTTGTACCTAAGTCGGTATTGTGCCTTTTGTATTTAATTCCGATGCAATTTCTGTGTTTCGTCGTGAATAATAAGGTCCATGGGATACAGTAAACCTGAAGTGAGGCAACGGAATCTAAGACCTGTCTCACAGGAAAGGTTCAAAACATAGACAGTAAGAAGAGCCAGTCTTCTTGTACTTGAGTCGGCATTGTGCCTTTTGTATTTAATTCCAATGCAATTTCTGTGTTTCATCGTCAATAAGAGGGTCAGAGGGATACAGTAAACGTGAAGTGAAGCATCGGAATCTATAACTAGTGTCACACGAATGGTTCAAATCATAGACAGTAAGAAGAGTCCGTTTTCTTGAACTTAAGTCGACATTGTGCCTTTTGTATTTAATTCCGATGCAATTTCTGCGTTTCGTCGTCAATAAGAAGGTCCACATTATACAGTAAACCTGAAGTGAAGCATCGGAATCTAAAACCGGTGTAGCAGCTAAGGTTCAAAACATAGACAGGAAGAAGAGCCAGTCTTCTTGTACTTGAGTCGGCATTGTGCCTTTTGTGTTTAATTCCGATGCAGTTTCTGTGTTTCATCGTCAATAAGAAGGTCTGAGGGATACAGTAAACCTGAAGTGAAGCATCGGAATCTATAACTAGTGTCACAGGAATGGTTCAGAACATAGTCAGTAAGAAGAGTCGGTCTTCATGTACTTGAGTCGGCATTGTGCATTTTGTATTTAATTCCGATGCAAATCTGTGTTTCATCGTCAATAAGAAGGTCCAAGGGATACAGTAAACCTGGAGTGAAGCATCGCAATCTATAACTAGTGTCACAGGAATGGATCAAAACACAGTCAGTAAGAAGAGTCATCCTTCCTTTACTTAAGTCGGCATTTTGCCTAATCTATTTAATTCTGATGCAATTTCAGTGTTTTATCGTCAATATGAAGGTCCAAGGGATGCAGTAAACTTGGAGTGAAGCATCGGAATCAATAACTAGTGACACAGGAATGGTTCAAAACATAGACAAATAGAAGAGTCAGTTTTCTTGTACTTAAGTCGGCATTGTGCCTTTTGTACTTAATTCCGATGCAATTTCTGTGTTTCATCGTCAATATGAAGGTCCAAGGGATACAGTAAACCTGAAGTGAAGCATCGGAATCTATAACTAGTGTCACAGGAATGGTTCAAAACATAAACAGTAAGAAGATACAGTCTTCTCGTACTTGAGTCGGCATTGTGCCTTTTGTATTTAATTCCGATGCAATATCTGTGTTTCATCGACAATTTCAAGGTCAGAGGGATACATTAAACCTGAAGTGAAGCATCGGAATCTATAACTAGTGTCACAGGAATGGTTCAAAACATAGACAGTAAGAAGAGTCACTTTTCTTGTACTTAATTCGGCATTGTGCCTTTTCTATTTAATTCCAATGCAATTTCTGCGTTTCGTCGTCAATAGGAAGGTCCACCGGATACAGTAAACCTGAAGTGAAGCATCGGAATCTAAAACCGGTGTAGCAGCAAAGGTTCAAAACATAGACAGGAAGAAGAGCCAGTCTTCTTGTACATGAGTCGGCATTGTGCCGTTTGTGTTTAATTCCGATGCAGTTTCTGTGCCTCATCGTCAATAAGAAGGTCTGAGGGATACAGTAAACCTGAAGTGAAGCATCGGAATCTATAACTAGTGCCACAGGAATGGTTCAAAACATAGACAGTAAGAAGAGCCAGACTTCTTGTACTTGAGTTGGCATTGTGCCTTTTGTATTTAATTCCGATGCAATTTCTGTGTTTCATCGTCAATAAGAAGGTCAGAGGGATACAGTAAACCTGAAGTGGGCATCGGAATCTATAACTAGTGTCACAATAATGGTTCACAACATAGATAGTAAGAAGAGTCAGTTTTCTTGTACCTAAGTCGGTATTGTGCCTTTTGTATTTAATTCCAATGCAATTTCTGTGTTTCATCGTCTATAAGAGGGTCAGAGGGATACAGTAAACGTGAAGTGAAGCATCGGAATCTGTAACTAGTGTCACACGAATGGTTCAAATCATAGACAGTAAGAAGAGTCCGTTTTCTTGAACTTATGTCGGCATTGTGCCTTTTGTATTTAATTCCGATGCAAATTCTGCTTTTCGTCGTCAATAAGAAGGTCCACCGCATACAGTAAACCTGAAGTGAAGCATCGGAATCTAAAACCGGTGTAGCAGCAAAGGTTCAAAACATAGACAGGAACAAGAGCCTGTCTTCTTGTACTTGAGTCGGCATTGTGCCTTTTGTGTTTAATTCCGATGCAGTTTCTGTGTTTCATCGTCAATAAGAAGGTCTGAGGGATACAGTAAACCTGAAGTGAAGCATCGGGATCTATAACTAGTGTCACAGGAATGGTTCAAAGCATAAAGAGTAAGAAGAGTCAGTTTTCTTGTACTTAAGTCGGCATTTTGCCTAATCTATTTAATTCCGATGCAATTTCAGTGTTTCATCGTCAATATGAAGGTCCAAGGGATGCAGTAAAGCTGGTGTGAAGCATCGTAATCTATAAATAGTGTCACAATAGTGGTTCAAAACATAGGCAGTAAGAAGAGTCAGTCTTCTTGTACTTAAGTCGGCATTTTGCCTAATCTATTTAATTCCGATGAAATTTCAGTGTTTCATCGTCAATATGAAGGTCCAAGGGATACAGTAAACCTGAAGTGAAGCATCGGAATCTATAACTAGTGTCACAGGAATGGTTCAAAACATAAACAGTAAGAAGAGCCAGTCTTCTTGTACTTGAGTCGGCATTGTGCCTTTTGAATTTAATTCAGATACAATATCTGTGTCTCATCGACAATTTCAAGGTCAGAGGGATACATTAAACCTGAAGTGAAGCATCGGAATCTATAACTAGTGTCACAGGAATGGTTCAAAACATATACAGTAAGAAGAGTCACTTTTCTTGTACTTAATTCGGCATTGTGCCTTTTGTATTTAATTCCGATGCAATATCTGCGTTTCGTCGTCAATAGGAAGGTCCACCGGATACAGTAAACCTGAAGTGAAGCATCGGAATCTAAAACCGCTGTAGCAGCAATGGTTCAAAACATAGACAGGAAGAAGAGCCAGTCTTCTTGTACTTGAGTCGGCATTGTGCCTTTTGTGTTTAATTCCGATGCAGTTTCTGTGTCTCATCGTCAATAAGAAGGACTGAGGGATACAGTAAACCTGAAGTGAAGCATCGGAATCTATAACTAGTGTCGCAGGAATGATTCAAAACATAGACAGTAAGAAAAGCCAGACTTCTTGTACTTCAGTTGGCATTGTGCCTTTTGTATTTAATTCCGATGCAATTTCTGTGTTTCATCGTCAATATGAAGGTCCAAGGGATACAGTAAACCTGAAGTGAAGCATCGGAATCTATAACTAGTGTCACAGGAATGGTTCAAAGCATAAAGAGTAAGAAGAGTCAGTTTTCTTGTACTTAAGTCGGCATTTTGCTTAATCTATTTAATTCCGATGCGATTTCAGTGTTGTATCGTCAATATGAAGGTCCAAGGGATGCAGTAAGGCTGGAGTGAACCATCGTAATCTATAAATAGTGTCACAGGAGTGGTTCAAATCATAGGCGGTAAGAAGAGTCAGTCTGCTTGTACTTAAGTCGGCATTTTGCCTAATCTATTTAATTCCGATGAAATTTCAGTGTTTCATCGTCAATATGAAGGTCCAAGGGATACAGTAAACCTGAAGTGAAGCATCGGAATCTATAACTAGTGTCACAGGAATGGTTCAAAACATAAACAGTAAGAAGAGCCAGTCTTCTTGTACTTGAGTCGGCATTGTGCCTTTTGTATTTAATTCCGATACAATATCTGTGTCTCATCGACAATTTCAAGGTCAGAGGGATACATTAAACCTGAAGTGAAGCATCGGAATCTATAACTAGTGTCACAGGAATGGTTCAAAACATAGTCAGTAAGAAGAGTCACTTTTCTTGTACTTAATTCGGCATTGTGCCTTTTGTATTTAATTCCGATGCAATTTCTGCGTTTCGTCGTCAATAGGAAGGTCCACCGAATACAGTAAACCTGAAGTGAAGCATCGGAATCTGAAACCGGTGTAGCAGCAATGGTTCAAAACATAGACATTAAGAAGAGCCAGTCTTGTTGTACTTGAGTCGGCATTGTGCCTTTTGTGTTTAATTCCGATGCAGTTTCTGTGTCTCATCGTCAATAAGAAGGACTGAGGGTTACAGTAAACCTGAATTGAAGCATCGGAATCTATAACTAGTGTCACAGGAATGATTCAAAACATAGACAGTAAGAAAAGCCAGACTTCTTGTACTTCAGTTGGCATTGTGCCTTTTGTATTTAATTCCGATGCAATTTTGTGTTTCATCGTCAATAAGAAGGTCAGAGGGATACAGTAAACCTGAAGTGAAGCATCGGAATCTATAACTAGTGTCACAATAATGGTTCACAACATAGACAGTAAGAAGAGTCAGTTAACTTGTACCTAAGTCGGTATTGTGCCTTTTGTATTCAATTCCGATGCAATTTCTGTGTTTCGTCGTGAATAATAAGGTCCATGGGATACAGTAAACCTGAAGTGAGGCAACGGAATCTAAGTCCTGTCTCACAGGAAAGGTTCAAAACATAGACAGTAAGAAGAGCCAGTCTTCTTGTACTTGAGTCGGCATTGTGCCTTTTGTATTTAATTCCAATGCAATTTCTGTGTTTCATCGTCAATAAGAGGGTCAGGGGGATACAGTAAACGTGAAGTGAAACATCGGAATCTATAACTAGTGTCACACGAATGGTTCAAATCATAGACAGTAAGAAGAGTCCGTTTTCTTGAACTTAAGTCGGCATTGAGCCTTTTGTATTTAATTCCGATGCAATTTCTGCGTTTCGTCGTCAATAAGAAGGTCCACCGGATACAGTAAACCTGAAGTGAAGCATCGGAATCTAAAACCGGTGTAGCAGCAAAGGTTCAAAACATAGACAGGAACTAGAGCCAGTCTTCTTGTACTTGAGTCGGCATTGTGCCTTTTGTGTTTAATTCCGATGCAGTTTCTGTGTTTCATCGTCAATAAGAAGGTCTGAGGAATTCAGTAAACCTGAAGTGAAGCATCGGAATCTATAACTAGTGTCACAGGAATGGTGCAAAACATAGTCAGTAAGAAGAGTCGGTCTTCATGTACTTGAGTCAGCATTGTGCATTTTGTATTTAATTCCGATGCAATTTCTGTGTTTCATCGTCAATAAGAAGGTCCAAGGGATACAGTAAACCTAGAGTGAAGCATGGGCATCTATAACTAGTGTCACAGGAATGGTTCAAAACATAGACAGTATTTAAATCGGCATTGTGCCTTTTTGTATTTAATTCCGAAGCAATTTCTGTGTTTCATCGTCAATAAGAAGGTCCAAGGGATACAGTAAACCTGAGGTGAAGCATCGGAATCTATAACTAGTGTGACACGAGTGGTTCAAAACATAGTCAGTAAGAAGAGTCGGTCTTCATGTACTTGAGTCGGCATTGTGCCTCTTGTATTTAGTTCCGATGCAATTTCTGTGTTTCATCGTCAATATGAAGGTCCATGGGATACAGTAAACCTGAAGTGAAGCATCGGAATCTATAACTAGTGTCACAGGAATGGTTCAAAGCATAAACAGTAAGAAGAGTCAGTTTTCTTGTACTTAACTCGGCATTTTGCCTCATCTATTTAATTCCGATGCAATTTCAGTGTTTCATCGTCAATATGAACGTGCAAGGGATACAGTAAACCTGAAGTGAAGCATCGGAATCTATAACTAGTGTCACATGAATGGTTCAAAACATAAACACTAAGAAGAGCCAGTCTTCTTGTACTTGAGTCGGCGTTGTGCCTTTTGTATTTAATTCCGATGCAATTTCTGTGTTTCATCGACAATTTCAAGGTCAGAGGGATACATTAATCCTGAAGTGAAGCATCGGAATCTATAACTAGTGTCACAGGAATGGTTCAAAACATAGACAGTAAGAAGAGTCAGTTTTCTTGTATTTAATTCGGCAATGTGCCTTTTGTATTTAATTCCAATGCAATTTCTGTGTTTCATCGTCAATAAGGAGGTCTGAGGGATACAGTAAACCTGAAGTGAAGCGTCGGAATCTATAGCTAGTGTCACAGGAGTGGTTCAAACCTAGACAGTAAGAAGAGTCAGTTTTCTTGTACTTAAGTCGGCATTGTGCCTTTTGTATTTAATTCCGATGCAATTTCTGCGTTTCGTCGTCAATAAGAAGGTCCACCGGATACAGTAAACCTGAAGTGAAGCATCGGAATCTAAAACCGGTGTAGCAGCAAAGGTTCAAAACATAGACAGGAAGAAGAGCCAGTCTTCTTGTACTTGAGTCGGCATTGTGCCTTTTCAGTTTAATTCAGATGCAGTTTCTGTGTTTCATCGTCAATAAGAAGGTCTGAGGGATACAGTAAACCTGAAGTGAAGCATCGGAATCTATAACTAGTGACACAGGAATGGTTGAAAACATAGACAGAAAGAAGAGCTAGACTTCAAGTACTTGAGTTGGCATTGTGCCTTTTGTATTTAATTCCGATGCAATTTCTGTGTTTCATCGTCAATAAGAAGGTCCAAGGGATACAGTAAACCTAGAGTGAAGCATGGGCATCTATAACTAGTGTCACAGGAATGGTTCAAAACATAGACAGTATTTAAATCGGCATTGTGCCTTTTTGTATTTAATTCCGAAGCAATTTCTGTGTTTCATCGTCAATAAGAAGGTCCAAGGGATACAGTAAACCTGAGGTGAAGCATCGGAATCTATAACTAGTGTGACACGACTGGTTCAAAACATAGTCAGTAAGAAGAGTCGGTCTTCATGTACTTGAGTCGGCATTGTGCCTGTTGTATTTAGTTCCGATGCGATTTCTGTGTTACATCGTCAATAAGAAGGTCCAAGGGATACAGTAAACCTAAAGTGAAGTATCGGAATCTATAACTAGTGTCACAGGAATGGTTCAAAACATAATCAGTAAGAAGAGTCAGTCTAAATGTACTTAAGTCATCATTGTGCCTTTTGTATTTAGTTCCGATACAATTTCTGTGCTTCATCGTCAATAAGAGGGGTCAAGGGATACAGTAAACATGAAGTGAAGCATCGCAATCTATAACTAGTGTCACAGGAATGGTTCAAAACACAGTCAGTAAGAAGAGTCAGTCTTCTTGTACTTAAGTCGGCATTTTGCCTAATCTATTTAATTCCGATGGAATTTCAGTGTTACATCGTCAATATGAAGGTCCAAGGGATACAGTAAACCTGAAGTGAAGCATCGGAATCTATAACTAGTGTCACAGGAATGGTTCAAAGCATAAACAGTAAGAAGAGTCAGTTTTCTTGTACTTAACTCGGCATTTTGCCTCATCTATTTAATTCCGATGCAATTTCAGTGTTTCATCGTCAATATGAACGTGCAAGGGATACAGTAAACCTGAAGTGAAGCATCGGAATCTATAACTAGTGTCACATGAATGGTTCAAAACATAAACAGTAAGAAGAGCCAGTCTTCTTGTACTTGAGTCGGCATTGTGCCTTTTGTATTTAATTAGGATGCAATTTCTGTGTTTCATCGACAATTTCAAGGTCAGAGGGATACATTAATCCTGAAGTGAAGCATCGGAATCTATAACTAGTTTCACAGGAATGGTTCAAAACATAGACAGTAGGAAGAGTCAGTTTTCTTGTATTTAATTCGGCATTGTGCCTTTTGTATTTAATTCCAATGCAATTTCTGTGTTTCATCGTCAATAAGGAGGTCAGAGGGATACAGTAAACCTGAAGTGAAGCGTCGGAATCTATAGCTAGTGTCACATGAGTGGTTCAAACATAGACAGTAAGAAGAGTCAGTTTTCTTGTACTTAAGTCGGCATTGTGCCTTTTGTATTTAATTCCGATGCAATTTCTGCGTTTCGTCGTCAATAAGAAGGTCCACCGGATACAGTAAACCTGAAGTGAAGCATCGGAATCTAAAACCGGTGTAGCAGCAAAGGTTCAAAACATAGACAGGAAGAAGAGCCAGTCTTCTTGTACTTGAGTCGGCATTGTGCCTTTTCAGTTTAATTCAGATGCAGTTTCTGTGTTTCATCGTCAATAAGAAGGTCTGAGGGATACAGTAAACCTGAAGTGAAGCATCGGAATCTATAACTAGTGACAGAGGAATGGTTGAAAACATAGACAGTAAGAAGAGCTAGACTTCAAGTACTTGAGTTGGCATTGTGCCTTTTGTATTTAATTCCGATGCAATTTCTGTGTTTCATCGTCAATAAGAAGGTCAGAGGGATACAGTAAACCTGAAGTGAAGCATCGGAATTAATAACTAGTGTCACAGCAATGGTTCACAACATAGACAGTAAGAAGAGTCAGTTTTCTTGTACCTAAGTCGGTATTGAGCCTTTTGTATTTAATTCCGATGCAATTTCTGTGTTTCATCGTGAATAATAAGGTCCATGGGATACAGTAAACCGGAAGTGAGGCAACGGAATCTAAGACCTGTCTCACAGGAAAGGTTCAAAACATAGGCAGTAAGAAGAGCCAGTCTTCTTGTACTTGAGTCGGCATTGTGCCTTTTGTATTTATTTCCAATTAAATTTCTGTGTTTCATCGTCAATAAGAGGGTCAGAGGGATACAGTAAATGAGAAGTGAAGCATCGGAATCTGTAAGTAGTGTCACATGAATGGTTCAAATCATAGACAGTAAGAAGGGTCCGTTTTCTTGTACTTAAGTCGGCATTGTGACTTTTGAGTTTAATTCCGATGCACTTCCTGTGTTTCATCGTCAATAAGAAGGTCAGAGAGATACAGTAAACCTGAAGTGAAGCATCGTAATCTATAACTAGTGTCACAGGAATGGTTCAAAACATAGACAGTAAGAAGAGTCCGTTTTCTTGTACTTAAGTCGGCATTATGCCTTTTGTATCTAATCTCGATGCAATTTCATTGTTTCATCGTCATTAAGAAGGTCAGAGGGATACAGTAAACCGGAAGTGAAGCATCGGAATCTAAAACCGGTCTCACAGGAAAGGTTCAAAACATAGACAGGAAGAAGAGCCAGTCATCTTGTACTTGAGTCGGCATTGTTCCTTTTGTATTAAATTCCGATGCAATTGTTGTGTTTCATCGTCAATAAGGAGGTCCTAGGGATACAGTAAACATGAAGTCAAGCATCGAAATCTATAACCAGTGTCACAGGAATGGTTCAAAACATAGACAGTAATAAGAGTCAGTCTTCTTGTACTTAAGTCCACATTATGCATTTTCTATTTAATTCCGATGCAATTTCTGTGATTTTTCGTCAATAAGAAGGTGAGAGCGATACAGTAAACCTGAAGTGAAGCATGGGAATCTATAACTAGTGTCACAGGAATGGTTAAAAACATAGTCAGAAAGAAGAGTCAGTCTTCTTGTCGTTAAGTCATCATTGTGACTTTTGTATTTAATTCTGATGCAATTTCTGTGTTTCATCGTCAATAAGAAGGTCCAAGGGAAACAGTTAACCTAGAGTGTAGTATCGGAATCTATAACTAGTGTCCTAGGAATGGTTCAAATCATAGTCAGTATGAAGAGTCAGTCTACATGTACATAAGTTGGCATTGTGCCTTTTGTATTCAATTCCGATGCAATTTATGTGTTTCATCGTCAGTAAGAAGGTCCAAGGGATACGGTAAACCTGAAGTGTAGCATCGAAAGCTATAACTAGTGTCACAGGAATGGTTCAAACATAGTCAGTAAGAAGTGTCACTCTACATGTACTCATGTCGGCATTGTGCCTTTTGTTATTAATTCAGGTGCAATTTCTGTGTTTCATCGCCACTAAGAAGGTCAGAGGGATACAATAAACCTGAAATGAAGCATCGGAATCTATATTTAGTGTCACAGGAATGGTTCAAAACATGGACAGTAAGAAGAGTCAGTCTTCTTGTACTTAACTCGGCATTGTGCCTTTTGTATTAAATTCCGATGCAATTTCTGTGTTTCATCGTCAATAAGAAGGTCCTAGGGCAACAGTAAACCTGAAGTCAAGCATCGGAATCTATAAGTAGTGTCACAGGAATGGTTAAAAGAATAGACAATAAGAAGAGTCAGACTTCTTGTACTTCAGCCGGCATTGTGCCTTTTCAATTTAATTCCGATGCCATTTCTGTGTTTCATCGTCAATAAGAAGGTCCAAGGGATACAGTAAACCTGGAGTGTAGCATCGGAATCTATAACTAGTGTCACAGGAATGGTTCTAAACATAGTTAGTAAGAAGAGTCAGTCTACATGTACTTAAGTCTGCATTGTGCCTTTTGTATTTAATTCCGATGCAATTTCTGCGGTACATCGTCAATAAGAAGGTCCAAGGGATACAGTAAACCTGGAGTGTAGCATCGGAATCTATAACTAGTGTCACAGGAATGGTTCAAAACATAGTCAGTCAGAAGAGTCAGTCTACATGTACTTAAGTCGGCATTGTGCTTTTTGTATTTAATTCCGGTGCAATTTCTGTGTTTCATCGTCAATAAGAAGGTCAGAGAGATACATTAAACGTGACGTGAAGCATCGGAACCTACAACTAGTGTCACAGGAATGGTTCAAAACATAGTCAGTAAGAAGAGTCAGTCTTCTTATCCTTAAGTTGGCCTTGTGCCTTTTGTATTTAATTCCGATGCAATTTCTGTGTTTCATCGTCAATAAGAAGGTCCAAGAGATACAGTAAACCTGGAGTGAAACATCGGCATCTATAACTAGTGTCAGAGGAATGGTTCAAAACATAGACAGTACTTAAATCGGCATTGTGATTTTTGTATTTAATTCCGAAGCAATGTCTGTGTATCATCGTCAATAAGAAGGTCCAAATGATACAGTAAACCTGAAGTGAAGCATCGGAATCTATAACTAGTGTCACAGGAATGGTTCAAAACATAGTCAGTAAGAAGAGTCGGTCTTCATGTACTTAAGTCAGCATTGTGCCTTTGTATTTAATTCCGATGCATTTTCTGTGTTTCATCGTCAGTAACAAGGTCCAAGGGATACAGTAAACCTGAAGTGAAGCATCGGAATCTATAACTAGTGTCACAGGAATGGTTCAAAACATAGTCAGTAAGAAGAATCAGTCTTCATGTACTTAAGTCGTTATTGTGCCTTTTGTATTTCATTCCGGTGCAATTTCTGTGTTTCATCGTCAATAAGAAGGTCCATGGGATACAGTAAACCTGGAGTGAAGCATCGGAATCTATAACTAGTGTCACAGGAATGGTTCAAAACATAGACAGTAAGAAGATACAGTCTTCTTGTACTTAAGTCGGCATTGTGCCTTTTGTATTTAATTCCCATGTAATTTCTGTGTTTCATCGTCAATAAGAAGGTCCAAGGGATACAGTAAACCGGGAGTGTAGCATCGGAATCTATAACTAGTGTCACAGGAATGGTTCAAAACATAGTCAGTAAGAAGAGTCAGTCTTCTTATCCTTAAGTTGTCCTTGTGCCTTTTATATTTAATTCCGATGCAATTTCTGTGTTTCATCGTCAATAAGAAGGTCCAAGAGATACAGTAAACCTGCAGTGAAACATCGGCATCTATAACTAGTGTCACAGGAATGGTTCAAAACATAGACAGTACTTAAATCGGCATTGTGATTTTTGTATTTAATTCCGAAGCAATTTCTGTGTTTCATCGTCAATAAGAAGGTCCAAGGGATACAGTAAACCTGAAGTGAAGCATCGGAATCTATAACTAGTGTCACGGGAATGGTTCAAAGCATAGTCAGTAAGAAGAGTCGGTCTTCATGTACTTAAGTCAGCATTGTGCCTTTGTATTTAATTCCGATGCAATTTCTGTGTATCATCGTCAATAACAAGGTCCAAGGGATACAGTAAACCTGAAATGAAGCATCGGAATCTATAACTAGTGTCACAGGAATGGTTCAAAACATAGTCAGTAAGAAGAGTCAGTCTTCATGTACTTAAGTCGCTATTGTGCGTTTTGTATTTCATTCCGGTGCAATTTCTGTGTTTCATCGTCAATAAGAAGGTCCAAGGGATACAGTAAACCTGGAGTGAAGCATCGGAATCTATAACTAGTGTTACAGGAATTGTTCAAAACATAGACAGTAAGAAGATACAGTCTTCTTGTACTTAAGTCGGCATTGTGTCTTTTGTATTTAATTCCGATGCAATTTCTGTGTTTCATCGTCAATAAGAAGGTGCAAGGTATACAGTAAACCTGAAGTGAAGCATCGGAATCTATAACTAGTGTCACAGGATGGTTCAAAACATAGACGGTAAGAAGAGTCAGTCTTCTTGTACTTATGTCGGCATTGTGCCTTTTGTATTTAATTCCGATGCAATTTCTGTGTTTCATCGTCAATAAGAAGGTCAGAGGAAAACAGTAAACCTGAAGTGAAGCATCGGAATCTATAACTAGTGTTACAGGAATGGGTCAAATCATAGACTGGAAGAAGAGTCAGTCTTCTTGTACTTGAGTCGGCATTGTGCCTTTTGTATTTAATTCCGATGCAATTTCTGTGTTTCATCGTCAATAAGAAGGTGCAAGGGATACAGTAAACCTGAAGTGAAGCATCGGAATCTATAACTAGTGTCACAGGATGGTTCAAAACGTAGACAGTAAGAAGAGTCAGCCTTCTTGTACTTAAGTAGGCATTGTGCCTTTTCTATTTCATTCGGATGTAATTTCTGTGTTTCATTGTCAATAAGAAGGTCCAAATGATACAGTAAACCTGAAGTGAAGCATCGGAATCTAAAACTAGTGTCACAGGAATGGTTCAAAACATAGTCAGTAAGAAGAGTCAGTCTTCTTGTCCTTAAATCGGCGTTGTGCCTATTGTATTTAATTCCGATGCTATTTCTGTGTTTCATCGTCAATAAGAAGGTCCAAGGGATGCAGTAAACATGGAGTGAAGCATCGGAATCAATAACTAGTGTCACAGAAATGGTTCAAACATAGACAGGAAGAAGATACAGTCTACTTCTACCTATGTCGGCATTGTGCATTTTGTATTTAATTCCGATGCAATTTCTGTGTTTCATCGTCAATAAGAAGGTCAGAGGGATACAGTAAACCTGAAGTGAAGCATCGGAATCTATAACTAGTGTCACAGGAATGGTTCAAAGCATAGCCAGTAAGAAGAGTCAGTCTTCATGGACTTAAGTCGGCTTTGTGCCTTTTGTATTTAATTCCGATGCAATTTCTGTGTTTCATCGCCAATAAGAAAGTCCAAGGGATACAGTAAACATGAAGTGAAGCATCGGAATCTATAACTAGTGTCACAGGAATGGTTCAAAGCATACTCAGTAAGACGAGTAAATCTTCTTTTACTTAAGTCGCCATTTTGCCTAATCTATTTAATTGCGATGCAATTTCTGTTTTTCATCGTCAATACGAAGGTCCAGGGGATGCAGTAAACCTGCAGTGAAGCATCGGAATCAATAACTTGTGTCAATGGAATGGTTCAAAACATAGTCAGTAAGAAGAGTCATTCTTCATGTACTTAAGTCGGCATTGTGCCTTTTGTATTCATTTCCGGTGCAATTTCTGTGTTTCATCGTCAATAAGAAGGTCTAAGGGATACAGTTAACCGGAAGTGAAGCATTGTAATCTGTGACTAGTGTCACAGGAATGGTTCAAAACATAGACAGGAAGAAGAGTCAGTCGACTTGTACTTGAGTCAGCATTGTGCCTTTTGTATTTAATTCCGATGCAATTTCTGTGTTTCATCGACAATTTCAAGGTCAGAGGGATACATTAATCCTGAAGTGAAGCATCGGAATCTATAACTAGTGTCACAGGAATGGTTCAAAACAAAGACAGTAAGAAGAGTCAGTTTTCTTGTATTTAATTCGGCATTGTGCCTTTTGCATTTAATTCCAATGCAATTTCTGTGTTTCATGGTCAATAAGGAGGTCAGAGGGATACAGTAAACCTGAAGTGAAGCGTCGGAATCTATAGCTAGTGTCACAGGAGTGGTTCAAACATAGACAGTAAGAAGAGTCAGTTTTCTTGTACTTAAGTCGGCATTGTGATTTTTATATTCAATTCCGATGCAATTTCTGCGTTTCATCGTCAATAACAAGGTCCAAGGGATACAGTAAACCTGAAGTGAAGCATCGGAATCTATAACTAGTGTCACAGGAATGGTTCAAAACATAGTCAGTAAGAAGAATCAGTCTTCATGTACTTAAGTCGTTATTGTGCCTTTTGTATTTCATTCCGGTGCAATTTCTGTGTTTCATCGTCAATAAGAAGGTCCAAGGGATACAGTAAACCGGGAGTGTAGCATCGGAATCTATAACTAGTGTCACAGGAATGGTTCAAAACATAGTCAGTAAGAAGAGTCAGTCTTCTTATCCTTAAGTTGTCCTTGTGCCTTTTATATTTAATTCCGATGCAATTTCTGTGTTTCATCGTCAATAAGAAGGTCCAAGAGATACAGTAAACCTGCAGTGAAACATCGGCATCTATAACTAGTGTCACAGGAATGGTTCAAAACATAGACAGTACTTAAATCGGCATTGTGATTTTTGTATTTAATTCCGAAGCAATTTCTGTGTTTCATCGTCAATAAGAAGGTCCAAGGGATACAGTAAACCTGAAGTGAAGCATCGGAATCTATAACTAGTGTCACGGGAATGGTTGAAAACATAGTCAGTAAGAAGAGTCGGTCTTCATGTACTTAAGTCAGCATTGTGCCTTTGTATATAATTCCGATGCAATTTCTGTGTATCATCGTCAATAACAAGGTCCAAGGGATACAGTAAACCTGAAATGAAGCATCGGAATCTATAACTAGTGTCACAGGAATGGTTCAAAACATAGTCAGTAAGAAGAGTCAGTCTTCATGTACTTAAGTCGCTATTGTGCGTTTTGTATTTCATTCCGGTGCAATTTCTGTGTTTCATCGTCAATAAGAAGGTCCAAGGGATACAGTAAACCTGGAGTGAAGCATCGGAATCTATAACTAGTGTTACAGGAATTGTTCAAAACATAGACAGTAAGAAGATACAGTCTTCTTGTACTTAAGTCGGCATTGTGTCTTTTGTATTTAATTCCGATGCAATTTCTGTGTTTCATCGTCAATAAGAAGGTGCAAGGTATACAGTAAACCTGAAGTGAAGCATCGGAATCTAAAACTAGTGTCACAGGAATGGTTCAAAACATAGTCAGTAAGAAGAGTCAGTCTTCTTGTCCTTAAATCGGCGTTGTGCCTATTGTATTTAATTCCGATGCTATTTCTGTGTTTCATCGTCAATAAGAAGGTCCAAGGGATGCAGTAAACATGGAGTGAAGCATCGGAATCAATAACTAGTGTCACAGAAATGGTTCAAACATAGACAGGAAGAAGATACAGTCTACTTCTACCTATGTCGGCATTGTGCATTTTGTATTTAATTCCGATGCAATTTCTGTGTTTCATCGTCAATAAGAAGGTCAGAGGGATACAGTAAACCTGAAGTGAAGCATCGGAATCTATAACTAGTGTCACAGGAATGGTTCAAAACATAGTCAGTAAGAAGAGTCGGTCTTCATGTACTTAAGTCGGCATTGTGCCTTTTGTATTTAATTCCGATGCAATTTCTGGGTTTCATCGTCAATTCGAAGGTCCAAGGGATACAGTAAACCTGAAGTGAAGCATCGGAATCTATAACTAGTGTCACAGGAATGGTTCAAAGCATAGCCAGTAAGAAGAGTCAGTCTTCATGGACTTAAGTCGGCTTTGTGCCTTTTGTATTTAATTCCGATGCAATTTCTGTGCTTCATCGCCAATAAGAAAGTCCAAGGGATACAGTAAACATGAAGTGAAGCATCGGAATCTATAACTAGTGTCACAGGAATGGTTCAAAGCATACTCAGTAAGACGAGTAAATCTTCTTTTACTTAAGTTGCCATTTTGCCTAATCTATTTAATTGCGATGCAATTTCTGTTTTTCATCGTCAATACGAAGGTCCAGGGGATGCAGTAAACCTGCAGTGAAGCATCGGAATCAATAACTTGTGTCAATGGAATGGTTCAAAACACAGTCAGTAAGAAGAGTCATTCTTCATGTACTTAAGTCGGCATTGTGCCTTTTGTATTCATTTCCGGTGCAATTTCTGTGTTTCATCGTCAATAAGAAGGTCTAAGGGATACAGTTAACCGGAAGTGAAGCATTGTAATCTATGACTAGTGTCACAGGAATGGTTCAAAATATAGACAGGAAGAAGAGTCAGTCGACTTGTACTTGAGTCAGCATTGTGCCTTTTGTATTTAATTCCGATGCAATTTCTGTGTTTCATCGACAATTTCAAGGTCAGAGGGATACATTAATCCTGAAGTGAAGCATCGGAATCTATAACTAGTGTCACAGGAATGGTTCAAAACATAGACAGTAAGAAGAGTCAGTTTTCTTGTATTTAATTCGGCATTGTGCCTTTTGCATTTAATTCCAATGCAATTTCTGTGTTTCATCGTCAATAAGGAGGTCAGAGGGATACAGTAAACCTGAAGTGAAGCGTCGGAATCTATAGCTAGTGTCACAGGAGTGGTTCAAACATAGACAGTAAGAAGAGTCAGTTTTCTTGTACTTAAGTCGGCATTGTGCCTTTTGTATTCAATTCCGATGCAATTTCTGCGTTTCGTCGTCAATAAGAAGGTCCACCGGATACAGTAAACCTAAAGTGAAGCATCGGAATCAAAAACCGGTGTAGCAGCAAAGGTTCAAAACATAGACAGGAAGAAGAGCCAGTCTTCTTGTACTTGAGTCGGCATTGTGCCTTTTCAGTTTAATTCAGATGCAGTTTCTGTGTTTCATCGTCAATAAGAAGGTCTGAGGAATTCAGTAAACCTGAAGTGAAGCATCGGAATCTATAACTAGTGACACAGGAATGGTTGAAAACATAGACAGTAAGAAGAGCTAGACTTTAAGTACTTGAGTTGGCATTGTGCCTTTTGTATTTAATTCCGATGCAATTTCTGTGTTTCATCGTCAATAAGAAGGTCAGAGGGATACAGTAAACCTGAAGTGAAGCATCGGAATCTATAACTAGTGTCACAGCAATGGTTCACAACATAGACAGTAAGAAGAGTCAGTTTTCTTGTACCTAAGTCGGTATTGAGCCTTTTGTATTTAATTCCGATGCAACTTCTGTGTTTCATCGTGATTAATAAGGTCCATGGGATACAGTAAACCTGAAGTGAGGCAACGGAATCTAAGACCTGTCTCACAGGAAAGGTTCAAAACATAGGCAGTAAGAAGAGCCAGTCTTCTTGTACTTGAGTCGGCATTGTGCCTTTTGTATTTATTTCCAATGAAATTTCTGTGTTTCATCGTCAATAAGAGGGTCAGAGGGATACAGTAAACGAGAAGTGAAGCATCGGAATCTATAAGTAGTGTCACATGAATGGTTCAAATCATAGACAGTAAGAAGAGTCCGTTTTCTTGTACTTAAGTCGGCATTGTGCCTTTTGAGTTTAATTCCGATGCACTTCCTGTGTTTCATCGTCAATAAGAAGGTCAGAGAGATACAGTAAACCTGAAGTGAAGCATCGTAATCTATAACTAGTGTCACAAGAATGGTTCAGAACATAGACAGTAAGAAGAGTCCGTTTTCTTGTACTTAAGTCGGCATTGTGCCTTTTGTATCTAATCTCGATGCAATTTCATTTTTTCATCGTCATTAAGAAGGTCAGAGGGATACAGTAAACCTGACGTGAAGCATCGGAATCTAAAACCGGTCTCACAGGAAAGGTTCAAAACATAGACAGGAAGAAGAGCCAGTCATCATGTACTTGAGTCGGCATTGTGCCTTTTATATTTAATTCCGATGCAATTTATGTGTTACGTCGTCAAAAAGAATGTCCAATTGATACAGTAAACCTGAAGTGAAGCATCGGAATCTAAAACCGGGCTCACAGGAAAGGTTCAAACATAGACAGTAAGAAGAGCCAGTCTTCTTGTACTTGAGTCGGCATTGTTCCTTTTATATTAAATTCCGATGCAATTTCTGTGTTTCATCGTCAATAAGGAGGTCCTAGGGATACAGTAAACATGAAGTCAAGCATCGAAATCTATAACTAGTGTCACAGGAATGGTTCAAAACATAGACAGTAATAAGAGTCTGTCTTCTTGTACTTAAGTCCACATTATGCCTTTTCTATTTAATTCCGATGCCATTTCTGTGATTTTTCGTCAATAAGAAGGTGAGAGCGATACAGTAAACCTGAAGTGAAGCATCCGAATCTATAAGTAGTGTCACAGGAATGGTTAAAAACATAGTCAGTCAGAAGAGTCAGTCTACATGTACTTAAGTCGGCATTGTGCTTTTTGTATTTAATTCCGGTGCAATTTCTGTGTTTCATCGTCAATAAGAAGGTCAGAGAGATACAATAAACCTGACGTGAAGCATCGGAACCTACAACTAGTGTCACAGGAATGTTTCAAAACATAGTCAGTAAGAAGAGTCAGTCTTCTTATCCTTAAGTTGGCCTTGTGCCTTTTGTATTTAATTCCGATGCAATTTCTGTGTTTCATCGTCAATAAGAAGGTCCAAGAGATACAGTAAACCTGGAGTGAAACATCGGCATCTATAACTAGTGTCAGAGGAATGGTTCAAAACATAGACAGTACTGAAATCGGCATTGTGATTTTCGTATTTAATTCCGAAGCAATTTCTGTGTATCATCGTCAATAAGAAGGTCCAAGGGATACAGTAAACCTGAAGTGAAGCATCGGAATCTATAACTAGTGTCACAGGAATGGTTCAAAACATAGTCAGTAAGAAGAGTCGGTCTTCATGTACTTAAGTCAGCATTGTGCCTTTGTATTTAATTCCGATGCAATTTCTGTGTTTCATCGTCAATAACAAGGTCCAAGGGATACAGTAAACCTGAAGTGAAGCATCGGAATCTATAACTAGTGTCACAGGAATGGTTCAAACATAGTCAGTAAGAAGAATCAGTCTTCATGTACTTAAGTCGTTATTGTGCCTTTTGTATTTCATTCCGGTGCAATTTCTGTGTTTCATCGTCAATAAGAAGGTCCAAGGGATACAGTAGACCTGGAGTGAAGCATCGGAATCTATAACTAGTGTCACAGGAATGGTTCAAAACATAGACAGTAAGAAGATACAGTCTTCTTGTACTTAAGTCGGCATTGTGCCTTTTGTATTTAATTCCCATGCAATTTCTGTGTTTCATCGTCAATAAGAAGGTCCAAGGGATACAGTAAACCGGGAGTGTAGCATCGGAATCTATAACTAGTGTCACAGGAATGGTTCAAAACATAGTCACTAAGAAGAGTCAGACTTCTTATCCTTAAGTTGGCCTTGTGCCTTTTATATTTAATTCCGATGCAATTTCTGTGTTTCATCGTCAATAAGAAGGTCCAAGAGATACAGTAAACCTGCAGTGAAACATCGGCATCTATAACTAGTGTCACAGGAATGGTTCAAAACATAGACAGTACTTAAATCGGCATTGTGATTTTTGTATTTAATTCCGGTGCAATTTCTGTGTTTCATCGTCAATAAGAAGGTCCAAGGGATACAGTAAACCTGGAGTGAAGCATCGGAATCTATAACTAGTGTCACAGGAATGGTTCAAAACATAGTCAGTAAGAAGATACAGTCTTCTTGTACTTAAGTCGGCATTGTGTCTTTTGTATTTAATTCCGATGCAATTTCTGTGTTTCATCGTCAATAAGAAGGTGCAAGGTATACAGTAAACCTGAAGTGAAGCATCGGAATCTATAACTAGTGTCACAGGATGGTTCAAAACATAGACAGTAAGAAGAGTCAGTCTTCTTGTACTTAAGTCGGCATTGTGCCTTTTGTATTTAATTCCGATGCAATTTCTGTGTTTCATCGTCAATAAGAAGGTCAGAGGAAAACAGTAAACCTGAAGTGAAGCATCGGAATCTATAACTAGTGTTACAGGAATGGTTCAAATCATAGACTGGAAGAAGAGTCAGTCTTCTTGTACTTGAGTCGGCATTGTGCCTTTTGTATTTAATTCCGATGCAATTTCTGTGTTTCATCGTCAATAAGAAGGTGCAAGGGATACAGTAAACCTGAAGTGAAGCATCGGAATCTATAACTAGTGTCACAGGATGGTTCAAAACAGTCAGTAAGAAGAGTCAGTCTTCTTATCCTTAAGTTGGCCTTGTGCCTTTTATATTTAATTCCGATGCAATTTCTGTGTTTCATCGTCAATAAGGAGGTCCAAGAGATACAGTAAACCTGCAGTGAAACATCGGCATCTATAACTAGTGTCACAGGAATGGTTCAAAACATAGACAGTACTTAAATCGGCATTGTGATTTTTGTATTTAATTCCGAAGCAATTTCTGTGTTTAATCGTCAATAAGAAGGTCCAAGGGATACAGTAAACCTGAAGTGAAGCATCGGAATCTATAACTAGTGTCACGGGAATGGTTCAAAGCATAGTCAGTAAGAAGAGTCAGTCTTCTTGTCCTTAAATCGGCGTTGTGCCTATTGTATTTAATTCCGATGCTATTTCTGTGTTTCATCGTCAATAAGAAGGTCCAAGGGAAGCAGTAAACATGGAGTGAAGCATCGGAATCAATAACTAGTGTCACAGGAATGGTTCAAACATAGACAGGAAGAAGATACAGTCTACTTCTACTAAAGTCGGCATTGTGCATTTTGTATTTAATTCCGATGCAATTTCTGTGTTTCATCGTCAATAAGAAGGTCAGAGGGATACAGTAAACCTGAAGTGAAGCATCGGAATCTATAACTAGTGTCACAGGAATGGTTCAAAACATAGTCAGTAAGAAGAGTCGGTCTTCATGTACTTAAGTCGGCATTGTGCCTTTTGTATTTAATTCCGATGCAATTTCTGTGTTTCATCGTCAATTCGAAGGTCCAAGGGATACAGTAAACCTGAAGTGAAGCATCGGAATCTATAACTAGTGTCACAGGAATGGTTCAAAGCATAGTCAGTAAGAAGAGTCAGTCTTCATGGACTTAAGTCGGCTTTGTGCCTTTTGTATTTAATTCGGATGCAATTTCTGTGTTTCATCGCCAATAAGAAGGTCCTAGGGCTACAGAAAACCTGAAGTCAAGCATCGGAATCTATAAGTAGTGTCACAGGAATGGTTAAAAGCATAGACAATAAGAAGAGTCAGTCTTCTTGTACTTCAGCCGGCATTGTGCCTTTTCTATTTAATTCCGATGCCATTTCTGTGTTTCATCGTCAATAGGAAGGTCCAAGGTATTCAGTAAACCTGGAGTGTAGCATCGGAATCTATAACTAGTGTCACAGGAATGGTTCAAAACATAGTCAGTAAGAAGAGTCAGTCTACATGTACTTAAAACTGCATTGTGCCTTTTGTATTTAATTCCGATGCAATTTTTGTGGTTCATCGTCAATAAGAAGGTCCAAGGGATACAGTAAACCTGGAGTGTAGCATCGGAATATATAACTAGTGTCACAGGAATGGTTCAAAACATAGTCAGTAAGAAGAGTCAGTCTACATGTACTTAAGTCGTTATTGTGCATTTTGTATTTCATTCCGGTGCAATTTCTGTGTTTCATCGTCAATAAGAAGGTCCAAGGGATACAGTAAACCTGGAGTGTAGCATCGGAATCTATAACTAGTGTCTCAGGAATGGTTCAAAACATAGTCAGTAAGAAGAGTAAGTCTACATGTACTTAAGTCTGCATTGTGCCTTTTGTATTTAATTCCGATGCAATTTCTGTGGTTCATCGTCAATAAGAAGGTCCAAGGGATACAGTAAACCTGGAGTGAAGCATCGGAATCTATAACTAGTGTCACAGGAATGGTTCAAAACATAGACAGCAAGAAGATACAGTCTTCTTGTACATAAGTCGGCATTGTGCCTTTTGTATTTAATTCCGATGCAATTTCTGTGTTTCATCGTCAATAAGAAGGTCCAAGGGATACAGTAAACCTGAAGTGAAGCATCGGAATCTATAACTAGTGTCACAGGATGGTTCAAAACATAGACAGTGAGAAGAGTCAGTCTTCTTGTACTTAAGTCGGCATTCTGCCTTTTGTATTTCATTCCGATGCAATTTCTGTGTTTCATCGTCAATAAGGTCAGAGAAATACAGTAAACCTGAAGTGAAGCATCGGAATCTATAACTAGTGTCACAGGAATGGTTCAAATCATAGACAGGAAGAAGAGTCAGTCTTCTTGTACTTGAGTCGGCTTTGTGCCTTTTGTATTTAATTCCGATGTAATTTCTGTGTTTCATTGTCAATAAGAAGGTCCAAATGATACAGTAAACCTGAAGTGAAGCAACGGAATCTAAAACTAGTGTCACAGGAATGGTTCAAATCATAGTCAGTAAGAAGAGTCAGTCGTCTTGTCCTTAAGTCGGCGTTGTGGCTATTGTATTTAATTCCGATGCTATTTCTGTGTTTCATCGTTAATAAGAAGGTCCAAGTGATACAGTAAACCAGGAGTGAAGCATCGGAATTAATAACTAGTGTCACAGGAATGGTTCAAAACATAGACAGGAAGAAGATAAAGCCTACTTCTACTTAAGTCGGCATTGTGCCTTTTGTATTTAATTCCGATGCAATTTCTGTGTTTCATCGTCAATAAGAAGGTCAGAGGGATACAGTAAACCTGAAGCATCGGAATCTATAACTAGTGTCACAGGATTGGTTCAAAACATAGTCAGTTAGAAGAGTCGGTCTTCATGTACTTAAGTCGGCATTGTGCCTTTTGTATTTAATTCCGAAGCAATTTCTGTGTTTCATCGTCAATACGAAGGTCCAAGGGATACAGTAAACCTGCAGTGAAACATCGGCATCTATAACTAGTGTCACAGGAATGGTTCAAAACATAGACAGTACTTAAATCGGCATTGTGATTTTTGTATTTAATTCCGAAACAATTTCTGTGTTTCATCGTCAATAAGAAGGTCCAAGGGATACAGTAAACCTGAAGTGAAGCATCGGAATCTATAACTAGTGTCACGGGAATGGTTCAAAACATAGTCAGTAAGAAGAGTCGGTCTTCATGTACTTAAGTCAGCATTGTGCCTTTGTATTTAATTCCGATGCAATTTCTGTGTATCATCGTCAATAACAAGGTTCAAGGGATACAGTAAACCTGAAATGAAGCATCGGAATCTGAAACTAGTGTCACAGGAATGGTTCAAAACATAGTCAGTAAGAAGAGTCAGTCTTCATGTACTTAAGTCGTTACTGTGCGTTTTGTATATCATTCCGGTGAAATTTCTGTGTTTCATCGTCAATAAGAAGGTCAGAGGAAAACAGTAAACCTGAAGTGAAGCATCGGAATCTATAACTAGTGTTACAGGAATGGTTCAAAGCATAGACTGGAAGAAGAGTCAGTCTTCTTGTACTTGAGTCGGCATTGTGCCTTTTGTATTTAATTCCGATGCAATTTCTGTGTTTCATCGTCAATAAGAAGGTGCAAGGGATACAGTAAACCTGAAGTGAAGCATCGGAATCTATAACTAGTGTCACAGGATGGTTCAAAACATAGTCAGTAAGAAGAGTCAGTCTTCTTATCCTTAAGTTGGCCTTGTGCCTTTTATATTTAATTCCGATGCAATTTCTGTGTTTCATCGTCAATAAGAAGGTCCAAGAGATACAGTAAACCTGCAGTGAAACATCGGCATCTATAACTAGTGTCACAGGAATGGTTCAAAACATAGACAGTACTTAAATCGGCATTGTGATTTTTGTATTTAATTCCGAAGCAATTTCTGTGTTTCATCGTCAATAAGAAGGTCCAAGGGATACAGTAAACCTGAAGTGAAGCATCGGAATCTATAACTAGTGTCACGGGAATGGTTCAAAACATAGTCAGTAAGAAGAGTCAGTCTTCTTGTCCTTAAATCGGCGTTGTGCCTATTGTATTTAATTCCGATGCTATTTCTGTGTTTCATCGTCAATAAGAAGGTCCAAGGGATGCAGTAAACATGGAGTGAAGCATCGGAATCAATAACTAGTGTCACAGGAATGGTTCAAACATAGACAGGAAGAAGATACAGTCTACTTCTACTTAAGTCGGCATTGTGCATTTTGTATTTAATTCCGATGCAATTTCTGTGTTTCATCGTCAATAAGAAGGTCAGAGGGATACAGTAAACCTGAAGTGAAGCATCGGAATCTATAACTAGTGTCACAGGAATGGTTCAAAACATAGTCAGTAAGAAGAGTCGGTCTTCATGTACTTAAGTCGGCATTGTGCCTTTTGTATTTAATTCCGATGCAATTTCTGTGTTTCATCGTCAATTCGAAGGTCCAAGGGATACAGTAAACCTGAAGTGAAGCATCGGAATCTATAACTAGTGTCACAGGAATGGTTCAAAGCATAGTCAGTAAGAAGAGTCAGTCTTCATGGACTTAAGTCGGCTTTGTGCCTTTTGTATTTAATTCGGATGCAATATCTGTGTTTCATCGCCAATAAGAAGGTCCTAGGGCTACAGAAAACCTGAAGTCAAGCATCAGAATCTATAAGTAGTGTCACAGGAATGGTTAAAAGCATAGACAATAAGAAGAGTCAGTCTTCTTGTACTTCAGCCGGCATTGTGCCTTTTCTATTTAATTCCGATGCCATTTCTGTGTTTCATCGTCAATAGGAAGGTCCAAGGGATTCAGTAAACCTGGAGTGTAGCATCGGAATCTATAACTAGTGTCACAGGAATGGTTCAAAACATAGTCAGTAAGAAGAGTCAGTCTACATGTACTTAAAACTGCATTGTGCCTTTTGTATTTAATTCCGATGCAATTTTTGTGGTTCATCGTCAATAAGAAGGTCCAAGGGATACAGTAAACCTGGCGTGTAGCATCGGAATATATAACTAGTGTCACAGGAATGGTTCAAAACATAGTCAGTAAGAAGAGTCAGTCTACATGTACTTATGTCGTTATTGTGCATTTTGTATTTCATTCCGGTGCAATTTCTGTGTTTCATCGTCAATAAGAAGGTCCAAGGGATACAGTAAACCTGGAGTGTAGCATCGGAATCTATAACTAGTGTCTCAGGAATGGTTCAAAACATAGTCAGTAAGAAGAGTAAGTCTACATGTACTTAAGTCTGCATTGTGCCTTTTGTATTTAATTCCGATGCAATTTCTGTGGTTCATCGTCAATAAGAAGGTCCAAGGGATACAGTAAACCTGGAGTGAAGCATCGGAATCTATAACTAGTGTCACAGGAATGGTTCAAAACATAGACAGCAAGAAGATACAGTCTTCTTGTACTTAAGTCGGCATTGTGCCTATTGTATTTAATTCCGATGCAATTTCTGTGTTTCATCGTCAATAAGAAGGTCCAAGGGATACAGTAAACCTGAAGTGAAGCATCGGAATCTATAACTAGTGTCACAGGATGGTTCAAAACATAGACAGTGAGAAGAGTCAGTCTTCTTGTACTTAAGTCGGCATTCTGCCTTTTGTATTTCATTCCGATGCAATTTCTGTGTTTCATCGTCAATAAGGTCAGAAGAATACAGTAAACCTGAAGTGAAGCATCGGAATCTATAACTAGTGTCACAGGAATGGTTCAAATCATAGACAGGAAGAAGAGTCAGTCTTCTTGTACTTGAGTCGGCTTTGTGCCTTTTGTATTTAATTCCGATGTAATTTCTGTGTTTCATTGTCAATAAGAAGGTCCAAATGATACAGTAAACCTGAAGTGAAGCATCGGAATCTAAAACTAGTGTCACAGGAATGGTTCAAATCATAGTCAGTAAGAAGAGTCAGTCTTCTTGTCCTTAAGTCGGCGTTGTGGCTATTGTATTTAATTCCGATGCTATTTCTGTGTTTCATCGTTAATAAGAAGGTCCAAGGGATACAGTAAACCAGGAGTGAAGCATCGGAATTAATAACTAGTGTCACAGGAATGGTTCAAAACATAGACAGGAAGAAGATACAGCCTACTTCTACTTAAGTCGGCATTGTGCCTTTTGTATTTAATTCCGTTGCAATTTCTGTGTTTCATCGTCAATAAGAAGGTCAGAGGGATACAGTAAACCTGAAGTGAAGCATCGGAATCTATAACTAGTGTCACAGGATTGGTTCAAAACATAGTCAGTTAGAAGAGTCGGTCTTCATGTACTTAAGTCAGCATTGTGCCTTTTGTATTTAATTCCGAAGCAATTTCTGTGTTTCATCGTCAATACGAAGGTCCAAGGGATACAGTAAACCTGCAGTGAAACATCGGCATCTATAACTAGTGTCACAGGAATGGTTCAAAACATAGACAGTACTTAAATCGGCATTGTGATTTTTGTATTTAATTCCGAAACAATTTCTGTGTTTCATCGTCAATAAGAAGGTCCAAGGGATACAGTAAACCTGAAGTGAAGCATCGGAATCTATAACTAGTGTCACGGGAATGGTTCAAAACATAGTCAGTAAGAAGAGTCGGTCTTCATGTACTTAAGTCAGCATTGTGCCTTTGTATTTAATTCCGATGCAATTTCTGTGTATCATCGTCAATAACAAGGTCCAAGGGATACAGTAAACCTGAAATGAAGCATCGGAATCTGAAACTAGTGTCACAGGAATGGTTCAAAACATAGTCAGTAAGAAGAGTCAGTCTTCATGTACTTAAGTCGTTATTGTGCGTTTTGTATATCATTCCGGTGCAATTTCTGTGTTTCATCGTCAATAAGAAGGTCCAAGGGATACAGTAAACCTGGAGTGAAGCATCGGAATCTATAACTAGTGTCACAGGAATGGTTCAAAACATAGTCAGTAAGAAGAATCAGTCTTCATGTACTTAAGTCGTTATTGTGCCTTTTGTATTTCATTCCGGTGCAATTTCTGTGTTTCATCGTCAATAAGAAGGTCCAAGGGATACAGTAAACCTGGAGTGAAGCATCGGAATCTATAGCTAGTGTCACAGGAATGGTTCAAAACATAGACAGTAAGAAGATACAGTCTTCTTGTACTTAAGTCGGCATTGTGCCTTTTGTATTTAATTCCCATGCAATTTCTGTGTTTCATCGTCAATAAGAAGGTCCAAGGGATACAGTAAACCGGGAGTGTAGCATCGGAATCTATAACTAGTGTCACAGGAATGGTTCAAATCATAGTCAGTAAGAAGAGTCAGTCTTCTTATCCTTAAGTTGGCCTTGTGCCTTTTATATTCAATTCCGATGCAATTTCTGTGTTTCATCGTCAATAAGAAGGTCCAAGAGATACAGTAAACCTGCAGTGAAACATCGGCATCTATAACTAGTGTCACAGGAATGGTTCAAAACAAGGACAGTACTTAAATCGGCATTGTGATTTTTGTATTTAATTCCGAAGCAATTTCTGTGTTTCATCGTCAATAAGAAGGTCCAAGGGATACAGTAAACCTGAAGTGAAGCATCGGAATCTATAACTAGTGTCACGGGAATGGTTGAATACATAGTCAGTAAGAAGAGTCGGTCTTCATGTACTTAAGTCAGCATTGTGCCTTTGTATCTAATTCCGATGCAATTTCTGTGTATCATCGTCAATAACAAGGTCCAAGGGATACAGTAAACCTGAAATGAAGCATCGGAATCTATAACTAGTGTCACAGGAATGGTTCAAAACATAGTCAGTAATAAGAGTCAGTCTTCATGTACTTAAGTCGCTATTGTGCGTTTTGTATTTCATTCCGGTGCAATTTCTGTGTTTCATCGTCAATAAGAAGGTCCAAGGGATACAGTAAACCTGGAGTGAAGCATCGGAATCTATAACTAGTGTCACAGGAATGGTTCAAAACATAGACAGTAAGAAGATACAGTCTTCTTGTACTTAAGTCGGCATTGTGTCTTTTGTATTTAATTCCGATGCAATTTCTGTGTTTCATCGTCAATAAGAAGGTGCAAGGTATACAGTAAACCTGAAGTGAAGCATCGGAATCTATAACTAGTGTCACAGGATGGTTCAAAACATAGACAGTAAGAAGAGTCAGTCTTCTTGTACTTAAGTCGGCATTGTGCCTTTTGTATTTAATTCCAATGCAATTTCTGTGTTTCATCGTCAATAAGAAGGTCAGAGGAAAACAGTAAACCTGAAGTGAAGCATCGGAATCTATAACTAGTGTTACAGGAATGGTTCAAATCATAGACTGGAAGAAGAGTCAGTCTTCTTGTACTTGAGTCGGCATTGTGCCTTTTGTATTTAATTCCGATGCAATTTCTGTGTTTCATCGTCAATAAGAAGGTGCAAGGGATACAGTAAAAATGAAGTGAAGCATCGGAATCTATAACTAGTGTCACGGGATGGTTCAAAACATAGTCAGTAAGAAGAGTCAGTCTTCTTATCCTTAAGTTGGCCTTGTGCCTTTTATATTTAATTCCGACGCAATTTCTGTGTTTCATCGTCAATAAGAAGGTCCAAGAGATACAGTAAACCTGCAGTGAAACGTCGGCATCTATAACTAGTGTCACAGGAATGGTTCAAAACATAGACAGTACTTAAATCGGCATTGTGATTTTTGTATTTAATTCCGAAGCAATTTCTGTGTTTCATCGTCAATAAGAAGGTCCAAGGGATACAGTAAACCTGAAGTGAAGCATCGGAATCTATAACTAGTGTCACAGGAATGGTTCAAAACATAGACAGTAAGAAGATACAGTCTTCTTGCACTTAAGTCGGCATTGTGCCTTTTGTATTTAATTCCCATGCAATTTCTGTGTTTCATCGTCAATAAGAAGGTCCAAGGGATACAGTAAACCGGGAGTGTAGCATCGGAATCTATAACTAGTGTCACAGGAATGGTTCAAAACATAGTCAGTAAGAAGAGTCAGTCTTCTTATCCTTAAGTTGGCCTTGTGCCTTTTATATTCAATTCCGATGCTATTTCTGTATTTCATCGTCAATAAGAAGGTCCAAGAGATACAGTAAACCTGCAGTGAAACATAGGCATCTATAACTAGTGTCACAGGAATGGTTCAAAACAAGGCAGTACTTAAATCGGCATTGTGATTTTTGTATTTAATTCCGAAGCAATTTCTGTGTTTCATCGTCAATAAGAAGGTCCAAGGGATACAGTAAACCTGAAGTGAAGCATCGGAATCTATAACTAGTGTCACGGGAATGGTTCAAAACATAGTCAGTAAGAAGAGTCGGTCTTCATGTACTTAAGTCAGCATTGTGCCTTTGTATTTAATTCCGAAGCAATTTCTGTGTATCATCGTCAATAACAAGGTCGGAGGAATACAGTAAACCTGAAGTGAAGCATCGGAATCTATAACTAGTGTCACAGGAATGGTTCAAATCATAGTCAGTAAGAAGAGTCAGTCTTGTTGTCCTTAAATCGGCGTTGTGCCTATTGTATTTAATTCCGATGCTATTTCTGTGTTTCATCGTCAATAAGAAGGTCCAAGGGATCCAGTAAACATGGAGTGAAGCATCGAAATCAATAACTAGTGTCACAGGAATGGTTCAAAACATAGACAGGAAGAAGATACAGTCTACTTCTACTTAAGTCGGCATTGTGCCTTTTGTATTTAATTCCGATGCAATTTCTGTGTTTCATCGTCAATAAGAAGGTCCAAGGGATACAGTAAACCTGAAGTGAAGCATCGGAATCTATAACCAGTGTCACAGGATGGTTCAAAGCATAGACAATAAGAAGAGTCAGTCTTCTTGTACTTCAGCCGGCATTGTGCCTTTTCTATTTATTTCCGATGCCATTTCAGTGTTTCATCGTCAATAAGAAGGTCCAAGGTATACAGTAAACCTGGAGTGTATCATCGGAATCTATAACTAGTGTCACAGGAATGGTTCAAAGCATAGTCAGTAAGAAGAGTCAGTCTACATGTACTTAAGTCTGCATTGTGCCTTTTGTATTTAATTCCGATGTAATTTCTGTGGTTCATCGTCAATAAGAAGGTCCAAGGGATACAGTAAACCTGGAGTAAAGCATCGGAAGCTATAACTAGTGTCACAGGAATGGTTCAAAATATAGACAGCAAGGAGATACAGTCTTCTTGTACTTAAGTCGGCATTGCGCCTTTTGTATTTAATTCCGATGCAATTTCTGTGTTTCATCGTCAATAAGAAGGTCCAAGGGATACAGTAAACCTGAAGTGAAGCATCGGAATCTATAACTAGTGTCACAGGATGGTTCAAAAGATAGACAGTGAGAAGAGTCAGTCTTCTTGTACTTATGTCGGCATTCTGCCTTTTGTATCTCATTCCGATGCAATTTCTGTGTTACATCGTCAATAACGTCAGAGGAATACAGTAAACCTGAAGTGAAGCATCGGAATCTATAACTAGTGTCACAGGAATGGTTCAAATCATAGACAGGAAGAAGAGTCAGTCTTCTTGTACTTGAGTCGGCTTTGTGCCTTTTGTATTTAATTCCGATGTAATTTCTGTGTTTCATTGTCAATAAGAAGGTCCAAATGATACAGTAAACCTGAAGTGAAGCATCGGAATTTAAACTAGTGTCACAGGAATGGTTCAAATCATAGTCAGTAAGAAGAGTCAGTCTTCTTGTCCTTAAATCGGTGTTGTGCCTAATGTATTTAATTCCGATGCTATTTCTGTGTTTCATCGTTAATAAGAAGGTCCAAGGGATACAGTAAACCTGAAGTGAAGCATCGGAATCTATAACTAGTGTCACAGGAATGGTTCAAATCATAGACAGGAAGAAGATACAGCCTACTTCTACTTAAGTCGGCATTGTGCCTTTTGTATTTAATTCCGATGCAATTTCTGTGTTTCATCGTCAATAAGAAGGTCAGAGGGATACAGTAAACCTGAAGTGAAGCATCGGAATCTATAACTAGTGTCACAGGATTGGTTCAAAACATAGTCAGTTAGAAGAGTCGGTCTTCATGTACTTAAGTCGGCATTGTGCCTTTTGTATTTAATTCCGATGCAATTTCCGAGTTTCATCGTCTATACGAAGGTCCAAGGGATACAGTAAACCTGAAGTGAAGCATCGGAATCTATAACTAGTGTCATAGGAATGGTTCAAAGCATAGTCAGTAAGAAGGGTCAGTCTTCATGGACTTAAGTCGGCTTGGTGCCTTTTGTATTTAATTCCGATGCAATTTCTGTGTTTCATCGTCAATAAGAAGGTCCAAGGGATACAGTAAACATGAAGTGAAGCATCGGAATCTATAACTAGTGTCACAGGAATGGTTCAAAGCATAGTCAGTAAGACGAGTCAATCTTCTTTTACTTAAGTCGCCATTTTGCATAATCTATTTAATTCCGATGCAATTTCAGTGTTTCATCGTCAATAAGAAGGTCCAGGGGATGCAGTAAACCTGCAGTGAAGCATCGGAATCAATAACTTGTGTCAATGGAATATTTCAAACATAGTCAGTAAGAAGAGTCATTCTTCATGTACTTTAGTCGGCATTGTGCCTTTTGTATTTAATTCCGGTGCAATTTCTGCGCTTCATCGTCAATAAGAAGGTCAGAGGGATACAGTAAACCTGAAGTGAAGCATCGGAATCTATAACTAGTGTCACAGGAATGTTTCAAAACATAGACAGTAAGAAGATACAGTCTTCTTGTACTTAAGTCGGCGTTGTGCCTTTTGTATTTAATTCCGATGCAATTTCTGTGTTTCATCGTCAATAAGAAGGTCCAAGGGATACAGAAAACCTGAAGTGAAGCATCGGAATCTATAACTAGTGTCACGGGAATGGTTCAAAACATAGTCAGTAAGAAGAGTCGGTCTTCATGTACTTAAGTCAGCATTGTGCCTTTGTATTTAATTCCGATGCAATTTCTGTGTATCATCGTCAATAACAAGGTCCAAGGGATACAGTAAACCTGAAATGAAGCATCGGAATCTGTAACTAGTGTCACAGGAATGGTTCAAAACATAGTCAGTAAGAAGAGTCAGTCTTCATGTACTTAAGTCGTTATTGTGCGTTTTGTATTTCATTCCGGTGCAATTTCTGTGTTTCATCGTCAATAAGAAGGTCCAAGGGATACGGTAAACCTGGAGTGAAGCATCGGAATCTATAACTAGTGTCACAGGAATGGTTCAAAACATATACAGTAAGAGGATACAGTCTTCTTGTACTTAAGTCGGCATTGTGCCTATTGTATTTAATTCCGATGATATTTCTGTGTTTCATCGTCAATAAGAAGGTCCAAGAGATACAGTAAACCTGCAGTGAAGCATCGGCATCTATAACTAGTGTCACAGGAATGGTTCAAAACAAGGCAGTACTTAAATCGGCATTGTGATTTTTGTATTTAATTCCGAAGCTATTTCTGTGTTTCATCGTCAATAAGAAGGTCCAAGGGATACAGTAAACCTGAAGTGAAGCATCGGAATCTATAACTAGTGTCACAGGAATGTTTCAAAACATAGACAGTAAGAAGATACAGTCTTCTTGTACTTAAGTCGGCGTTGTGCCTTTTGTATTTAATTCCGATGCAATTTCTGTGTTTCATCGTCAATAAGAAGGTCCAAGGGATACAGAAAACCTGAAGTGAAGCATCGGAATCTATAACTAGTGTCACGGGAATGGTTCAAAACATAGTCAGTAAGAAGAGTCGGTCTTCATGTACTTAAGTCAGCACTGTGCCTTTGTATTTAATTCCGATGCAATTTCTGTGTATCATCGTCAATAACAAGGTCTGAGGAATACAGTAAACCTGAAGTGAAGCATCGGAATCTATAACTAGTGTCACAGGAATGGTTCAAATCATAGACAGGAAGAAGAGTCAGTCTTCCTGTACTTGAGTCGGCATTGTGCTTTTTGTATTTAATTCCGATGTAATTTCTGTGTTTCATTGTCAACAAGAAGGTCCAAATGATACAGTAAACCTGAAGTGAAGCATCGGAATCTAAAACTAGTGTCACAGGAATGGTTCAAAACATAGTCAGTAAGAAGAGTCAGTCGTGTTGTCCTTAAATCGGCGTTGTGCCTATTGTATTTAATTCCGATGCTATTTCTGTGTTTCATCGTCAATAAGAAGGTCAGAGGGATACAGTAAACCTGAAGTGAAGCATCGGAATCTATAACTAGTGACATAGGAATGGTTCAAAGCATAGTCAGTAAGAAGGGTCAGTCTTCATGGACTTAAGTCGGCTTGGTGCCTTTTGTATTTAATTCCGATGCAATTTCTGTGTTTCATCGTCAATAAGAAGGTCCAAGGGATACAGTAAACATGAAGTGAAGCATCGGAATCTATAACTAGTGTCACAGGAATGGTTCAAAGCATAGTCAGTAAGACGAGTCAATCTTCTTTTACATAAGTCGCCATTTTGCATAATCTATTTCATTCCGATGCAATTTCAGTGTTTCATCGTCAATAAGAAGGTCCAGGGGTTGCAGTAAACCTGCAGTGAAGCATCGGAATCAATAACTTGTGTCAATGGAATATTTCAAAACATAGTCAGTAAGAAGACTCATTCTTCATGTACTTAAGTCGGCATTGTGCCTTTTGTATTTAATTCCGGTGCAATTTCTGCGCTTCATCGTCAATAAGAAGGTCAGAGGGATACAGTAAACCTGAAGTGAAGCATCGGGATCTATAACTAGTGTCACAGGAATGTTTCAAAACATAGACAGTAAGAAGATACAGTCTTCTTGTACTTAAGTCGGCGTTGTGCCTTTTGTATTTAATTCCGATGCAATTTCTGTGTTTCATCGTCAATAAGAAGGTCCAAGGGATACAGAAAACCTGAAGTGAAGCATCGGAATCTATAACTAGTGTCACGGGAATGGTTCAAAACATAGTCAGTAAGAAGAGTCGGTCTTCATGTACTTAAGTCAGCATTGTGCCTTTGTATTTAATTCCGATGCAATTTCTGTGTATCATCGTCAATAACAAGGTCCAAGGGATACAGTAAACCTGAAATGAAGCATCGGAATCTGTAACTAGTGTCACAGGAATGGTTCAAAACATAGTCAGTAAGAAGAGTCAGTCTTCATGTACTTAAGTCGTTATTGTGCGTTTTGTATTTCATTCCGGTGCAATTTCTGTGTTCCATCGTCAATAAGAAGGTCCAAGGGATACAGTAAACCTGGAGTGAAGCATCGGAATCTATAACTAGTGTCACAGGAATGGTTCAAAACATAGACAGTAAGAGGATACAGTCTTCTTGTACTTAAGTCGGCATTGTGCCTATTGTATTTAACACTCTAAGCGCCAAGCCCGTAAAATTTACGGGCCTGGGATCGCGCGAAAATCACCAAGCCCGTAAAATTTACGGGCCGCTACATTTAATTTCATTCAAAACACTGCAACGTTATTTCTACGGGTTTGGCCAGCGCTATACGTTTTTCAGATGTTTATTAACAAAATGCGTCCATAGATGTCACGGCAGCGCTGTAATTCATGTTAAAACTTATCTTTGCGTTCTCAGTCTGTATATCATTCAGTTGTTTGTCATCATGTTTCGGCGCGGTTTATCAGACGCAGAAATTGCGGATTTGATCAATCATAGCGACACTCTGGATAATGTAGAGAGTGATTCAGACGATTCTGAATGCAATGGTGTGTTTGAAGGTACGTATTTCCGAATTTTCCACGTAATTGTGCAGTACGCACATATCTGTTGAACATGTGTAAACGATGTATGTAGTTACACATAATGTGATATTCTTTTTAGAAGACGAGATTGATGACAGTTTGTCTTCAGATGAAGACGAGAATGATGTTGAAGGTGTTGCTTCAAATCCAGCAGCTGTGCCGTATCCGAAAGACAGTGAGTGGACTGCAGTTGACACCTACCGACCTCTGCCTGTCAACACGACACCCAGGCAGATACTAGTGGATATTGATGAGTCGAGTTCTGTACTGGATTGCAGTAAAGTGTTCCTTACTGACAGTGACGTAAATGAACTCAAGAGACAGACAAATTTGTATGCATCACAGACAATACAGAAGAAAAGAAGAGGAAATAATCTGAAGCCCCATTCAGTTTTGAGTTCGTGGAAGCCAGTGACTATAAGTGAGATGAGGCGTTTCTTGGGTATTATTTTCCACATGTGTGTTTCGAAAAAGCCAAAAATTGCGGACCATTGGAGCACTAATCCTGTTCTTAGTTGTAACTTTTGTCCCCATGTCATGAGCCGTTTGCGTTTCACTCAGATACTGTCATGCTTGCATCTTGTTGACAATTCAAATCAGAAAAAACCAGGCGAAGATGGATTTCATCCACTTTACAAAGTTTTGCCATATTATAATAATTTGAAGGAGCGATGTATCCAGGCATATCGTCCCTCAGAAAAAGTGACAATTGATGAAGGAATTTGCCCATTTCGAGGTCGTGTGAGTTTCCGTGTTTACATGCAAAATAAGCCTCATAAGTATGGACTGAAAGTATATGCTGTTGCTGAAGCCAGTAGTGGCTATGTTGTAAATTTTGAAGTTTATGCTGGTAAGCATATTGTTGACAATTCTTCGTCTGCGGTTATTTTGCGATTGTTGTCTGACAGCAGCTTGCTGAACAAAGGCCACACTGTGTATTTAGATCGATTTTATTCCAGTCCAGAGCTATTTCAGCAACTGGCAGAGAAAGGCACTGGAGCTGTTGGTACTGTGAACAAATCCAGGAAAGGATTGCCTAAAGATTTAGTATCTGCTAAGCTGAAAAAGGGCGAAATGTCTTTTCGGCGTAAAGATAATGTATTGGCAATGAAGTGGAAAGATAAGAGAGATGTGTATACATTGTCTACAAGGCATCAAGCAACATTTGGTACGCATACTAAGAGAAATGGGTCTGTAGTATTGAAACCACTTCAGGTACTTGATTACAACCTCAATAAAATTGGAGTGGATATTGGAGACCAACGCCTGCAGTACAATCCGTTCCAGCACAGAACTGTGAAATGGTGGCGAAAATTATATTTCCATTTGCTGCTTATGGGAGTATCAAATGCATTTTGGCTGTACAATGCAGTGCACAGGAAGAAAATTACAATAACAGACTTTATAACAGTGCTTGCAGTTCAGCTTGTTGAAGACGACACACTTGAATTCATTCCAAGAAATGAAGGAACTGTAGGTCGGCTAACAAAGAGACATTTTTTGCAGCACATACCTGCAACTACTAAGAAGTATGCTGCTCGTGTGTGTCACGTGTGCAGTTCCAGGAGCAAGAAACAGAGTGGCAAGGCTTCTCGCAAAGAGACACGATACGAATGTGAACAGTGTGGCGTTGCACTCTGCCTGGAACCTTGCTTTAAAATTTTCCACACTAAAAAACAATATGATTCTGTGTGAAATTTATATGTAATACTGTATACTATCAGAAACATGTAATGTAGTGCCACAATTTTGGTTAAAAATAAATCACAATTGTATTCCCTTATTCGTATGACTTTTTCTAAATTCTTAAAACATCTAAGTGATTTCTATAACTGTACCTTAAAGCTGTGCATTGTAAAGTAGTTTCTTTCACTCAGAATTAAAGTAGAAATGTGCAGCTTCAAGATGGTACCAAATTTGCCACAATCCAAACAGTAGATTTGATGCAGTAATTTTTTTAATATTGGTAAAATTGCCCGGTTTCTAGGGACGGGTGCATAAAATAGGCCTGGTACAGAGAGTGTTAATTCCGATGCTATTTCTGTGTTTCATCGTCAATAAGAAGGTCCAAGAGATACAGTAAACCTGCAGTGAAGCATCGGCATCTATAACTAGTGTCACAGGAATGGTTCAAAACAAGGCAGTACTTAAATCGGCATTGTGATTTTTGTATTTAATTCCGAAGCTATTTCTGTGTTTCATCGTCAATAAGAAGGTCCAAGGGATACAGTAAACCTGAAGTGAAGCATCGGAATCTATAACTAGTGTCACGGGAATGGTTCAAAACATAGTCAGTAAGAAGAGTCGGTCTTCATGTACTTAAGTCAGCACTGTGCCTTTGTATTTAATTCCGATGCAATTTCTGTGTATCATCGTCAATAACAAGGTCTGAGGAATACAGTAAACCTGAAGTGAAGCATCGGAATCTATAACTAGTGTCACAGGAATGGTTCAAATCATAGACAGGAAGAAGAGTCAGTCTTCCTGTACTTGAGTCGGCATTGTGCTTTTTGTATTTAATTCCGATGTAATTTCTGTGTTTCATTGTCAACAAGAAGGTCCAAATGATACAGTAAACCTGAAGTGAAGCATCGGAATCTAAAACTAGTGTCACAGGAATGGTTCAAAACATAGTCAGTAAGAAGAGTCAGTCGTGTTGTCCTTAAATCGGCGTTGTGCCTATTGTATTTAATTCCGATGCTATTTCTGTGTTTCATCGTCAATAAGAAGGTCAGAGGGATACAGTAAACCTGAAGTGAAGCATCGGAATCTATAACTAGTGACATAGGAATGGTTCAAAGCATAGTCAGTAAGAAGGGTCAGTCTTCATGGACTTAAGTCGGCTTGGTGCCTTTTGTATTTAATTCCGATGCAATTTCTGTGTTTCATCGTCAATAAGAAGGTCCAAGGGATACAGTAAACATGAAGTGAAGCATCGGAATCTATAACTAGTGTCACAGGAATGGTTCAAAGCATAGTCAGTAAGACGAGTCAATCTTCTTTTACATAAGTCGCCATTTTGCATAATCTATTTCATTCCGATGCAATTTCAGTGTTTCATCGTCAATAAGAAGGTCCAGGGGTTGCAGTAAACCTGCAGTGAAGCATCGGAATCAATAACTTGTGTCAATGGAATATTTCAAAACATAGTCAGTAAGAAGACTCATTCTTCATGTACTTAAGTCGGCATTGTGCCTTTTGTATTTAATTCCGGTGCAATTTCTGCGCTTCATCGTCAATAAGAAGGTCAGAGGGATACAGTAAACCTGAAGTGAAGCATCGGGATCTATAACTAGTGTCACAGGAATGTTTCAAAACATAGACAGTAAGAAGATACAGTCTTCTTGTACTTAAGTCGGCGTTGTGCCTTTTGTATTTAATTCCGATGCAATTTCTGTGTTTCATCGTCAATAAGAAGGTCCAAGGGATACAGAAAACCTGAAGTGAAGCATCGGAATCTATAACTAGTGTCACGGGAATGGTTCAAAACATAGTCAGTAAGAAGAGTCGGTCTTCATGTACTTAAGTCAGCATTGTGCCTTTGTATTTAATTCCGATGCAATTTCTGTGTATCATCGTCAATAACAAGGTCCAAGGGATACAGTAAACCTGAAATGAAGCATCGGAATCTGTAACTAGTGTCACAGGAATGGTTCAAAACATAGTCAGTAAGAAGAGTCAGTCTTCATGTACTTAAGTCGTTATTGTGCGTTTTGTATTTCATTCCGGTGCAATTTCTGTGTTTCATCGTCAATAAGAAGGTCCAAGGGATACAGTAAACCTGGAGTGAAGCATCGGAATCTATAACTAGTGTCACAGGAATGGTTCAAAACATAGACAGTAAGAGGATACAGTCTTCTTGTACTTAAGTCGGCATTGTGCCTATTGTATATTCCGATGCTATTTCTGTGTTTCATCGTCAATAAGAAGGTCCAAGAGATACAGTAAACCTGCAGTGAAGCATCGGCATCTATAACTAGTGTCACAGGAATGGTTCAAAACAAGGCAGTACTTAAATCGGCATTGTGATTTTTGTATTTAATTCCGAAGCTATTTCTGTGTTTCATCGTCAATAAGAAGGTCCAAGGGATACAGTAAACCTGAAGTGAAGCATCGGAATCTATAACTAGTGTCACGGGAATGGTTCAAAACATAGTCAGTAAGAAGAGTCGGTCTTCATGTACTTAAGTCAGCACTGTGCCTTTGTATTTAATTCCGATGCAATTTCTGTGTATCATCGTCAATAACAAGGTCTGAGGAATACAGTAAACCTGAAGTGAAGCATCGGAATCTATAACTAGTGTCACAGGAATGGTTCAAATCATAGACAGGAAGAAGAGTCAGTCATCCTGTACTTGAGTCGGCATTGTGCCTTTTGTATTTAATTCCGATGTAATTTCTGTGTTTCATTGTCAATAAGAAGGTCCAAATGATACAGTAAACCTGAAGTGAAGCATCGGAATCTAAAACTAGTGTCACAGGAATGGTTCAAAACATAGTCAGTAAGAAGAGTCAGTCTTGTTGTCCTTAAATCGGCGTTGTGCCTATTGTATTTAATTCCGATGCTATTTCTGTGTTTCATCGTCAATAAGAAGGTCAGAGGGATACAGTAAACCTGAAGTGAAGCATCGGAATCTATAACTAGTGACATAGGAATGGTTCAAAGCATAGTCAGTAAGAAGGGTCAGTCTTCATGGACTTAAGTCGGCTTGGTGCCTTTTGTATTTAATTCCGATGCAATTTCTGTGTTTCATCGTCAATAAGAAGGTCCAAGGGATACAGTAAACATGAAGTGAAGCATCGGAATCTATAACTAGTGTCACAGGAATGGTTCAAAGCATAGTCAGTAAGACGAGTCAATCTTCTTTTACATAAGTCGCCATTTTGCATAATCTATTTCATTCCGATGCAATTTCAGTGTTTCATCGTCAATAAGAAGGTCCAGGGGTTGCAGTAAACCTGCAGTGAAGCATCGGAATCAATAACTTGTGTCAATGGAATATTTCAAAACATAGTCAGTAAGAAGAGTCATTCTTCATGTACTTAAGTCGGCATTGTGCCTTTTGTATTTAATTCCGGTGCAATTTCTGCGCTTCATCGTCAATAAGAAGGTCAGAGGGATACAGTAAACCTGAAGTGAAGCATCGGGATCTATAACTAGTGTCACAGGAATGTTTCAAAACATAGACAGTAAGAAGATACAGTCTTCTTGTACTTAAGTCGGCATTGTGCCTTTTGTATTTAATTCCGATGCAATTTCTGTGTTTCATCGTCAATAAGAAGGTCCAAGGGATACAGTAAACCTGAAGTGAAGCATCGGAATCTACAACTAGTGTCACGGGAATGGTTCAAAACATAGTCAGTAAGAAGAGTCGGTCTTCATGTACTTAAGTCAGCATTGTGCCTTTGTATTTAATTCCGATGCAATTTCTGTGTATCATCGTCAATAACAAGGTCCAACGGATACAGTAAACCTGAAATGAAGCATCGGAATCTATAACTAGTGTCACAGGAATGGTTCAAAACATAGTCAGTAAGAAGAGTCAGTCTTCATGTACTTAAGTCGTTATTGTGCGTTTTGTATTTCATTCCGGTGCACTTTCTGTGTTTCATCGTCAATAAGAAGGTCCAAGGGATACAGTAAACCTGGAGTGAAGCATCGGAATCTATAACTAGTTTCACAGGAATGGTTCAAAACATAGACAGTAAGAGGATACAGTCTTCTTGTACTTAAGTCGGCATTGTGCCTATTGTATTTAATTCCGATGCTATTTCTGTGTTTCATCGTCAATAGGAAGGTCCAAGAGATACAGTAAACCTGCAGTGAAACATCGGCATCTATAACTAGTGTCACAGGAATGGTTCAAAACAAGGCAGTACTTAAATCGGCATTGTGATTTTTGTATTTAATTCCGAAGCAATTTCTGTGTTCCATCGTCAGTAAGAAGGTCCAAGGGATACAGTAAACCAGAAGTGAAGCATCGGAATCTATAACTAGTGTCACGGGAATGGTTCAAAACATAGTCAGTAAGAAGAGTCGGTCTTCATGTACTTAAGTCAGCATTGTGCCTCTGTATTTAATTCCGATGCAATTTCTGTGTATCATCGTCAATAACAAGGTCAGAGGAATACTGTAAACCTGAAGTGAAGCATCGGAATCTATAACTAGTGTCACAGGAATGGTTCAAATCATAGACAGGAAGAAGAGTCAGTCTTCTTGTACTTTAGTCTGCATTGTGCCTTTTGTATTTAATTCCGATGTAATTTCTGTGTTTCATTATCAATAAGAAGGTCCAAATGATACAGTAAACTTGAAGTGAAGCATCGGAATCTAAAACTAGTGTCACAGGAATGGTTCAAAACATAGTCAGTAAGAAGAGTCAGTCTTGTTGTCCTTAAATCGGCGTTGTGCCCATTGTATTTAATTCCGATGCTATTTCTGTGTTTCATCGTCAATAAGAAGGTCCAAGGGAACCAGTAAACATGGAGTGAAGCATCGGAATCAATAACTAGTGTCACAGGAATGGTTCAAAACATAGACAGGAAGAAGATACAGTCTACTTCTACTTACGTCGGCATTGTGCATTTTGTATTTAATTCCGATGCAATTTCTGTGTTTCATCGTCAATAAGAAGGTCAGAGGGATACAGAAAACCTGAAGTGAAGCACCGGAATCTATAACTAGTGTCACAGGAATGGTTCAAACATAGTCAGTAAGAAGAGTCAGGCTTCATGGACTTAAGTCGGCTTTGTGCCTTTTGTATTTAATTCCGATGCAATTTCTGTGTTTCATCGTCAATAACAAGGTCCAAGGGATACAGTAAACATGAAGTGAAGCATCGGAATCTATAACTAGTGTCACAGGAATGGTTCAAAGCATAGTCAGTAAGAAGAGAAAATCTTCATTTACTTATGTCGCCATTTTGCCTAATCTATTTAATTCCGATGCAATTTCAGTGTTTCATCGTCAATACGAAGGTCCAGGGGATGCAGTAAACCTGCAGTGAAGCATCGGAATCAATAACTTGTGTCAATGGAATGGTTCAAAACATAGTCAGTAAGAAGAGTCATTCTTCATGTACTTAAGTCGGCATTGTGCCTTTTGTTTTCATTTCCGGTGCAATTTCTGTGTTTCATCGTCAATAAGAAGGTCAGAGGGATACAGTAAACCTGAAGTGAAGCATCGGAATCTATAACTAGTGTCACAGGAATGTTTCAAAGCATAGACAGTTAGAAGATACAGTCTTCTTGTACTTAAGTCGGCATTGTGCCTTTTGTATTTAATTCCGATGCAATTTCTGTGTTTCATCGTCAATAAGAAGGTCCAAGGGATACAGTAAACCTGGAGTGAAGCATCGGAATCTATAACTATTGTCACAGGAATGGTTCAAAACATAGACAGTAAGACGATACAGTCTTGTTGTACTTACGTCGGCATTGTGCCTTTTGTATTTAATTCCGATGCAATTTCTGTGTTTCATCGTCAATAAGAAGGTCCAAGGGATACAGTAAACCTGAAGTGAAGCATTGGAATCTATGACTAGTGTCACAGGAATGGTTCAAAACATAGACAGGAAGAAGAGTCAGTCTTCTTGTACTTGTGTCGGCATTGTGCCTTTTGTATAAAATTCCGATGCAATTTCTGTGTTTCATCGTCAATAAGAAGGTCCTAGGGCTACAGTAAACCTGAAGTCAAGCATCGGAATCTATAAGTAGTGTCACAGGAATGGTTAAAAGCATAGACAATAAGGAGAGTCAGTCTTCTTGTACTTCAGCCGGCATTGTGCCTTTTCTATTTAATTCCGATGCCATTTCTGTGTTTCATCGTCAATAAGAAGGGCCAAGGTATACAGTAAACCTGGAGTGTAGCATCGGAATCTATAACTAGTGTCACAGGAATGGTTCAAAACATAGTCAGTAAGAAGAGTCAGTCTACATGTACTTAAGTCTGCATTGTGCCTTTTGTATTTAATTCCGATGCAATTTCTGTGGTTCATCGTCAATAAGAAGGTCCAAGGGATACAGTAAACCTGGAGTGTAGCATCGGAATCTATAACTAGTGTCACAGGAATGGTTCAAAACATAGTCAGTAAGAAGTGTCAGTCTACATGTACTTAAGTCGTTATTGTGCCTTTTGTATTTCCATCCGGTGCAATTTCTGTGTTTCATCGTCAATAAGAAGGTCCAAGGGATACAGTAAACCTGGAGTGAAGCATCGGAATCTATAACTCGTGTCACAGGAATGGTTAAAAACATAGACAGTAAGAAGATACAGTCTTCTTGTACTTAAGTCGGCATTGTGCCTTTTGTATTTAATTCCGATGCAATATCTGTGTTTCATCGTCAATAAGAAGGTCCAAGGGATACAGTAAACCTGAAGTGAAGCATCGGAATCTATAACTAGTGTCACAGGATGGTTCAAAACATAGACAGTAAGAAGAGTCAGTCTTCTTCTACTTAAGTCGGCATTGTGCCTTTTGTATTTAATTCCGATGCAATTTCTGTGTTTCATCGTCAATAAGAGGTCAGAGGAATACAGTAAACCTGAAGTGAAGCATCGGAATCTATAACTAGTGTCACAGGAATGGTTCAAATCATAGACAGGAAGAAGAGTCAGTCTTCTTGTACTTGAGTCGGCATTGTGCCTTTTGTATTTAATTCCGATGTAATTTCTGTGTTTCATTGTCAATAAGAAGGTCCAAATGATACAGTAAACCTGAAGTGAAGCATCGGAATCTAAAACTAGTGTCACAGGAATGGTTCAAATCATAGTCAGTAAGAAGAGTAAGTCTTCTTGTCCTTAAGTCGGCGTTGTGATTATTGTATTTAATTCCGATGCTATTTCTGTGTTTCATCGTCAATAAGTAGGTCCAAGGGGTACAGTAAACCTGGAGTGAAGCATCGGAATCAATAACAAGTGTCACAGGAATGGTTCAAAACATAGACAGGAAGAAGATACAGCCTACTTCTACTTAAGTCGGCATTGTGCCTTTTGTATTTAATTCCGTTGCAATTTCAGTGTTTCATCGTCAACAAGAAGGTCAGAGGGATACAGTAAACCTGAAGTGAAGCATCGGAATCTATAACTAGTGTCACAGGAATGGTTCAAAACATAGTCAGTTAGAAGAGTCGGTCTTCATGTACTTCAGTCGGCACTGTGCCTTTTGTATTTAATTCCGATGCAATTTCTGTGTTTCATCGTCAATACGAAGGTCCAAGGGATACAGTAAACATGAAGTGAAGCATCGGAATCTATAACTAGTGTCACAGGAATGGTTCAAAGCATAGTCAGTAAGAAGAGAAAATCTTCTTTTACTTATGTCGCCATTTTGCCTAATCTATTTAATTCCGATGCAATTTCAGTGTTTCATCGTCAATACGAAGGTCCAGGGGATGCAGTAAACCTGCAGTGAAGCATCGGAATCAATAACTTGTGTCAATGGAATGGTTCAAAACATAGTCAGTAAGAAGAGTCATTCTTCATGTACTTAAGTCGGCATTGTGCCTTTTGTTTTCATTTCCGGTGCAATTTCTGTGTTTCATCGTCAATAAGAAGGTCAGAGGGATACGGTACACCTGAAGTGAAGCATCGGAATCTATAACTAGTGTCACAGGAATGTTTCAAAGCATAGACAGTTAGAAGATACAGTCTTCTTGTACTTAAGTCGGCATTGTGCCTTTTGTATTTAATTCCGATGCAATTTCTGTGTTTCATCGTCAATAAGAAGGTCCAAGGGATACAGTAAACCTGGAGTGAAGCATCGGAATCTGTAACTATTGTCACAGGAATGGTTCAAAACATAGACAGTAAGACGATACAGTCTTGTTGTACTTACGTCGGCATTGTGCCTTTTGTATTTAATTCCGATGCAATTTCTGTGTTTCATCGTCAATAAGAAGGTCCAAGGGATACAGTAACCCTGAAGTGAAGCATCGGAATCTATGACTAGTGTCACAGGAATGGTTCAAAACATAGACAGGAAGAAGAGTCAGTCTTCTTGTACTTGTGTCGGCATTGTGCCTTTTGTATAAAATTCCGATGCAATTTCTGTGTTTCATCGTCAATCAGAAGGTCCTAGGGCTACAGTAAACCTGAAGTCAAGCATCGGAATCTATAAGTAGTGTCACAGGAATGGTTAAAAGCATAGACAATAAGGAGAGTCAGTCTTCTTGTACTTCAGCCGGCATTGTGCCTTTTCTGTTTAATTCCGAAGCCATTTCTGTGTTTCATCGTCAATAAGAAGGTCCAAGGTATACAGTAAACCTGGAGTGTAGCATCGGAATCTATAACTAGTGTCACAGGAATGGTTCAAAACATAATCAGTAAGAAGAGTCAGTCTACATGTACTTAAGTCTGCATTGTGCCTTTTGTATTTAATTCCGATGCAATTTCTGTGTTTCATCGTCAATAAGAAGGTCCAAGGGATACAGTAAACCTGAAGTGAAGCATCGGAATCTATAACTAGTGTCACAGGATGGTTCAAAACATAGACAGTAAGAAGAGTCAGTCTTCTTCTACTTAAGTCGGCATTGTGCCTTTTGTATTTAATTCCGATGCAATTTCTGTGTTTCATCGTCAATAAGAGGTCAGAGGAATACAGTAAACCTGAAGTGAAGCATCGGAATCTATAACTAGTGTCACAGGAATGGTTCAAAGCATAGTCAGTAAGAAGGGTCAGTCTTCATGGACTTAAGTCGGCTTGGTGCCTTTTGTATTTAATTCTGATGCAGTTTCTGTGTTTCATCGTCACTAAGAAGGACCAAGGGCTACAGTAAACCTGAAGTCAAGCATCGGAATCTGTAAGTAGTGTCACAGGAATGGTTAAAAGCATAGACAATAAGAAGAGTCAGTCTTCTTGTACTTCAGCTGGCATTGTGCCTTTTCGATTTAATTCCGATGCCTTATCTGCGTTTCATCGTCAATAAGAAGGTCCAAGGTGTACAGTAAACCTGCAGTGTATCATCGGAATCTATAACTAGTGTCACAGGAATGGTTCAAAGCATAGTCAGTAAGAAGAGTCAGTCAGCATTGTGCCTTTTGTATTTAATTCCGATGCAATTTTGTGGTTCATCGTCAATAAGAAGGTCCAAGGGATACAGTAAACCTGGAGTGTAGCATCGGAATCTATAACTAGTGTCACAGGAATGGTTCAAAACATAGTCAGTAAGGAGAGTCAGTCTACATGTACTTAAGTCGTTATTGTGCCTTTTGTATTTCATTCCGGTGCAATTTCTGTGTTTCATCGTCAATAAGAAGGTCCAAGGGATAGAGTAAACCTGGAGTGAAGCATCGGAATCTATAACTAGTGTCACAGGAATGGTTCAAAACATAGACAGTAAGAAGATACAGTCTTCTTGTACTTAAGTCGGCATTGTGCCTTTTGTATTTAATTCCGATGCAATTTCTGTGTTTCATCGTCAATAAGAAGGTCCAAGGGATACAGTAAACCTAAAGTGAAGCGTTGGAATCTATAACTAGTGTCACAGGATGGTTCAAAACATAGACAGTGAGAAGAGTCAGTCTTCTTGTACTTAAGTCGGCATTCTGCCATTTGTATTTCATTCCGATGCAATTTCTGTGTTTCATCGTCAATAAGGTCAGAGGAATACAGTAAACCTGAAGTGAAGCATCGGAATCTAAAACTAGTGTCACAGGAATGGTTCAAATCATAGTCAGTAAGAAGAGTCAGTCTTCTTGTCCTTAAGTCGGTGTTGTGCCTATTGTATTTAATTCCGGTGCAATTTCTGTGTTTCATCGTCAATAAGAAGGTCCAAGGGATACAGTAAACCTGAAGTGAAGCATCGGAATCTGTAACTAGTGTCACAGGAGTGATACAAAACATAGTCAGTAAGAAGAGTCGGTCTTCATGTACTTAAGTCAGTATTGTGCCTTTTGTATTTAATTCCGGTGCAATTTCTGTGTTTCATCGTCAATAAGAAGGTCAGAGGGATTCAGTAAACCTGAAGTGAAGCATCGGAATCTATAACTAGTGTCATAGGAATGGTTCAAAACATAGTCAGTAAGAAAAGTCAGTCTTCTTGTCCTGAAGTCAACATTGTGCCTTTTGTACTTAACTCCGATGCAATTTCTGTGTTTCATCGTCAATAAGAAGGTCCAAGGGATGCAGTAAACCTGGAGTAAAGCATCGGAATCTATAACTAGTGTCACAGGAAAGGTTCAAAACATAGACAGTAAGACGATACAGTCTTGTTGTACTTAAGTCGGCATTGTGCCTTTTGTATTTAATTCCGATGCAATTTCTGTGTTTCATCGGCTATAAGAAGGTCAGAGGATTACAGTAAACATGACGTGAAGCATCGGAATCTATAACTAGTGTCACAGGAATGGTTCAAAACGCAGACATGAAGAAGAGTCAGTCTTCTTGTACTTGAGGCGGCATTGTGCCTTTTGTATTAAATTCCGATGCAATTTCTGTGTTTCATCGTCAGTAAGAATGTCAGAGGGATACAGTAAACCTGAAGTGAAGCATTGGAATCTATAACTAGTGTCAAGGAATGTTTCAAAACATAGACAGTAAGAAGATACAGTCTGCTTGTACTTAAATCGGCATTGTGCCTTTTGTATTTAATTCCGATGCAATTTCTGTGTTTCATCGTCAATAAGAAGGTCCAAGGGATACAGTAAACCTGAAGTGAAGCATCGGAATCTATAACTAGTGTCACAGGAATCGTTCAAAGCATAGTCAGTAAAAAGAGTCAGTCTACATGTACTGAAGTCGGCATTGTGCCTTTTGTATTTCATTCCGGTGCAATTTCTGTGTTTCATCGTCAATAAGAAGGTCAGAGGGATACAATAAACCTGATGTGAAGCATTGGAACCTATAACTAGTGTCACAGGAATGGTTCAAAACATAGTCAGTAAGAAGAGTCAGTCTTCTTATCCTTAAGTTGGCCTTGTGCATTTTATATTTAACTGCGATGCAATTTCTGTGTTTCATCGTCAATAAGAAGGTCCAAGAGATACAGTAAACCTGCAGTGAAACATCCGCATCTATAACTAGTGTCACAGGAATGGTTTAAAACATAGACAGTACTTAAATCGGCATTGTGATTTTTAAATTTAATTCCGAAGCAATTTCTGTGTTTCATCGTCAATAAGAAGGTCGAAGGGATACAGTAAAACTGAAGTGTAGCATCGGAATCTATAACTAGTGTCACGGGAATGGTTCAAAACATAGTCAGTAAGAAGAGTCGGTCTTCATGTACTTAAGTTAGCATTGTGCCTTTGTATTTAATTCCGATGCAATTTCTGTGTATCATCGTCAATAACAAGGTCCAAGGGATACAGTAAACCTGAAATGAAGCATCGGAATCTATAACTAGTGTCACAGGAATGGTTCAAAACATAGTCAGTAAGAAGAGTCAGTCTTCATGTACTTAAGTCGTTATTGTGCGTTTTGTATTTCATTCCGGTGCAATTTCTGTGTTTCATCGTCAATAAGAAGGTCCAAGGGATACAGTAAACCTTTAGTGAAGCATCGGAATCTATAACTAGTGTCACAGTAATGGTTCAAAACACAGACAGTAAGAAGATACAGTCTTCTTGTACTTAAGTCGGCATTGTGCCTTTTGTATTTAATTCCGATGCAATTTCTGTGTTTCATCGTCAAGAAGAAGGTGCAAGGGATACAGTAAACCTGAAGTGAAGCATCGGAATCTATAACTAGTGTCACAGGATTGTTCAAAACATAGACAGTAAGAAGAGTCAGTCTTCTTGTACTTAAGTCGGCATTGTGCCTTTTGTATTTAATTGCGATGCAATTTCTGTGTTTCATCGTCAATAAGAAGGTCAGAGGAATACAGTAAACCTGAAGTGAAGCATCGGAATCTATAACTAGTGTCACAGGAATGGTTCAAATCATAGACAGGAAGAAGAGTCAGTCTTCTTGTACTTGAGTCGGCATTGTGCCTTTTGTATTTAATCCCGATGTAATTTCTGTGTTTCATTGTCAATAAGAAGGTCCAAATGATACAGTAAACCTGAAGTGAAGCATCGGAATTTAAAACTAGTGTCACAGGAATGGTTCAAAACATAGTCAGTAAGAAGAGTCAGTCTTCTTGTCCTTAAATCGGCGTTGTGCCTATTGTATTTAATTCCGATGCTATTTCTGTGTTTCATCGTCAGTAAGAAGGTCCAAGGGATGCAGTAAACATGGAGTGAAGCATCGGAATCAATAACTAGTGTCACAGGAATGTTCAAAACATAGACAGAAAGAAGTTACAGTCTACTTCTACTTAAGTCGGCATTGTGCATTTTGTATTTAATTCCGATGCAATTTCTGTGTTTCATCGTCAATAAGAAGGTCAGAGGGATACAGTAAACCTGAAGTGAAGCATCGGAATCTATAACTAGTGTCACAGGAATGGTTCAAAACATAGTCAGTAAGAAGAGTCGGGCTTCATGTACTTAAGTCGGCATTGTGCCTTTTGTATTTCATTCCGATGCAATTTATGTGTTTCATCGTCAATACGAAGGTCCAAGGGATACAGTAAACCTGAAGTGAAACATCGGAATCTATACCTAGTGTCACAGGAATGGTTCAAAGCATAGTCAGTAAGAAGAGTCAATCTTCTTTTACTTAAGTCGCCATTTTGCCTAATCTATTTAATTCCGATGCAATTTCAGTGTTTCATCGTCAATAAGAAGGTCCAGGGGATGCAGTAAACCTGCAGTGAAGCATCGGAATCAATAACTTGTGTCAATGGAATGGTTCAAAACATAGTCAGTAAGAAGAGTCATTCTTCATGTACTTAAGTCGGCATTGCGCCTTTTGTATTTAATACCCGGTGCAATTTCTGTGTTTCATCGTCAATAAGAAGGTCCAAGGGATACAGTAAACCCGAAGTGAAGCATCGGAATCTATAACTAGTGTCACAGAAATGGTTCAAAACATAGTCAGTAAAAAGAGTCAGTCTACATGTACTTAAGTCGGCATTGTGCCATTTGTATTCCATTCCGGTGCAATTCCTGTGTTTCATCGTCAATAAGAAGGTATGAGGGATACAATAAACCTGATGTGAAGCATCGGAAACTATAACTAGTGTCACAGGAATGGTTCAAAACATAGTCAGTAAGAAGGGTCAGTCTTCTTATCCTTAAGTTGGCCTTGTGCCTTTTATATTTAATTCCGATGCAATTTCTGTGTTTCATCGTCAATAAGAAGGTCCAAGAGATACAGTAAACCTGCAGTGAAACATCGGCATCTATAACTAGTGTCACAGGAATGGTTGAAAACATAGATAGTACTTAAATCGGCATTGTGATTTTTGTATTTCATTCCGAAGCAATTTCTGTGTTTCATCGTCAATAAGAAGGTCCAAGGGATACAGTAAACCTGAAGTGAAGCATCGGAATCTATAACTTGTGTCACGGGAATGGTTCAAAACATAGTCAGTAAGAAGAGACGGTCATGATGTACTTAAGTCAGCATTGTGCCTTTGTACTTAATTCCGATGCAATTTCTGTGTATCATCGTCAATAACAAGGTCCAAGGGATACAGTAAACCTGAAGTGAAGCATCGGAATCTATAACTAGTGTCACAGGAATGGTTCAAAACATAGTCAGTAAGAAGAGTCAGTCTTCATGTACTTAAGTCGTTATTGTTCGTTTATATTTCATTCCGGTGCAATTTCTGTGTTTCATCGTCATTAAGAAGGTCCAAGGGATACAGTAAACCTGGAGTGAAACATCGGAATCCATAACTAGTGCCACAGGAATGGTTCAAATCATAGACAGTAACAAGAGTCAGTCTTCTTGTACTTGAGTCAGCATTGTGCCTTTTCTATTTAATTCCGATGCCATTTCTGTGTTTCATCGTCAATAAGAAGGTCAGAGGGATACAGTAAACCTGAAGTGAAGCATCGGAACCTATAACTAGTGTCACTGGAATGGTTCAAATCATAGACAGTAAGAAGATACAGTCTTCTTGTACTTAAGTCGGCATTGTGCCTTTTGTATTTAATTCCGATGCAATTTCTGTGCTTCATCGTTAATAAGAAGGTGCAAGGGATACAGTAAACCTGAAGTGAAGCATCGGAATCTATAACTAGTGTCACAGGATTGTTCAAAACATAGACAGTAAGAAGAGTCAGTCTTCTTGTACTTAAGTCGGCATTGTGCCTTTTGTATTTAATTGCGATGCAATTTCTATGTTTCATCGTCAATAAGAAGGTCAGAGGAATACAGTAAACCTGAAGTGAAGCATCGGAATCTATAACTAGTGTCAAACGAATGGTTCAAATCATAGACAGGAAGAAGATCAGTCTTCTTGTACTTGAGTCGGCATTGTGCCTTTTGTATTTAATTCCGATGTAATTTCTGTGTTTCATTGTCAATAAGAAGGTCCAAATGATACAGTAAACCTGAAGTGAAGCATCGGAATCTAAAACTAGTGTCACAGGAATGGTTCAAAACATATTCAGTAAGAAAAGTCAGTCTTCTTGTCCTTAAATCGGCGTTGTGCCTTTGTATTTAATTCCGATGCTATTTCTGTGTTTCATCGTCAATAAGAAGGTCCAAGGGATGCAGCAAACATGGAGTGAAGCATCGGAATCAATACCTAGTTTCACAGGAATGTTCAAAACATAGACAGGAAGAAGATACAGTCAACTTCTACTTAGGTCGGCATTGTGCATTTTGTATTTAATTCCGATGCAATTTCTGTGTTTCATCGTCAATAAGAAGGTCAGAGGGATACAGTAAACTTGAAGTGAAGCACCGGAATCTATAACTAGTGTCACAGGAATGGTTCAAAGCATAGTCAGTAAGAAGAGTCGGTCTTCATGTACTTAAGTCGGCATTGTGCCTTTTGTATTTAATTCCGGTGCAGTTTATGTGTTTCATCGTCAATACGAAGGTCCAAGGGATACAATAAACCTGAAGTGAAGCATCGGAATCTATAACTAGTGTCACAGGAATGGTTCAAAGCATAGTCAGTAAGAAGAGTCAATCTTCTTTTACTTAAGTCGCCATTTTGCCTAATCTATTTAATTCCGATGCAATGTCTGTGATTCATCGTCAGTAAGAAGGTCCAGGGGATGCAGTAAACCTGCAGTGAAGCATCGGAATCAATAACTTGTGTCAATGGAATGGTTCAAAACATAGTCAGTAAGAAGAGTCATTCTTCATGTACTTAAATCGGCATTGTGCCTTTTGTATTTAATTCCGGTGCAATTTCTGTGTTTCATCGCCAATAAGAAGGTCAGAGGGATACAGTAAACCTGAAGTGAAGCATCGGAATCTATAACTAGTGTCACAGGAATGTTTCAAAACATAGACAGTAAGAAGATACAGTCTCCTTGTACTTAAGTCGGCATTGTGCCTTTTGTGTTTAATTCCGATGCAATTACTGTGTTTCATCGTCAATAAGAAGGTCCAAGGTATACAGTAAACCTGTAGTGAAGCATCGGAATCTATAACTAGTGTCACAGGAATGGATCAAAACATAGTCAGTAAAAAGAGTCAGTCTACATGTACTGAAGTCGGCATTGTGCCATTTGTATTTCATTCCGGTGCAATTTCTGTGTATCATCGTCAATAAGAAGGTCAGAGGGACACAATAAACCTGATGTGAAGCATCGGAAACTATAACTAGAGTCACAGGAATGGTTCAAAACATAGATAGTAAGAAGGGTCAGTCTTCTTATCCCTAAGTTGGCCTTGTGCCTTTTATATTTAATTCCGATGCAATTTATGTGTTTCATCGTCAATAAGAAGGTCCAAGAGATACAGTAAACCTGCAGTGAAACATCGGCATCGATAACTAGTGTCACAGGAATGGTTCAAAACATAGACAGTACTTAAATCGGCATTGTGATTTTTGTATTTAATTCCGAAGCAATTTCTGTGTTTCATCGTCAACAAGAAGGTCCAAGGGATACAGTAAACCTGAAGTGAAGCTTCGGAATCTATAACTAGTGTCACGGGAATGGTTCAAAACATAGTCAGTAAGAAGAGTCGGTCTTCGTGTACTTAAGTCAGCATTGTGCCTTTGTATTTAATTCCGATGCAATTTCTGTGTATCATCGTCAATAACAAAGTCCAAGGGAAACAGTAAACCTGAAATGAAGCATCGGAATCTATAACTAGTGTCACAGGAATGGTTCAAAACATAGTCAGTAAGAAGAGTCAGTCTTCATGTACTTAAGTCGTTATTGTGCGTTTATATTTCATTCCGGTGCAATTTCTGTGTTTCATCGTCATTAAGAAGGTCCAAGGGATACAGTAAACCTGGAGTGAAGCATCGGAATCTATAACTAGTGTCACAGGAATGGTTCAAAACATAGTCAGTAAGAAGAGTCGGTCTTCATGTACTGAAGTCGGCATTGTGCCTTTTGTATTTAATTCCGATGCAATTTCTGTGTTTCATCGTCAATACGAAGGTCCAAGGGATACAGTAAACCTGAAGTGAAGCATCGGAATCTATAACTAGTGTCACAGGAATGGTTCAAAGCATAGTCAGTAAGAAGAGTCAGTCTTCATGGACTTAAGTCGGCTTTGTGCATTTTGTATTTGACTCCGATGCAATTTCTGTGTTTCATCGTCAATAAGAAGGTCCAAGGGATACAGTAAACATGAAGTGAAGCATCGGAATCTATAACTAGTGTCACAGGAATGGTTCAAAGCATAGTCAGTAAGAAGAGTAAATCTTCTTTTACTTAAGTCGCCATTTTGCCTAATCTATTTAATTCCGATGCAATTTCAGTGTTTCATCGTCAATACGAAGGTCCAGGGGATGCAGTAAACTTGCAGTGAAGCATCGGAATCAATAACTTGTGTCAATGGAATGGTTCAAAACAGAGTCAGTAAGAAGAGTCATTCTTCATGTACTTAAGTCGGCATTGTGCCTTTTGTATTCATTTCCGGTGCAATTTCTGTTTTTCATCGTCAATAAGAAGGTCAGAGGGATACAGTAAACCTGAAGTGAAGCATCGGAATCTATAACTAGTGTCACAGGAATGTTTCAAAACATAGACAGTTAGAAGATACAGTCTTCTTGTCCTTAAGTCGGCATTGTGCCTTTTGTATTTAATTCCGATGCAATTTCTGTGTTTCATCGTCAATAAGAAGGTCCAAGGGATACAGTAAACCTGAAGTGAAGCATCGGAATCTATAACTAGTGTCACAGGAATGGTACAAAACATAGTCAGTAAGAAGAGTAGGTCTTCATGTACTTAAGTCAGTATTGTGCCTTTTGTATTTAATTCCGGGGCAATTTCTGTGTTTCATCGTCAATAAGAAGGTCAGAGGGATACAGTAAACCTGAAGTGAAGCATCGGAATCTATAACTAATGTCACAGGAATGGTTCAAAACATAGTCAGTAAGAAAAGTTAGTCTTTTTGTCCTGAAGTCGGCATCGTGCCTTTTGTATTTAATTCCGATGCAATTTCTGTGTTTCATCGTCAATAAGAAGGTCCAAGGGATACAGTAAACCTGAAGTGAAGCATCGGAATCCATAACTAGTGTCACAGGATGGTCCAAAACATAGACAGTAAGAAGAGTCAGTCTTCTTCTACTTAAGTCGGCTTTGTGCTTTTTGTATTTAATTCCGATGCAATTTCTGTGTTTCATCGTCAATAAGAAGGTCAGAGGAATACAGTAAACCTGAAGTGAAGCATCGGAATCTATAACTAGTGTCACAGGAATGGTTCAAATCATAGACAGGAAGAAGAGTCAGTCTTCTTGTACTTGAGTCGTCATTGTGGCTTTTGTATTTAATTCCGATGTAATTTCTGTGTTTCATTGTCAATAAGAGAGTCCAAATGATACAGTAAACCTGAAGTGAAGCATCGGAATCTAAAACTAGTGTCACAGGAATGGTTCAAAACATATTCAGTAAGAAGAGTCAGTCTTCTTGCCCTTAAGTCGGCGTTGTGCCTATTGTATTTAATTCCGATGCTATTTCTGTGTTTCATCGTCAATAAGAAGGTCCAAGGGATACAGTAAACCTGGAGTGAAGCATCGTAATCAATAACTTGTGTCACAGGAATTGTTCAAAACTTAGCCAGGAAGAAGATACAGCCTACTTCTACTTAAGTCGGCATTGTGCTTTTTGAATTTAATTCCGATGCAATTTCTGTGTTTCATCGTCAATACGAAGGTCCAAGGGATACAGTAAACCTGAGGTGAAGCATCGGAATCTATTACTAGTGTCACAGGAATGGTTCAAAGCATAGTCAGTAAGAAGGGTCAGTCTTCATGGACTGAAGTCGGCTTGGTGCCTTTTGTATTTAATTCTGATGCAGTTTCTGTGTTTCATCGTCACTAACAAGGTCCAAGGGCTACAGTAAACCTGAAGTCAAGCATCGGAATCTGTAAGTAGTGTCACAGGAATGGTTAAAAGCATAGACAATAAGAAGAGTCAGTCTTCTTGTACTTCAGCCGGCATTGTGCATTTTCTATTAAATTCCGATGCCATTTCTGCGTTTCATCGTCAATAAGAAGGTCCAAGGTATACAGTAAACCTGGAGTGTATCATCGGAATCTATAACTAGTGTCACAGGAATGGTTCAAAGCATGGTCGGTAAGAAGAGTCAGTCTACATGTACTTAAGTCTGCATTGTGCCTTTTGTATTTAATTCCGATGCAATTTCTGTGGTTCATCGTCAATAAGAAGGTCCAAGGGATACAGTAAACCTGGAGTGTAGCATCGGAATCTATAACTAGTGTCACAGGAATGGTTCAAAACATAGTCAGTAAGAAGAGTCAGTCTACATGTACTTAAGTCGTTATTGTGCCTTTTGTATTTCATTCCGGTGCAATTTCTGTGTTTCATCGTCAATAAGAAGGTCCAAGGGATACAGTAAACCTGGAGTGAAACATCGGAATCTATAACTAGTGTCACAGGAATGGTTCAGAACATAGACAGTAAGAAGATACAGTCTTCTTGTACTTAAGTCGGCATTGTGCCTTTTGTATTTAATTCAGATGCAATTTCTGTGTTTCATCGTCAATAAGAAGGTCCAAGGGATACAGTAAACCTGAAGTGAAGCATCGGAATCTTTAACTAGTGTCACAGGATGGTTCAAAACATAGACAGTGAGAAGAGTCAGTCTTCTTGTACGTAAGTCGGCATTTTGCCTTTTGTATTACATTCCGATGCAATTTCTGTGTTTCATCGTCAATAAGGTCAGAGGAATACAGTAAACCTGAAGTGAAGCATCGGAATCTATAACTAGTTCACAGGATTGGTTGAAATCATAGCCAGGAAGAAGAGTCAGTCTTCTTGTACTTGAGTCGGCATTGTGCCTTTTGTATTTAATTCCGATGTAATTTCTGTGTTTCATTGTCAATAAGAAGGTCCAAATGATACAGTAAACCTGAAGTGAAGCATCGGAATCTAAAACTAGTGTCACAGGAATGGTTCAAATCATAGTCAGTAAGAAGAGTCAGTCTTCTTGTCCTTAAGTCGGCGGTGTGCCTATTGTATTTAATTCCGATGCTATTTCTGTGTTTCATCGTCAATAAGAAGGTCCAAGGGATACAGTAAACCTGGAGTGAAGCATCGGAATCAATAACTAGTGTCACAGGAATGGTTCAAAACATAAACAGGAAGAAGATACAGCCTACTTCTACTTAGGTCATCATTGTGCCTTTTGTATTTAATTCCGATGCAATTTCTGTGTTTCATCGTTAATAAGAAGGTCAGAGGGATACAGTAAACCTGAAGTGAAGCATCGGAATCTATAACTAGTGTCACAGGAATGGTTCAAAACATAGTCAGATAGAAGAGTCGGTCTTCATGTACTTAAGTCGGCATTGTACCTTTTGTATTTAATTCCGGTGCAATTTCTGTGTTTCATCGTCAATAAGAAGGTCAAAGGGATACAGCAAACCTGAAGTGAAGCATCGGAATCTATAACAAGTGTCACAGGAATGGTTCAAGACATAGTCAGTAAGAAAAGTCAGTCTTCTTGTCCTTGAGTCAACATTGTGCCTTTTGTATTTAATTCCGATGCAATTTCTGTGTTTCATCGTCAATAAGAAGGTCCAAGGGATACAGTAAACATGGAGTGAAGCATCGGAATCTATAACTAGTGTCACAGGAATGGTTCAAAACGCAGACATGATGAGGAGTCAGTCTTCTTGTACTTGAGGCGGCATTGTGCCTTTTGTATTAAATTCCGATGCAATTTCTGTGTTTCATCGTCAATAAGTAGGTCCTAGGGATACCGCAAACCTGAAGTCCAGTATCGGAATCTATAACTAGTGTCACAGGAATGGTTCAAAACATAGACAATTAGAAGAGTCTGTCTTCTTGTACTTAAGTCGGCATTGTGCCTTTTCTATTTAATTCCGATGCAATTTCTGTGTTCCATCGTCAATAAGAGGGTCAGAGGGATACAGTAAACCTGAAGTGAAGCATCGGAATCTATAACTAGTGTCACAGGAATGGTTGAAAACGTAGTCAGTAACAAGAGTCAGTCTTTTTGTACGTAAGTCAGCATTGCGCCATTTGCATTTAATTACGATGTAATTTTTGTGTTTCATCGTCAATAAGAAGGTCCAAATGATACAGTAAACCTAAAGTGAAGCATGGGAGTCTATCACTAGTGTCAATGGAAAGGTTCAAAACATAGACAGTAGGAAGAGTCAGTCTTCTTGTACTTAAGTCGGCATTGTGCCTTTTGTATTTAATTCCGGTGCAATTTCTGTGTTTCATCGTCAATAAGAATGTCCAAGGGAAGCAGTAAACCTGGAGTGAAGCATCGGAATCTATAACTAGTTTTAATGGAATGGTTCAAAACATAGACAGTAAGAAGAGTCAGTCTTCTTGTACTTAAGTCGGCATTGTGCCTTTTGTATTTATTTCCGGTGCAATTTCTATGTTTCATCGTCAATAAGAAGGTCACAGGGATACAGTAAACCTGAAGTGAGGCATCGGAATCTATAACTAGTGTCACAGGAATGGTTCAAAACGTAGTCAGTAAGAAGAGTCAGTCTTCTTGCACTTAAGTCGGCATTGTGCTATTTGTATTTCATTCCGATGCAATATTTGTGTTTCATCGTCAATAACAAGGTCCAAGGGATACAGTAAACCTGGAGTGAAGCATCGGAATCTAGAATTAGTGTCACAGGAATGGTTCAAACTTACACAGTAAGAAGATACAGTCTTCTTGTACTTAATTCGGCATTGTGCCTTTTGTATTTAATTCCGATGTAATTTCTGTGTTTCGTCGTCAATAAGAAGGTCCAAGGGATACAGTAAACCTGAAGTGAAGCATCGGAATCTATAACTAGTGTCACAGGAATGGTTCAAGACATAGACAGTAAGAAGAGTCAGTCTTCTTGTACTTAAGTCGGCATTGTGCATTTTGTATTTAATTCCATTGTAATTCCTGTTTTTCATAGTCAATAAGAAGGTCAGTGGGATACAGTGAAACTGAAGTGAAGCATCGGAATCTATAACTAGTGTCACAGGAATGGTTCAAAGCATAGTCAGTAAGAAGAGTCAGTCTTCTTGTCCTTAAGTCGGCATTGTGCATTTTGTATTTAATTCCGATGCGATTTCTGTGTTTCATCGTCAATAAGAAGGTCCAAGGGATACGGTAAACCTGATGTGAAGCATCGGAATCTATAACTAGTGTCACAGGAATGGTTCAAAACATAGACAGTAAGAAGATACGGTCTTGTTGTACTTAAGTCGGCATTGTGCCTTTTGTATATAATTCCGGTGCAATTTCTGTGTTTCATCGTCAATAAGGTCAGAGGGATAGAGTAAACCTGAAGTGAAGCATCGGAATCTATAACTAGTGTCACAGGAATGGTTCAAAGCATAGTCAGTAAGAAGAGTCAGTCTTCTTGTCCTTAAGTCAGCATTGTGAATTTGTATATAATTCAGGTGCAATTTCTGTGTTTCATCGTCAATAAGAAGGTCCAAGGAATACAATAAACCTGAAGTGAAGCATCGGAATCTATAACTAGTGTCACAGGAGTGATACAAAACATAGTCAGTAAGAAGAGTCGGTCTTCATGTACTTAAGTCAGTATTGTGCCTTTAGTATTTAATTCCGGTGCAATTTCTGTGTTTCATCGTCAATAAGAAGGTCAAAGGGATACAGTAAACCTGAAGTGAAGCATCGGAATCTATAACTAGTGTCACAGGAATGGTTCAAAACATAGTCAGTAAGAAAAGTCAGTCTTCTTGTCCTTGAGTCAACATTGTGCCTTTTGTATTTAATTCCGATGCAATTTCTGTGTTTCATCGTCAATAAGAAGGTCCAAGGGATACAGTAAACATGAAGTGAAGCATCGGAATCTATAACTAGTGTCACAGGAATGGTTCAAAACGCAGACATGAAGAGGAGTCATTCTTCTTGTACTTGAGGCGGCATTGTGCCTTTTGTATTAAATTCCGATGCAATTTCTGTGTTTCATCGTCAATAAGTAGGTCCTAGGGATACCGCAAACCTGAAGTCCAGTATCGGAATCTATAACTAGTGTCACAGGAATGGTTCAAAACATAGACAATTAGAAGAGTCTGTCTTCTTGTACTTAAGTCGGCATTGTGCCTTTTCTATTTAATTCCGATGCAATTTCTGTGTTTCATCGTCAATAAGAGGGTCAGAGGGATAGAGTAAACCTGAAGTGAAGCATCGGAATCTATAACTAGTGTCACAGGAATGGTTGAAAACGTTGTCAGTAACAAGAGTCAGTCTTTTTGTACGTAAGTCAGCATTGCGCCTTTTGTATTTAATTACGATGTAATTTCTGTGTTTCATCGTCAATAAGAAGGTCCAAATGATACAGTAAACCTAAATGGAAGCATGGGAGTCTATCACTAGTGTCAATGGAAAGGTTCAAAACATAGACAGTAGGAAGAGTCAGTCTTCTTGTACTTAAGTCGGCATTGTGCCTTTTGTATTTAATTCCGGTGCAATTTCTGTGTTTCATCGTCAATATGAATGTCCAAGGGATGCAGTAAACCTGGAGTGAAGCATCGGAATCTATAACTAGTTTTAATGGAATGGTTCAAAACATAGACAGTAAGAAGAGTCAGTCTTCTTGTACTTAAGTCGGCATTGTGCCTTTTGTATTTATTTCCGGTGCAATTTCTATGTTTCATCGTCAATAAGAAGGTCACAGGGATACAGTAAACCTGAAGTGAAGCATCGGAATCTATAACTAGTGTCACAGGAATGGTTCAAAACGTAGTCAGTAAGAAGAGTCAGTCTTCTTGCACTTAAGTCGGCATTGTGCTATTTGTATTTCATTCCGATTTAATATTTGTGTTTCATCGTCAATAAGAAGGTCCAAGGGATACAGTAAACCTGGAGTGAAGCATCGGAATCTATAATTAGTGTCACAGGAATGGTTCAAACTTACACAGTAAGAAGATACAGTCTTCTTGTACTTAATTCGGCATTGTGCCATTTGTATTTAATTCCGATGCAATTTCTGTGTTTCGTCGTCAATAAGAAGGTCCAAGGGATACAGTAAACCTGAAGTGAAGCATCGGAATCTACAACTAGTGTCACAGGAATGGTTCAAGACATAGACAGTAAGAAGAGTCAGTCTTCTTGTACTTAAGTCGGCATTGTGCATTTTGTATTTAATTCCAGTGCAATTCCTGTTCTTCATAGTCAATAAGAAGGTCAGTGGGATACAGTGAAACTGAAGTGAAGCATCGGAATCTATAACTAGTGTCACAGGAATGGTTCAAAGCATAGTCAGTAAGAAGAGTCAGTCTTCTTGTCCTTAAGTCGGCATTGTGCATTTTGTATTTAATTCCGATGCGATTTCTGTGTTTCATCGTCAATAAGAAGGTCCAAGGGATACAGTAAACCTGATGTGAAGCATCGGAATCTATAACTAGGGTCACAGGAATGGTTCAAAACATAGACAGTAAGAAGATACGGTCTTGTTGTACTTAAGTCGGCATTGTGCCTTTTGTATATAATTCCGGTGCAATTTCTGTGTTTCATCGTCAATAAGGTCAGAGGGATAGAGTAAACCTGAAGTGAAGCATCGGAATCTATAACTAGTGTCACAGGAATGGTTCAAAACATAGACAGTAATAAGATACAGTCTTCTTGTTTTTAAGTCGGCATTGTGCCTTTTGTATTTAATTCCGATGCAATTTCTGTGTTTCATCGTCAATAAGAAGGTCCAAGGGATACAGTATACCTGAAGTGAAGCATCGGAATCTATAACTAGTGTCACAGGAGTGGTTCAAAACATAGTCAGTAAGAAGAGTCGGTCTTCATGTACTTAAGTCAGCATTGTGAATTTGTATATAATTCAGGTGCAATTTTTGTGTTTCATCGTCAATATGAAGGTCAGAGGGATAGAGTAAACCTGAAGTGAAGCATCGGAATCTATAACTAGTGTCACAGGAATGGTTAATATCATAGTCAGTAAGAAGAGTCAGTCTTCTTGTCCTTAAGTCGGCATTGTGCATTTTGTATTTAATTCCGATGCGATTTCTGTGTTTCATCGTCAATAAGAAGGTCCAAGGGATACAGTAAACCTGATGTGAAGCATCGGAATCTATAACTAGTGTCACAGGAATGGTTCAAAACATAGACAGTAAGAAGATACGGTCTTGTTGTACTTAAGTCGGCATTGTGCCTTTTGTATATAATTCCGGTGCAATTTCTGTGTTTCATCGTCAATAAGGTCAGAGGGATAGAGTAAACCTGAAGTGAAGCATCGGAATCTATAACTAGTGTCACAGGAGTGATACAAAACATAGTCAGTAAGAAGAGTCGGTCTTCATGTACTTAAGTCAGTATTGTGCCTTTAGTATTTAATTCCGGTGCAATTTCTGTGTTTCATCGTCAATAAGAAGGTCAAAGGGATACAGTAAACCTGAAGTGAAGCATCGGAATCTATAACTAGTGTCACAGGAATGGTTCAAAACATAGTCAGTAAGAAAAGTCAGTCTTCTTGTCCTTGTGTCAACATTGTGCCTTTTGTATTTAATTCCGATGCAATTTCTGTGTTTCATCGTCAATAAGAAGGTCCAAGGGATACAGTAAACATGAAGTGAAGCATCGGAATTTATAACTAGTGTCACAGGAATGGTTCAAAACGCAGACATGAAGAGGAGTCAGTCTTCTTGTACTTGAGGCGGCATTGTGCCTTTTGTATTAAATTCCGATGCAATTTCTGTGTTTCATCGTCAATAAGTAGGTCCTAGGGATACCGCAAACCTGAAGACCAGTATCGGAATCTATAACTAGTGTCACAGGAATGGTTCAAAACATACACAATTAGAAGAGTCTGTTTTCTTGTACTTAAGTCGGCATTGTGCCTTTTCTATTTAATTCTGATGCAATTTCTGTGTTTCATCGTCAATAAGAGGGTCAGAGGGATACAGTAAACCTGAAGTGAAGCATCGGAATCTATAACTAGTGTCACAGGAATGGTTGAAAACGTAGTCAGTAACAAGAGTCAGTCTTTTTGTACGTAAGTCAGCATTGCGCCTTTTGTATTTAATTACGATGTAATCTCTGTGTTTCATCGTCAATAAGAAGGTCCAAATGATACAGTAAACCTAAAGTGAAGCATGGGAGTCTATCACTAGTGTCAATGGAAAGGTTCAAAACATAGACAGTAGGAAGAGTCAGTCTTCTTGTACTTAAGTCGGCATTGTGCCTTTTGTATTTAATTCCGGTGCAATTTCTGTGTTTCATCGTCAATAAGAATGTCCAAGGGATGCAGTAAACCTGGAGTGAAGCATCGGAATCTATAACTAGTTTTAATGGAATGGTTCAAAACATAGACTGTAAGAAGAGTCAGTCTTCTTGTACTTAAGTCGGCATTGTGCCTTTTGTATTTATTTCCGGTGCAATTTCTATGTTTCATCGTCAATAAGAAGGTCCAAGGGATACAGTAAACCTGGAGTGAAGCATCGGAATCTATAATTAGTGTCACAGGAATGGTTCAAACTTACACAGTAAGAAGATACAGTCTTCTTGTACTTAATTCGGCATTGTGCCATTTGTATTTAATTCCGATGCAATTTCTGTGTTTCGTCGTCAATAAGAAGGTCCAAGGGATACAGTAAACCTGAAGTGAAGCATCGGAATCTATAACTAGTGTCACAGGAATGGTTCAAGACATAGACAGTAAGAAGAGTCAGTCTTCTTGTACTTAAGTCGGTATTGTGCATTTTGTATTTAATTCCAGTGCAATTCCTGTTTTTCATAGTCAATAAGAAGGTCAGTGGGATACAGTGAAACTGAAGTGAAGCTTCGGAATCTATAACTAGTGTCACAGGAATGGTTCAAAGCATAGTCAGTAAGAAGAGTCAGTCTTCTTGTCCTTAAGGCGGCATTGTGCATTTTGTATTTAATTCCGATGCGATTTCTGTGTTTCATCGTCAATAAGAAGGTCCAAGGGATACAGTAAACCTGATGTGAAGCATCGGAATCTATAACTAGTGTCACAGGAATGGTTCAAAACATAGACAGTAAGAAGATACGGTCTTGTTGTACTTAAGTCGGCATTGTGCCTTTTGTATATAATTCCGGTGCAATTTCTGTGTTTCATCGTCAATATGGTCAGAGGGATAGAGTAAACCTGAAGTGAAGCATCGGAATCTATAACTAGTGTCACAGGAATGGTTCAAAACATAGACAGTAATAAGATACGGTCTTCTTGTTTTTAAGTCGGCATTGTGCCTTTTGTATTTAATTCCGATGCAATTTCTGTGTTTCATCGTCAATAAGTAGGTCCAAGGGATACAGTATACCTGAAGTGAAGCATCGGAATCTATAACTAGTGTCACAGGAGTGGTTCAAAACATAGTCAGTAAGAAGAGTCGGTCTTCATGTACTTAAGTCAGCATTGTGAATTTGTATATAATTCAGGTGCAATTTCTATGTTTCATCGTCAATAAGAAGGTCAGAGGGATAGAGTAAACCTGAAGTGAAGCATCGGAATCTATAACTAGTGTCACAGGAATGGTTAATATCATAGTCAGTAAGAAGAGTCAGTCATCTTGTCCTTAAGTCGGCATTGTGCCTTTTGTATTTAATTCCGATGCAATTTCTGTGTTTCATCGACAATTAGAAGGTCCAAGGGATAAAGCAAACCTGAAGTGAAGCATCGGAATCTATAACTAGTGGCACTGGAATGGTTCAAAACATAGACAGAAAGAAGAGTCAGTCTTCTTGTACTTGAGTCGGCATTCTGCATTTTGTATTAAATACCGATGTAATTTCTGTGTTTCATCGTCAATAAGAAGGTCCTAGGGATACAGTAATCCTGAAGTCAAGCATCGGAATCTATAACTAGAGTCACAGGAATGGTTCAAAACATAGTCAGAAAGAATAGTCAGTCTTCTTGTCCTTAAGACGGCATTGTGCCTTTTGTATTTAATTACGATGCAAATTCTGTGTTTCATCGTCAATGAGAAGGTCCTAGGGATACAGTAAACCTGGAGTGTAGCATCGGAATCTATAACTAGTGTCACAGGAATGGTTCAAAACATAGTCAGTAAGAAGAGTCAGTCTTCATGTACTTAAGTCGGCATTGTGCCTTTTTTAGTTAATTCCGATGCAATTTCACTGTTTCATCGTCAATAAGAAGGTCCAAGGGATACAGTAAATCAGGAGTGAAGCATCGGAATCTATAACTAGTGTCAATGGAATGGTTCAAAACATAGACAGTAAGAAGAGTCAGTCTTCTTGTACCTAAGTCGGCATTGTGCCTTTTGTATTAATTTCCGGTGCAATTTCTGTGTTACATCGTCAATAAGTAGGTCAGAGGGATACAATAAACCTTAAGTGAAGCATCGGAATCTATAACTAGTGTAACAGGAATGGCTCAAAACATAGTCAGTAAGAAGAGTCAGCCTTCTTGTCCATAAGTCGGCCTTGTGCCTTTTGTATTTAATTCCGATGCAATTTCAGTGTTTCATCGTCAATAAGAAGGTCCAAGGGATACAGTAAACCAGGAGTGAAGCATCGGAATCTATAACTAGTGTCAATGGAATGGTTCAAAACATAGACATTAAGAAGAGTCAGTCTTCTTGTACCTAAGTCAGCATTGTGCCTTTTGTATACAATTCCGGTGCAATTTCTGTGTTTCATCGTCAATAAGAAGGTCAGACGGATAGAGTAAACCTGACGTGAAGCATCGGAATCTATAACTAGTGTCACAGGAATGGTTAAAAACATAGTCAGTAAGAAGAGTCAGTCTTCTTGTCCTTAAGTCGGCATTGTGCCTTTTGTATTTAATTCCGATGCAATTTCTGTGTTTCATCGTCAATAAGTAGGTCCAAGGGATACAGTAAACCTGGAGCGAAGCATCGGAATCTATAACTAGTGTCACAGGAATGGTTCAAAACATAGACAGTAAGAAGATACAGACTTGTTGTACTTATGTCGGCATTGTTTCTTTTGTATTTAGTTCCGATACAATTTCTGTGTTTCATCGACAATAAGAAAGTCCAAGGGATACAGTAAACCTGAAGTGAAGCATCGGAATCTATAACTAGTGTCACAGGAATGGTTCAAAACATAGACAGTAAGGAGAGTCAGTCTTCTTATACTTAAGTCCGCATTGTGCCTTTTGTATTTCATTCCGGTGCAATTTCTGTGTTTCATCGTCAATAAGAAGGTCAGAGGAATACAGTAAACCTGAAGTGAAGCATCGGAATCTATAACTAGTGTCACAGGAATGGTTCAAAACATAGTCAGAAAGAATAGTCAGTCTTCTTGACCTTAAGTCAGCATTGTGCCTTTTATATTTAACTCCGATGCAAATTCTGTGTTTCATCGACAATAAGAAGGTCCTAGGGATACAGTAACCCTGGAGTGTAGCATCGGAATCTATAACTAGTGTCACAGGAATGGTTCAAAACATGGTCAGTAAGAAGAGTCAGTCTTCATGTACATAAGTCGGCATTGTGCCTTTTGTATTTAATTCCGATGCAATTTCTGTGTTTTATCGTCAATAAGAAGGTCCAAGTGATACAGTAAACCTGGAGTGAAGCATCGGAATCTATAACTAGTGTCAATGGAATGGTTCAAAACATAGACAGTAAGAAGAGTCAGTCTTCTAGTACCTAAATCGGCATTGTGCCTATTGTATCTAATTCCGGTGCAATTTCTGTGTTTCATCGTCAATTAGAAGGTCAGAGGGATACAATAAACCTGAAGTGAAGCATCGGAATCTATAACTAGTGTAACAGGAATGGTTCAAAACATAGTCAGTGAGAAGAGTCAGTCTTCTTGTCCTTAAGTCGGCCTTGTGCCTTTTGTATTTCATTCCGATGCAATATCAGTGTTTCATCGTCAATAGGTAGGTCCCAGGGATACAGTAAACCTGGAGTGAAGCATCGGAATCTATAACTAGTGTAACAGGAATGGCTCAAAACATAGTCAGTAAGAAGAGTCACTCTTCTTGTCCTTAAGTCGGCCTTGTGCCTTTTGTATTTAATTCCGAAGCAATTTCTGTGTCTCATCGTCAATAAGAAGGTCCAAGGGATACAGTAAACCTGAAGTGAAGCATCGGAATCTGTAACTAGTGTCACAGGAATGGTTCAAAACATAGTCAGTAAGAAGAGTCGGTCTTCATGCAGCTATGTCGGCATTGTGCATTTTGTATTTCATTCCGATGCAATATCTGTGTTTCATCGTCAATAAGAAGATCTAAGGGATAAAGTAAACCTGAAATGAAGCATCGGAATCTATAAGTACTGTAACAGGAATGGTTCAAAGCATAGTCAGTAAGAAGAGTCATTCTTCATGTACTTATGACGGCATTGTGCCTTTTGCATTTAATTCCGATGCAAGTGCTGTGTTTAATCGTCAATAAGAAGGGCCAAGGGTTACAGTAAACATGATGTGAGGCATCGGAATCTGTAACTAGTGTCACAGGAATGGTTCAAATCATAGTCTGTAGGAAGAGTCAGTCTTCTTGTACTTAAGTCGGCATTTTCCCTAATCTATTTAATTCCGATGCAATTTCAGTGTTTCATCGTCAATAGAAAGGTCCAAATGACGCAGTAAACCTGGAGTGAAGCATCGGAATCTATAACTAGTGTCGATGGAGTGATTCAAAACATAGACAGTAAGCAGAGTCAGTCTTCTTGTACTGAAGTCGGCATTGTGCCTTTTGTATCTAACTCCAGTGCAATTTCTGTGTTTCATGGTCAATAAGAAGGACAGAGGGATACAGTAAACCTGAATTGAAGCATCGGAATCTATAACTAGTGTCACAGGAATGGTCAAATCATAGACAGTAAGAAGACTCTGTCTTCTTGTACATAAGTCGGCATTGTGCCTTTTGTATTTAATTCCGATGCACTTTCTGTGTTTCATCGTCAATAAGAATGTCAGAGGGATACAGTAAATCTGAAGTTTAGCGTCGGAATCTATAACTAGTGTCACAGGAATGGTTCAAAACATAGTCAGTAAGAAGTGTCAGTCTTCTTGTCCTTAAGTCGGCATTGTGAATTTTGTATTTAATTCCGATGCAATTTCTGTGTTCATCGTCAATAAGAAGGTCCAAGGGATACAGTAATCCTGGAGTGAAGCATCGGAATCTATAACTAGTGTCACAGGAATGGTTCAAATCATCGACATTAACGAGATACGGTCTTGTTGTACTTAAGTCGGCATTGTGCCCTTTGTAATGAATTCCGATGCAATTTCTGTGATTCATCGTCAATAAGAAGGTCCAAGGGATACAGTAAACCTGAAGTGAAGCAACGGAATCTATAACTAGTGTCACAGGAATGGTTCATAACATAGACAGTAAGAAGAGTCAGTCTTCTTGTACTTACGTCGGCATTGTGCCTAATCTATTCAATTCCGATGCAATTTCAGTTTTTCATCGTCAATAAGAAGGTCCAGGGGATGCAGTAAACCTGCAGTGAAGCATCGGAATCAAGAGCTTGTGTCAATGTAATGGTTCAAAACATAGTCAGTAAGAAGAGTCATTCTTCATGTACTTAAGTCGGCATTGTGCCTTTTGTATTTAATTCCGATGCAATTTCTGTGTTTCATCAACAATAAGAAGGTCAAAGGGATACAGTAAACCTGAGGTGAAGCATCGGAATCTATAACTAGTGTCACTGGAATGGTTCAAAACATAGACAGGAAGAAGAGTCAGTCTTCTTGTACTTGAGTCGGCATTCTGCATTTTGTATTAAATTCCGATGTAATTTCTGTGTTTCATCGTCAATAAGAAGGTCCTAGGGATACAGTAATCCTGAAGTCAAGCATCGGAATCTATAACTAGTGTCACAGGAATGGTTCAAAACATAGACAATAAGAGGACTCAGTCTTTTTGTACTTAAGTCGGCATTGTGCCTTTTGTATTTGATTCCGATGTTGTTTCTGTGTTTCATCGTCAATAAGAAGGTCCAAATGATACAGTAAACCTGACGTGAAGCATCGGAATCTATAACTACTGTCAATGGAATGGTTCAAAACATAGACAGTAAGAAGAGTCAGTCTTCTTGTACTTAAGTCGGCATTGTGCCTTTTGTATTTAATTCCGGTGAAATTTTTGTGTTTCATCGTCAATAAGAAGGTCAGAGCGATACAGTAAACATGACGTGAAGCATCGGAATCTATAACTAGTGTCACAGGAATGGTTCAAAACATAGTCAGAAAGAATAGTCAGTCTTCTTGTCCTTAAGTCGGCATTGTGCCTTTTGTATTTAATTACGATGCAAATTCTGTATTTCATCGTCAATAAGAAGGTCCTAGGGATACAGTAAACCTGGAGTGTAGCATCGGAATCTATAACTAGTGTCACAGGAATGGTTCAAAACATAGTAAGTAAGAAGAGTCAGTCTTCATGTACTTAAGTCGGCTTTGTGCCTTTTGTATTTAATTCCGATGCAATTTCTGTGTTTCATCGTCAATAAGAAGGTCCACGGGATGCAGTAAACCTGAAGTGAAGCATCGGAATCTATAACTAGTGTCATAGGATTGGTTCTAAACATAGTCAGTAAGAACAGTCAGTTTTCTTGTTCTTAAGTCGGCATTGTGCCTTTTTTAGTTAATTCCGATGCAATTTCAGTGTTTCATCGTCAATAAGAAGGTCCAAGGGATACAGTAAACCAGGAGTGAAGCATCGGAATCTGTAACTAGTGTCAATGGAATGGTTCAAATCATAGACAGTAAGAAGAGTCAGTCTTCTTGTACCTAAGTCGGCATTGTGCCTTTTGTATTAATTTCCGGTGCAATTTCTGTGTTACATCGTCAATAAGTAGGTCAGAGGGATACAATAAACCTGAAGTGAAGCATCGGAATCTATAACTAGTGTAACAGGAATGGCTCAAAACATAGTCAGTAAGAAGAGTCAGCCTTCTTGTCCATAAGTCGGCCTTGTGCCTTTTGTATTTAATTCCGATGCAATTTCAGTGTTTCATCGTCAATAAAAAGGTCCAAGGGGTACAGTAAACCAGGAGTGAAGCATCGGAATCTATAACTAGTGTCAATGGAATGGTTCAAATCATAGACAGTAAGAAGAGTCATTCTTCTTGTACCTAAGTCGGCATTGTGCCTTTTGTATTAATTTCCGGTGCAATTTCTGTGTTTTATCGTCAATAAGTAGGTCAGAGGGATACAGTAAACCTGAAGTGAAGCATCGGAATCTATAACTAGTGTCACATGAATGTTTCAAAACATAGACAGTAAGAAGATACAGTCTTCTTGTACTTAAGTCGGCATTGTGCATTTTGTATTTAATTCCGATGCACTTTCTGTGTTTGATCGTCAATAAGAAGGTCCAAGGGATACAGTAAACCTGAAGTGAGGCATCGGAATCTATAACTAGTGTCATAGGAATGGTTCAAAATATATTCAGTAAGAAGAGTCTGTCTTCATGTAATTAAGTCTGCATTGTGCCTTTTGTATTTAATTCCGGTGCAATTTCTGTGTTTCATCGTCAATAAGAATGTCAGAGGGATACAGTAAATCTGAAGTTTAGCGTCGGAATCTATAACTAGAGTCACAGGAATGGTTCAAAACATAGTCAGTAAGAAGTGTCAGTCTTCTTGTCCTTAAGTCGGCATTGTGCCTTTTGTATTTAATTCCGATGCTATTTCTGTGTTCATCGTCAATAAGAAGGTCCAAGGGATACAGTAATCCTGGAGTGAAGCATCGGAATCTATAACTAGTGTCACAGGAATGGTTCATAACATAGACAGTAAAAAGAGTCAGTCTTCTTGTACTTACGTCGGCATTGTGAATAATCTATTTAATTCCGATGCAATTTCAGTTTTTCATCGTCAATAAGAAGGTCCAGTAGATGCAGTAAACCTGCAGTGAAGCATCGGAATCAATAACTTGTGTCAATGGAATGGTTCAAAACATAGTCAGTAAGAAGAGTCATTCTTCATGTACTTAAGTCGGTATTGTGCCTTTTGTATTTAATTCCGGTGCAATTTCTGTGTTTTATCGTCAATAACTAGGTCAGAGGGATACAGTAAACCTGAAGTGAAGCATCGGAATCTATAACTAGTGTCACATGAATGTTTCAAAACATAGACAGTAAGAAGATACAGTCTTCTTGTACTTAAGTCGGCATTGTGCCTTTTGTATTTAGTTCCGAAGTAGTTTCTGTGTTTCATCGTCAATAAGAAGGTCCAATTGATACAGTATACCTGAAGTGAAGCATCGGAATCTGTAACTAGTGTCAATGCAATGGTTCAAAACATAGGCAGTAAGAAGAGTCAGTCTTCTTGTAATTAAGTCGGCATTGTGCGTTTGTGTTTAATTCCGGTGCAATTTTTGTGTTTCATCGTCAATAAGAAGGTCAGAGCGATACAGTAAACCTGACGTGAAGCATCGGAAACTATAACTAGTGTCACAGGAATGGTTCAAAACATAGTCAGAAAGAATAGTCAGTCTTCTTGTCCTTAAGTCGGCATTGTGCCTTTTGTATTTAATTCCGATGCAAATTCTGTGTTTCATCGTCAATAAGAAGGTCCTAGGGATACAGTAAACCTGGAGTGTAGCATCGGAATCTATAACTAGTGTCACAGGAATGGTTCAAATCATAGTCAGTAAGAAGAGTCAGTCTTCATGTACTTAAGTCGGCATTGTGCCTTTTGTATTTAATTCCGATACAATTTCTGTGTTTCATCGCCAATAAGAAGGTCGAAGGAATGCAGTAAACCTGGAGTGAAGCATCGGAATCTATAACTAGTGTCACAGGAATGGTTCAAAACATAGACAGTAAGAAGATACAGACTTGATGTACTTAAGTCCGCATTGTTTCTTTTGTATTTAGTTCCGATACAATATCTGTGTTTCATCGACAATAAGAAGGTCCAAGGGATACAGTGAACCTGAAGTGAAGCATGGGAATCTATAACTAGTGTCACAGGAATGGTTCAAAACATAGGCAGTAAGGAGAGTCAGTCTTCTTGTACTTAAGTCGGCATTGTGCCTTTTGTATTTCATTCCGGTGCAATTTCTGTGTTTCATCGTCAATAAGACGGTCAGAGGAATAGAGTAAACCTGAAGTGAAGCATCGGAATCTATAACTAGTGTCACAGGAATGGTTCAAAACATAGACAGGAAGAAGAGTCAGTCTTCTTGTACTTGAGTCGGCATTGTGCCTTTTGTATTATATTCCGATGCAATTTCTGTGTTTCATCGTCAATAAGAAGGTCCTAGCGATACAGTAATCCTGAAGTAAAGCATCGGAATCTATAACTAGTGCCACAGGAATGGTTCAAAACATAGACAATAAGAAGATTCAGTCTTTTTGTACTTAAGTCAGTATTGTGCCTTTTGTATTTAATTCCGATGTAGTTTCTGTGTTTCATCGTCAATAAAAAGGTCCAAATGATACAGTAAACCTGAAGTGAAGCATCGGAATCTATAACTAGCGTCAATGGAATGGTTCAAAACATAGACAGTAAGAAGAGTCAGTCTTCTTGTACTTAATTCGGCATTGTGCCTTTTGTATTTAATTCCGGTGCAATTTCTGTGTTTCATCGTCAATAAGAAGGTCAGAGCGATACAGTAAACCTGAAGTGAAGCATCGGACTCTATAACTAGTGTCACAGGAATGGTTCAAAACATATTCAGAAAGAATAGTCAGTCTTCTTGTCCTTAAGTCAACATTGTGCCTTTTATATTTAACTCCGATGCAAATTCTGTGTTTCATCGTCAATAAGAAGGTCCTAGGGATACAGTAAACCTGGAGTGTAGCATCGGAATCTATAACTAGTGTCACAGGAATGGTTCAAAACATGGTCAGTAAGAAGAGTCAGTCTTCATGTACATAAGTCGGCATTGTGCCTTTTGTATTTAATTCCGATGCAATTTCTGTGTTTCATCGTCAATAAGAAGGTCCAAGGGATACAGTAAACCTGAAGTGAATCATCAGAATCTATAACTAGTGTCACAGGAATGGTTCTAAACATAGTCAGTAAGAAGAGTCAGTTTTCTTGTACTTAAGTCAGCATCGTGCCTTTTCTATTTACTTCCGATGCAATTTCAGTGTTTCATCGTCAATTAGAAGGTCCAAGTGATACAGTAAACCTGGAGTGAAGCATCGGAATCTGTAACTAGTGTCAATGGAATGGTTCAAAACGTAGACAGTAAGAAGGGTCAGTCTTCTTGTACCTAAGTCGGCATTGTGCCTATTGTATCTAATTCCGGTGCAATTTCTGTGTTTCATCGTCAATAAGAGGGTCAGAGGGATACAATAAACCTGAAGTGAAGCATCGGAATCTATAACTAGTGTAACAGGAATAGTTCAAAACATAGTCAGTAAGAAGAGTCAGTCTTCTTGTCCTTATGTCGGCCTTGTGCCTTTTGTATTTAATTCCGATGCAATATCAGTGTTTCATCGTCAATAGGAAGGTCCCAGGGATACAGTAAACCTGGAGTGAAGCATCGGAATCTATAACTAGTGTCACAGGAATCGTTCAAAGCATAGACAGTAGGAAGAGTCAGTCTTCTTCTACTTGATTCGGCATTGTGCCTTTTGTATTGAATTCCGATGCAATTCCTGTGTTTCATCGTCAAAAAGAAGGTCCAAGGGAGACAGTAAACCTGAAGTAAAGCATCGGAATGTATAACTAGTGTCACAGGAATGGTTCAAAACATAGTTAGTAAGAAGAGTCAGTCTTCTTGTACTTAAGTCGGCATTGTGCCTATTCTATTTAATTCCGATGCAATTTCTGTGTTTCAACGTCAATAAGAAGGTCAGAGGGATACAGTAAACCTGAAGTGAAGCATCGGAATCTGTAACTAGTGTCACAGGAATGGTTCAAAACATAGTCAGTAAGAAGAGTCGGTCTTCATGCAGCTATGTCGGCATTGTGCTTTTGTATTTAATTCCGGTTCAATTTCTGTGTTTCATCGTCAATAAGAAGGTCAGAGGGATAGAGTAAACCTGAAGTGAAGCATCGGAATCTATAACTAGTGTCACAGGAATGGTTCAAATCATAGACAGTAAGAAGATACAGTCATCTTGTACTTAAGTCGGCATTGTGCCTTTTGTATTTAATTCCGATGCAATCTCTGTGTTTCATCGTCAATAAGAAGGTCCAAGGGATGCAGTAAACCTGAAGTGAAGCATCGGAATCTATAACTAGTGTCACAGGAACGGTTCAAAACATAGTCAGTAAGAAGAGTCGGTCTTCATGTACTTAAGTCAGCATTGTGCCTTTTGTATACAATTCCGGTGCAATTTCTGTGTTTCATCGTCAATAAGAAGGTCAGAGGGATAGAGTAAACCTGAAGTGAAGCATCGGAATCTATAACTAGTGCCACAGGAATGGTTCAAATCATAGACAATAAGAAGATTCAGTCTTTTTGTACTTAAGTCAGCATTGTGAATTTTGTATTTAATTCCGATGTAGTTTCTGTGTTTCATCGTCAATAAAAAGGTCCTAATGATACAGTAAACCTGAAGTGAAGCATCGGAATCTATAACTAGCGTCAATGGAATGGTTCAAAACATAGACAGTAAGAAGAGTCAGTCTTCTTGTACTTAAATCGGCATTGTGCCTTTTGTATTTAATTCCGGTGCAATTTCTGTGTTTCATCGTCAATAAGAAGGTCAGAGGGATACAGTAAACCTGAAGTGAAGCATCGTAATCTATAACTAGTGTCACAGGAATGGTCAAATCATAGACAGTAAGAAGATACTGTCTTCTTGTACATAAGTCGGCATTGTGCCTTTTGTAGTTAATTCCGATGCACTATCTGTGTTTGAACTTAATAAGAAGGTCCAAGGGATACAGTAATCCTGGAGTGAGGCATCGGAATCTATAACTAGTGTCACAGGAATGGTTCAAATCATAGACATTAAGGAGATACGGTCTTGTTGTACTTAAGTCGGCATTGTGCCTTTTGTATTTAATTCCGATGCAATTTCTCTGATTCCTCGTCAATAAGAAGGTCCAAGGGATACAGTAAACCTGAAGTGAAGCAACGGAATCTATAACTAGTGTCACAGGAATGGTTCATAACATAGACAGTAAGAAGAGTCAGTCTTCTTGTACTTACGTCGGCATTGTGCCTTTTGTATTTAATTCCGATGCAATTTCTGTGTTTCATCGTCAATAAGAAGGTCAGAGGGATACAGTAACCCTGAAGTGAAGCATCGGAATCTTTAACTAGTGTCACAGGAATGGTTCAAAACATTGTCAATAAGAAGAGTCGCTCTTCATGTACTTAAGTCGGCCTTGTGCCTTTTGTATTTAATTCCGAAGCAAATTCTGTTTTTCATCGTCAATAAGAAGGTCCAAGGGATGCAGTAAACCTGAAGTGAAGCATCGGAATCTGTAACTAGTGTCACAGGAATGGTTCAAAACATAGACAGTAGGAAGAGTCAGTCTTCTTGTACTCAAATCGGCATTGTGCCATTTGTATTTAATTCCGATGCAATTTCTGTGTTTCATCGTCAATAAGATGGTCCAAGGGATACAGTAAACCTGAAGGGAAGCATCGGAATCTATAACTAGTGTCACAGGAATGGTAAAAACATAGACAGTAAGAAGACTCAGTCTTCTTGTACTTAAGTCATCATTGTGCGTTTTCTATTTAATTTCGATGCAATATCTGTGTTTCATCGTCAATAAGAAGGTCAGAGGGATACAGTAAACACGAAGTGAAGCATCGGAATCTATAACTAGTGTCACAGGAATGGCTCAAATCATAGGCAGTAAGAAGAGCCAGCCTTCGTGTACGTAAGTCGGCATTGTGCCTTTTCTATTTAATTCCGATGGAACTTCAGTGTTTCATCGTCAATATGAAGGTCCAAGTGATTCAGTAAACCTGGAGTGAAGCATCGGAATCTATAACTAGTGACAATGGAATGGTTCAAAGCATAGACAGTAAGAAGAGTAAGTCATCTTGTACTTAAGTCGGCATTGTGCCTTTTGTATTTAATTCCGGTGCGATTTCTGTGTTTCATCGTCAATAAGAAGGTCAGAGGGATATAGTAAACCTGAAGTGAATAATCGGAATCTATAATTAGCGTCACAGAAATGGTTCAAAACATAGTCGGTAATAAGAGTCGGTCTTCATGTACTTATGTCGGCATTGTGCCTTTTGTATTTAATTCCGGTGCATTTTCTGTGTTTCAACGTCGGTGAGAAGGTGCAAGGGATACAGTACATCTGGAGTGAAGCATCGGAATCAATAACTAGTGTCACAGGAATCGTTCAAAACATAGTCAGTAAGAAGAGTCGGTGTTCATGTACTTATGTCGGCATTCTGCCTTTTGTATTTAATTCCGATGCAATTTCTGTGTTTCATCGTCAATAAGAAGGTCCAAGGGATACAGTAAACCTGAAGTGAAGCATCGGAATCTATAACTAGTGCCACAGGAATGGTTCAAAACATAGTCAGTAAGATGAGTCAGTCTTCATGTACTTAAGCCGCCATTGTGCTTTTGGATTTAATTCCGATGCAATTTCTGTGTTTCAACGTCAATAAGAAGGTCAGAGGGATACAGTAAACCTGAAGTGAAGCATCGGAATCAATAACTAGTGTCATAGGAATGGTTCAAAACATAGACAGTAAGAAGAGTCAGTCTTCTTGTACCTGAGTCGGCATTGTGCCTTTTGTATTAAAGTCCGATGCAAATTCTGTGTTTCATCGTCAATAAGAAGGTCCAAGTGATACAGTAAACCTGGAGTGAAGCACAGGAATTTGTAACTAGTGTCACAGGAATGGGTCAAAACATAGTCAGTACTTAAGTCGGCATTGTGCATTTTGAATTTCATTCCGATGCAATTTCTTTGTTTCGTCGTCAATAAGAAGGTCCAAGGGATACAGTAAACCTGAAGTGAAGTATCAGAATCTATAACTAGTGTCACAGGAATGGTTCAAAACATAGTCAGTAAGAAGAGTCAGTCTTCATGTACTTAAGTCGCCATTGTGCCTTTTGTATTTAATTCCGGTGCAATTTCTGTGTTTCATCGTCAACAAGAAGGTCAGAGGGATACGGTAAAACTGAAGTGAAGCATCGGAATCAATAACTAGTGTCGTAGGAATGGTTAAAAACATAAACAGTAAGAAGAGTAAGTCTTCTTGTACCTGAGTCGGCATTGTGCATTTTGTATTTAATTCCGATGCAACTTCTGTGTTTCATCGTCAATAAGAAGGTGCAAGGGATACAGTAAACCTGAAGTGAAGCATCGGAATCTATAACTAGTGTCACAGGAATGGTTCAAAACATAGTCAGTAAGAAGAGTCGGTTTCATGTACTTAAGTCAGCATTGTGCCTTTTGTATACAATTCCGGTGCAATTTCTGTGTTTCATCGTCAATAAGAAGGTCAGAGGGATAGAGTAAACCTGAAGTGAAGCATCGGAATCTATAACTAGTGTCACAGGAATGGTAAAAAACATTGTCAGTAAGAAGAGTCAGTCTTCTTGTCCTTAAGTCGGCATTGTGCCTTTAGGTATTTAATTCCGATGCAATTTCTGTGTTTCATCGTCAATAAGAAGGTCCTAGCGATACAGTAATCCTGAAGCCAAGCATCGGAATCTATAACTAGTGCCACAGGAATGGTTCAAAACATAGACAATAAGAAGATTCAGTCTTTTTGTACTTAAGTCAGCATTGCGCCTTTTGTATTTAATTCCGATGTAGTTTCTGTGTTTCATCGTCAATAAAAAGGTCCAAATGATACAGTAAACCTGAAGTGAAGCATCGGAATCTATAACTACCGTCAATGGAATGGTTCAAAACATAGACAGTAAGAAGAGTCAGTCTTCTTGTACTTAAATCGGCATTGTGCCTTTTGTATTTAATTCCGGTGCAATTTCTGTGTTTCATCGTCAATAAGAAGGTCAGAGCGATACAGTAAACCTGAAGTGAAGCATCGGACTCTATAACTAGTGTCACAGGAATGCTTCAAAACATATTCAGAAAGAATAGTCAGTCTTCTTGTCCTTAAGTCAACATTGTGCCTTTTATATTTAACTCCGATGCAAATTCTGTGTTTCATCGCCAATAAGAAGGTCCTAGGGATACAGTAAACCTGGAGTGTAGCATCGGAATCTATAACTAGTGTCACAGGAATGGTTCAAAACATGGTCAGTAAGAAGAGTCAGTCTTCATGTACATAAGTCGGCATTGTGCCTTTTGTATTTAATTCCGATGCAATTTCTGTGTTTCATCGTCAATAAGATGGTCCAAGGGATACAGTAAACCTGAAGTGAAGCATCAGAATCTATAACTAGTGACACAGGAATGGTTCTAAACATAGTCAGTAAGAAGGGTCAGTTTTCTTGTACTTAAGTCAGCATCGTGCCTTTTCTATTTACTTCCGATGCAATTTCAGTGTTTCATCGTCAATAAGAAGGTCCAAGTGATACAGTAAACCTGGAGTGAAGCATCGGAATCTATAACTAGTGTCAATGGAATGGTTCAAAACATAGACAGTAAGAAGAGTCAGTCTTCTTGTACCTAAGTCAGCATTGTGCCTATTGTATCTAATTCCGGTGCAATTTCTGTGTTTCATCGTCAATAAGAAGGTCAGAGGGATACAATAAACCTGAAGTGAAGCATCGGAATCTATAACTAGTGTAACAGGAATGGTTCAAAACATAGTCAGTAAGGAGAGTCAGTCTTCTTGTCCTTAAGTCGGCCTTGTGCATTTTGTATTTAATTCCGATGCAATATCAGTGTTTCATCGTCAATAGGAAGGTCCTAGGGATACAGTAAACCTGGAGTGAAGCATCGGAATCTATAACTAGTGTAACAGGAATGGCTCAAAACATAGTCAGTAAGAAGAGTCAGTCTTCCTGTCCTTAAGTCTGCCTTGTGCCTTTTGTATTTACTTCCGAAGCAATTTCTGTGTTTCATCGTCAATTAGAAGGTCCAAGGGATACAGTAAACCTGAAGTGAAGCATCGGAATCTGTAACTAGTGACACAGGAATGGTTCAAAACATAGTCACTAAGAAGAGTCGGTTTTCATGCAGCTATGTCGGCATTGTGCTTTTGTATTTAATTCCGATGCAATTTCTGTGTTTCATGGTCAATAAGAAGGTCTAAGGGATAAAGTAAACCTGAAATGAAGCATCGGAATCTATAACTAGTGGAACAGGAATGGTTCAAAGCATAGTCAGTAAGAAGAGTCAGTCTTCATGTACTTATGTCGGCATTGTGCCTTTTGCATTTAGTTCCGATGCAAGTTCTGTGTTTCATCGTCAATAAGAAGGGCCAAGGGTTACAGTAAACACGAAGTGAAGCATCGGAATCTATAACTAGTGTCACAGGTATGGTTCAAAACATAGTCTGTATTAAGACTCAGTCTTCTTGTACTTAAGTCGTCATTTTCCCTAATCTATTTAATTCCGATGCAATTTCAGTGTTTCATCGTCAATAGTAAGGTCCAAATGACGCAGTAAACCTGAAGTGAAGCATCGGAATCTATAACTAGCGTCACAGGAATGGTTCAAAACATAGTCAGTAAGAAGAGTCTGTCTTCTTGTAATTAAGTCTGCTTTGTGCCTTTTGTATTTAATTCCGGTGCAATTTCTGTGTTTCATCGTCAATAAGAAGGTCAGAGGGATACAGTATACCTGAAGTTTAGCGTCGGAATCTATAACTAGTGTCACATTAATGGTTCACAACTTAGTCAGTAAGAAGTGTCAGTCTTCTTGTCCTTAAGTCAGCATTGTGCCTTTTGTATTTAATTCCGATGCAATTTCTGTGTTCATCGTCAATAAGAAGGTCCAAGGGATACAGTAATCCTGGAGTGAAGCATCGGAATCTATAACTAGTGTCACAGGAATTGTTCAAATCATAGACATTAAGGAGATGCGGTCTTGTTGTACTTAAGTCGGCATTGTGCCTTTTGTATTTAATTCCGATGCAATTTCTGTGATTCATCGTCAATAAGAAGGTCCAAGGGATACAGTAAACCTGAAGTGAAGCATCGGAATCTATAACTAGTGTCACAGGAATGGTAAAAACATAGACAGTAAGAAGACTCAGTCTTCTTGTAATTAAGTCGTCATTGTGCGTTTTCTATTTAATTCCCATGCAATTTTTGTGTTTCATCGTCAATAAGAAGGTCAGAGGGATACAGTAAACCTGAAGTGAAGCATGGGAATCTATAACTAGTGTCACAGGAATGGTTCAAAACATAGACAGTAAGAAGAGTCGGTCTTCATGTACTTATGTCGGCATTGTGCCTTTTGTATTTAATTCCGGTGCATTTTCTGTGTTTCAACGTCAGTGAGAAGGTGCAAGGGATACAGTACACCTGGAGTGAAGCATCGGAATCAATAACTAGTGTCACAGGAATCGTTCAAAACATAGTCAGTAAGAAGAGTCGGTGTTCGTGTACTTATGTCGGCATTCTGCCTTTTGTATTTTATTCCGATGCAATTTCTGTGTTTCATCGTCAATAAGAAGGTCCAAGGGATACAGTAAACCTGAAGTGAAGCATCGGAATCTATAACTAGTGCCACAGGAATGGTTCAAAACATAGTCAGTAAGATGAGTCAGTCTTCATGTACTTAAGCCGCCATTGTGCCTTTTGTATTTAATTCCGATGCAATTTCTGTGTTTCAACGTCAATAAGTAGATCAGAGGGATATAGTTAACCTGAAGTGAAGCATCGGAAACAATAACTAGTGTCATAGGAATGGTTCAAAACATAGACAGTAAGAAGAGTCAGTCTTCTTGTACTTGAGTCGGAATTGTGCCTTTTGTATTAAAGTCCGATGCAAATTCTGTGTTTCATCGTCAATAAGAAGGTCCAAGGGATACAGTAAACCTGGAGTGAAGCACAGGAATTTATAACTAGTGTCCCAGGAATGGGTCAAAACATAGTCAGTACTTAAGTCGGCATTGTGCCTTTTGTATTTCATTCCGATGCAATTTCTTTCTTTCGTCGTCAATAAGAAGGTCCAAGGGATACAGTAAACCTGAAGTGAAGTAATAGAATCAATAACTAGTGTCACAGGAATGGTTCAAAACATAGTCAGTAAGAAGAGTCAGTCTTCATGTACTTAAGTCGCCATTGTGCCTTTTGTATTTCATTCCGATGCAATTTCTGTGTTTCATCGTCAACAAGAAGGTCAGAGGGATACAGTAAAACTGAAGTGAAGCATCGGAATCAATAACTAGTGTCATAGGAATGGTTAAAAACATACACAGTAAGAAGAGTAAGTCTTCTTGTACCTGAGTCGGCATTGTGCATTTTGTATTTAATTCCGATGCAACTTCTGTGTTTCATCGTCAATAAGAAGGTGCAAGGGAAACAGTAAACCTGAAGTGAAGCATCGGAATCTATAACTAGTGTCATAGGAATGGTTCAAAACATAGACAGTAAGAAGAGTCAGTCTTCTTGTACTTGAGTCGGCATTGTGCCTTTTGTATTTAATTCCGATGCAATTTCTGTGTTTCATTGTCAATAGGAAGGTCAGAGGGATACAGTAAACCTGAAGTGAAGCATCGGAATCTATAACTAGTAACACAGGAATGGTTCAAAACAAAGTCAGTAAGAAGAGTCGGTCTTCATGTACTTATGTCGGCATTGTGCCTTTTGTATTTAATTCCGGTGAAATTTCTGTGTTTCAACGTCAATAAGAAAGTCAGAGGGATACAGTAAACCTGAAGTGAAGCATCGGAATCTATAACTAGTGTCACAGGAATCGTTCAAAGCATAGTCAGTATGAAGAGTCGGTGTTCATGTACTTATGTCGGCATTCTGCCTTTTGTATTTAATTCCGATGCAATTTCTGTGTTTCATCGTCAATAAGAAGGTCCAAGGGATACAGTAAACCTGAAGTGAAGCATCGGAATCTATAACTAGTGCCACAGGAATGGTTCAAAACATAGTCAGTAAGATGAGTCAGTCTTCATGTACTTAAGCCGCCATTGTGCCTTTTGTATTTAATTCCGATGCAATTTCTGTGTTTCAACGTCAATAAGAAGGTCAGAGGGATACAGTAAGCCTGAGGTGAAGCATCGGAATCAATAAGTAGTGTCATAGGAATGGTTCAAAACATAGACAGTAAGAAGAGTAAGTCTTCTTGTACCTGAGTCGGCATTGTGCATTTTGTATTTAATTCCGATGCAACTTCTGTGTTTCATCGTCAATAAGAAGGTCCAAGGGAAACAGTAAACCTGAAGTGAAGCATCGGAATCTATAACTAGTGTCATAGGAATGGTTCAAAACATAGACAGTAAGAAGATTCAGTCTTCTTGTACTTGAGTCGGCATTGTGCCTTTTGTATTTAATTCCGATGCAATTTCTGTGTTTCATCGTCAATAAGAAGGTCCAAGGGATACAGTAAACCTGGAGTGAAGCATAGGAATTTATAACTAGTGCACAGGAATGGGTCAAAACATAGACAGTACTTAAGTCGCCATTGTGCCTTTTGTATTTTATTCCGATGCAATTTCTGTGTTTCATCGTCAACATGAAGGTCAGAGGGATACAGTAAAACTGAAGTGAAGCATCGGAATCAATAACTAGTGTCATAGGAATGGTTAAAAGCATAGACAGTAAGAAGAGTAAGTCTTCTTGTACCTGAGTCGGCATTGTGCATTTTGTATTTAATTCCGATGCAACTTCTGTGTTTCATCGTCAATAAGAAGGTCCAAGGGAAACAGTAAACCTGAAGTGAAGCATCGGAATCTATAACTAGTGTCATAGGAATGGTTCAAAACATAGACAGTAAGAAGAGTCAGTCTTCTTGTACTTGAGTCGGCATTGTGCCTTTTGTATTTAATTCCGATGCAATTTCTGTGTTTCATCGTCAATAAGACGGTCAGAGGGATACAGTGAACCTGAAGTGAAGCACAGGAATTTATAACTAGTGTCACAGGAATGGGTCAAAACATAGTCAGTACTTAAGTAGGCATTGTGCCTTTTGTATTTCATTCCGATGCAATTTCTTTGATTCATCGTCAATAAGAAGGTCCAAGGGATACAGTAAACCTGAAGTGAATATCAGAATCTATAACTAGTGTCACAGGAATGGTTCAAAACATAGGCAGTAAGAAGAGTCAGTCTTCATGTACTTAAGTCGCCATTGTGCCTTTTGTATTTAATTGAGATGCAATTTCTGTGTTTCATCGTCAACAAGAAGGTCAGAGGGATACAGTAAAACTGAAGTGAAGCATCGGGATCAATAACTAGTGTCATAGGAATGGTTAACAACATAGACAGTAAGAAGAGTAAGTCTTCTTGTACCTGAGTCGGCATTGTGCATTTTGTATTTAATTCCGATGCAACTTCTGTGTTTCATCGTGAATAAGAAGGTCCAAGGGAAACAGTAAACCTGAAGTGAAGCATCGGAATCTATAACTAGTGTCATAGGAATGGTTCAAAACATAGACAGTAAGAAGAGTCAGTCTTCTTGTACTTGAGTCGGCATTGTGAATTTTGTATTCAATTCCGATGCAATTTCTGTGTTTCATCGTCAATAAGAAGGTCAGAGGGGTACAGTAAACCTGAAGTGAAGCATCGGAATCTATAACTAGTATCACAGGAATGGTTCAAAGCAAAGTCAGTAAGAAGAGTCGGTCTTCATGTACTTATATCGGCATTGTGCCTTTTGTATTTAATTCCGGTGCAATTTCTGTGTTTCATCGTCAATAAGAAGATCAAAGGGATACAGTAAACCTGAAGTGAAGCATCGGAATCTATAACTAGTGCCATTGGAATGGTTTAAATCATAGACAGTAAGGAGAGTCAGTCTTCTTGTACTTGAGTCGGCATTGTGCCTTTTGTATTAAATTCCGATGCAATTTCTGTGTTTCATCGTCAATAAGAAGGTCAGAGGGATACAGTGAACCTGAAGTGAAGCACAGGAATTTATAACTAGTGCCACAGGAATGGGTCAAAACTTAGTCAGTACTTAAGTCGGCATTGTGCCTTTTGTATTTCATTCCGATGCAATTTCTTTGATTCATCGTCAATAAGAAGGTCCAAGGGATACAGTAAACCTGGAGTGAAGCATCGGAATCTATAACTAGTGTCACAGGAGTGGTTCAAAACGTAGTCAGTAAGAAGAGTCGGTCATCATGTACTTAAGTCGGCATTGTGTCTTTTGTATTTAATCCCGATGCAATTTCTGTGTTTCATCGTCAATAAGAAGATCAAAGGGATACAGTAAACCTGAAGTGAAGCATCGGAATCTATAACTAGTGCCATTGGAATGGTTCAAATCATAGACAGTAAGGAGAGTCAGTCTTCTTGTACTTGAGTCGGCATTGTGCCTTTTGTATTAAATTCCGATGCAATTTCTGTGTTTCATCGTCAATAAGAAGGTCCAAGGGATACAGTAAACCTGGAGTGAAGCGTAGGAATTTATAACTAGTGCACAGGAATGGGTCAAAACGTAGTCAGTACTTCAGTCGCCATTGTGCCTTTTGTATTTAATTCCGATGCAATTTCTGTGTTTCATCGTCAACAAGAAGGTCAGAGGGATACAGTAAAACTGAAGTGAAGCATCGGAATCAATAACTAGTGTCATAGGAATGGTTAAAAGCATAGACAGTAAGAAGAGTAAGTCTTCTTGTACCTGAGTCGGCATTGTGCATTTTGTATTTAATTCCGATGCAACTTCTGTGTTTCATCGTCAATAAGAAGGTCCAAGGGAAACAGTAAACCTGAAGTGAAGCATCGGAATCTATAACTAGTGTCATGGGAATGGTTCAAAACATAGATAGTAAGAAGAGTCAGTCTTCTTGTACTTCAGTCGGCATTGTGCCTTTTGTATTTAATTCCGATGCAATTTCTGTGTTTCATAGTCAATAAGACGGTCAGAGGGATACAGTGAACCTGAAGTGAAGCACAGGAATTTATAACTAGTCTCACAGGAATGGGTCAAAACATAGTCAGTACTTAAGTCGGCATTGTGCCTTTTGTATTTCATTCCGATGCAATTTCTTTGATTCATCGTCAATAAGAAGGTCCAAGGGATACAGTAAACCTGAAGTGAAGTATCAGAATCTATAACTAGTGTCACAGGAATGGTTCAAAACATAGGCAGTAAGAAGAGTCAGTCTTCATGTACTTAAGTCGCCATTGTGCCTTTTGTATTTAATTGAGATGCAATTTCTGTGTTTCATCGTCAACAAGAAGGTCAGAGGGATACAGTAAAACTGAAGTGAAGCATCGGAATCTATAACTAGTGTCATGGGAATGGTTCAAAACATAGACAGTAAGAAGAGTCAGTCTTCTTGTACTTGAGTCGGCATTGTGCCTTTTGTATTTAATTCCGATGCACTTTCTGTGTTTCATCGTCAACAAGAAGGTCCAAGGGATACAGTAAAACTGAAGTGAAGCATCGCAATCAATAACTAGTGACATAGGAATGGTTAAAAACATAGACAGTAAGAAGAGTAAATCTTCTTGTACCTGAGTCGGCATTGTGCATTTTGTATTTAATTCCGATGCAACTTCTGTGTTTCATCGTCAATAAGAAGGTCCAAGGGAAACAGTAAACCTGAAGTGAAGCATCGGAATCTATAACTAGTGTCATAGGAATGGTTCAAATCATAGACAGTAAGAAGAGTCAGTCTTCTTGTACTTGAGTCGGCATTGTGCCTTTTGTATTTAATTCCGATGCAATTTCTGTGTCTCATCGTCAATAGGAAGGTCAGAGGGATACAGTAAACCTGAAGTGAAGCACAGGAATTTATAACTTGTGTCACAGGAATGGGTCAAAACATAGTCAGTACTTAAGTCGGCATTGTGCCTTTTGTATTTCATTCCGATGCAATTTCTTTGTTTCATCGTCAATAAGAAGGTCCATGGGATACAGTAAACCTGAAGTGAAGTATCAGAATCTATAACTAGTGTCACAGGAATGGTTCAAAACATAGTCAGTAAGAAGAGTCAGTCTTCATGTACTTAAGTCGCCATTGTGCCTTTTGTATTTAATTCCGATGCAATTTCTGTGTTTCATCGTGAACAAGAAGGTCAGAGGGATACAGTAAAACTGAAGTGAAGCATCGGAATCAATAACTAGTGTCATAGGAATGGTTAAAAACATAGACAGTAAGAAGAGTAAGTCCTCTTGTACCTGAGTCGGCATTGTGCATTTTGTATTTAATTCCGATGCAACTTCTGTGTTTCATCGTGAATAAGAAGGTCCAAGGGAAACAGTAAACCTGAAGTGAAGCATCGGAATCTATAACTAGTGTCATAGGAATGGTTCAGAACATAGACAGTAAGAAGAGTCAGTCTTCTTGTACTTGAGTCGGCATTGTGCCTTTTGTATTTAATTCCGATGCAATTTCTGTGTTTCATCGTCAATAAGAAGGTCAGAGGGCTACAGTAAACCTGAAGTGAAGCATCGGAATCTACAACTAGTATCACAGGAATGGTTCAAAGCAAAGTCAGTAAGAAGAGTCGGTCCTCATGTACTTATGTCGGCATTGTGCCTTTTGTATTTAATTCCGGTGCAATTTCTGTGTTTCATCGTCAATAAGAAGGTCCAAGGGATACAGTAAACCTGAAATGAAGCATCGGAATCTATAACTAGTGTCATAGGAATGGTTCAAAACATAGACAGTAAGAAGAGTCAGTCTTCTTGTACTTGAGTCGGCATTGTGCCTTTTGTATTTAATTCCGATGCAATTTCTGTGTTTCATCGTCAATAAGAAGGTCAGAGGGATACAGTGAACCTGAAGTGAAGCACAGGAATTTATAACTAGTGCCACAGGAATGGGTCAAAACATAGTCAGTACTTAAGTCGGCATTGTGCCTTTTGTATTTCATTCCGATGCAATTTCTTTGATTCATCGTCAATAAGAAGGTCCAAGGGATACAGTAAACCTGGAGTGAAGCATCGGAATCTATAACTAGTGTCACAGGAGTGGTTCAAAACATAGTCAGTAAGAAGAGTCGGTCATCATGTACTTAAGTCGGCATTGTGTCTTTTGTATTTAATCCCGATGCAATTTCTGTGTTTCATCGTCAATAAGAAGATCAAAGGGATACAGTAAACCTGAAGTGAAGCATCGGAATCTTTAACTAGTGCCATTGGAATGGTTCAAATCATAGACAGTAAGGAGAGTCAGTCTTCTTGTACTTGAGTCGGCATTGTGCCTTTTGTATTAAATTCCGATGCAATTTCTGTGTTTCATCGTCAATAAGAAGGTCCAAGGGATACAGTAAACCTGGAGTGAAGCTTAGGAATTTATAACTAGTGCACAGGAATGGGTCAAAACATAGTCAGTACTTAAGTCGCCATTGTGCCTTTTGTATTTAATTCCGATGCAATTTCTGTGTTTCATCGTCAACAAGCAGGTCAGAGGGATACAGTAAAACTGAAGTGAAGCATCGGAATCAATAACTAGTGTCATAGGAATGGTTAAAAGCATAGACAGTAAGAAGAGTAAGTCTTCTTGTACCTGAGTCGGCATTGTGCATTTTGTATTTAATTCCGATGCAACTTCTGTGTTTCATCGTCAATAAGAAGGTCCAAGGGAAACAGTAAACCTGAAGTGAAGCATCGGAATCTATAACTAGTGTCACAGGAATGGTTCAAAACATAGGCAGTAAGAAGAGTCAGTCTTCATGTACTTAAGTCGCCATTTTGCCTTTTGTATTTAATTGAGATGCAATTTCTGTGTTTCATCGTCAACAAGAAGGTCAGAGGGATACAGTAAAACTGAAGTGAAGCATCGGGATCAATAACTAGTGTCATAGGAATGGTTAAAAGCATAGACAGTAAGAAGAGTAAATCTTCTTGTACCTGAGTCGGCATTGTGCATTTTGTATTTAATTCCGATGCAACTTCTGTGTTTCATCGTCAATAAGAAGGTCCAAGGGAAACAGTAAACCTGAAGTGAAGCATCGGAATCTATAACTAGTGTCATAGGAATGGTTCAAATCATAGACAGTAAGAAGAGTCAGTCTTCTTGTACTTGAGTCGGCATTGTGCATTTTGTATTTAATTCCGATGCAATTTCTGTGTTTCATCGTCAATAGGAAGGTCAGAGGGATACAGTAAACCTGAAGTGAAGCACAGGAATTTATAACTTGTGTCACAGGAATGGGTCAAAACATAGTCAGTACTTAAGTCGGCATTGTGCCTTTTGTATTTCATTCCGATGCAATTTCTTTGTTTCATCGTCAATAAGAAGGTCCATGGGATACAGTAAACCTGAAGTGAAGTATCAGAATCTATAACTAGTGTCACACAAATGGTTCAAAACATAGTCAGTAAGAAGAGTCAGTCTTCATGTACTTAAGTCGCCATTGTGCCTTTTGTATTTAATTCCGATGCAATTTCTGTGCTTCATCGTGAACAAGAAGGTCAGAGGGATACAGTAAAACTGAAGTGAAGCATCGGAATCAATAACTAGTGTCATAGGAATGGTTAAAAACATAGACAGTAAGAAGAGTAAGTCTTCTTGTACCTGAGTCGGCATTGTGCATTTTGTATTTAATTCCGATGCAACTTCTGTGTTTCATCGTGAATAAGAAGGTCCAAGGGAAACAGTAAACCTGAAGTGAAGCATCGGAATCTATAACTAGTGTCATAGGAATGGTTCAAAACATAGACAGTAAGAAGAGTCAGTCTTCTTGTACTTGAGTCGGCATTGTGCCTTTTGTATTTAATTCCGATGCAATTTCTGTGTTTCATCGTCAATAAGAAGGTCAGAGGGCTACAGTAAACCTGAAGTGAAGCATCGGAATCTATAACTAGTATCACAGGAATGGTTCAAAGCAAAGTCAGTAAGAAGAGTCGGTCTTCATGTACTTATGTCGGCATTGTGCCTTTTGTATTTAATTCCGGTGCAATTTCTGTGTTTCATCGTCAATAAGAAGGTCCAAGGGATACAGTAAACCTGAAGTGAAGTATCAGAATCTATAACTAGTGTCACAGGAATGGTTCAAAACATAGTCAGTAAGAAGAGTCGGTCATCATGTACTTAAGTCGGCATTGTGTCTTTTGTATTTAATCCCGATGCAATTTCTTTGATTCATCGTCAATAAGAAGGTCCAAGGGATACAGTAAACCTGAAGTGAAGTATCAGAATCCATAACTAGTGTCACAGGAATGGTTCAAAACATAGTCAGTAAGAAGAGTCGGTCATCATGTACTTAAGTCGGCATTGTGTCTTTTGTATTTAATCCCGATGCAATTTCTGTGTTTCATCGTCAATAAGAAGATCAAAGGGATACAGTAAACCTGAAGTGAAGCATCGGAATCTATAACTAGTGCCATTGGAATGGTTCAAATCATAGACAGTAAGGAGAGTCAGTCTTCTTGTACTTGTGTCGGCATTGTGCCTTTTGTATTAAATTCCGATGCAATTTCTGTGTTTCATCGTCAATACGAAGGTCCAAGGGATACAGTAAACCTGGAGTGAAGCATAGGAATTTATAACTAGTGCACAGGAATGGGTCAAAACATAGTCAGTACTTAAGTCGCCATTGTGCCTTTTGTATTTAATTCCGATGCAATTTCTGTGTTTCATCGTCAACAAGAAAGTCAGAGGGATACAGTAAAAGTGAAGTGAAGCACAGGAATTTATAACTAGTGCACAGGAATGGGTCAAAACATAGTCAGTACTTAAGTTGGCATTGTGCCTTTTGTATTTCATTCCGATGCAATTTCTTTGTTTCATCGTCAATAAGAAGGTCCATGGGATACAGTAAACCTGAAGTGAAGTATCAGAATCTATAACTAGTGTCACAGGAATGGTTCAAAACATAGGCAGTAAGAAGAGTCAGTCTTCATGTACTTAAGTCGCCATTGTGCCTTTTGTATTTAATTGAGATGCAATTTCTGTGTTTCATCGTCAACAAGAAGGTCAGAGGGATACAGTAAAACTGAAGTGAAGCATCGGGATCAATAACTAGTGTCATAGGAATGGTTAAAAACATAGACAGTAAGAAGAGTAAGTCTTCTTGTACCTGAGTCGGCATTGTGCATTTTGTATTTAATTCCGATGCAATTTCTGTGTTTCATAGTCAATAAGAAGGTCAGAGGGATACAGTAAACCTGAAGTGAAGCACAGGAATTTATAACTAGTGTCACAGGAATGGGTCAAATTATAGTCAGTACTTAAGTCGGCATTGTGCCCTTTGTATTTCATTCCGATGCAATTTCTTTGTTTCATCGTCAATAAGAAGGTCCAAGGGATACAGTAAACCTGAAGTGAAGTATCAGAATCTGTAACTAGTGTCACAGGAATGGTTCAAAACATTGTCAGTAAGAAGAGTCAGTCTTTATGTACTTAAGTCGCCATTGTGCCTTTTGTATTTAATTCCGATGCGCTTTCTGTGTTCCATCGTCAACAAGAAGGTCCAAGGGATACAGTAAAACTGAAGTGAAGCATCGGAATCAATAACTAGTGTCATAGGAATGGTTAAAAACATAGACAGTAAGAAGAGTAAATCTTCTTGTACCTGAGTCGGCATTGTGCATTTTGTATTTAATTCCGATGCAACTTCTGTGTTTCATCGTCAATAAGAAGGTCCAAGGGAAACAGTAAACCTGAAGTGAAGCATCGGAATCTATAACTAGTGTCATAGGAATGGTTCAAAACATAGACAGTAAGAAGAGTCAGTCTTCTTGTACTTGAGTCGGCATTGTGCCTTTTGTATTTAATCCCGATGCAATTTCTGTGTTTCATCGTCAATAAGAAGATCAAAGGGATACAGTAAACCTGAAGTGAAGCATCGGAATCTATAACTAGTGCCATTGGAATGGTTCAAATCATAGACAGTAAGGAGAGTCAGTCTTCTTGTACTTGTGTCGGCATTGTGCCTTTTGTATTTCATTCCGATGCAATTTCTTTGATTCATCGTCAATACGAAGGTCCAAGGGATACAGTAAACCTGAAGTGAAGTATCAGAATCTATAACTAGTGTCACAGGAATGGTTCAAAACATAGGCAGTAAGAAGAGTCAGTCTTCATGTACTTAAGTCGCCATTGTGCCTTTTGTATTTAATTGAGATGCAATTTCTGTGTTTCATCGTCAACAAGAAAGTCAGAGGGATACAGTAAAACTGAAGTGAAGCATCGGGATCAATAACTAGTGTCATAGGAATGGTTAAAAACATAGACAGTAAGAAGAGTAAGTCTTCTTGTACCTGAGTCGGCATTGTGCATTTTGTATTTAATTCCGATGCAATTTCTGTGTTTCATAGTCAATAAGAAGGTCAGAGGGATACAGTAAACCTGAAGTGAAGCATCGGAATCAATAACTAGTGTCATAGGAATGGTTAAAAACATAGACAGTAAGAAGAGTAAGTCTTCTTGTACCTGAGTCGGCATTGTGCATTTTGTATTTAATTCCGATGCAACTTCTGTGTTTCATCGTCAATAAGAAGGTCCAAGGGAAACAGTAAACCTGAAGTGAAGCATCGGAATCTATAACTAGTGTCATAGGAATGGTTCAAAACATAGACAGTAAGAAGAGTCAGTCTTCTTGTACTTGAGTCGGCATTGTGCCTTTTGTATTTAATTCCGATGCAATTTCTGTGTTTCATCGTCAAAAAGAAGGTCAGAGGGATACAGTGAACCTGAAGTGAAGCACAGGAATTTATAACTAGTGTCACAGGAATGGGTCAAAACATAGTCAGTACTTAAGTCGGCATTGTGCCTTTTGTATTTCATTCCGATGCAATTTCTTTGATTCATCGTCAATAAGAAGGTCCAAGGGATACAGTAAACCTGAAGTGAAGTATCAGAATCTATAACTAGTGTCACAGGAATGGTTCAAAGCATAGTCAGTAAGAACAGTCAGTCTTCTTGTCCTTAAGTCGGCATTGTGCCTTTTGTATTTAGTTCCGATGCAATTTCTGTGTTTCATCGTCAATAAGAAGGTCCAAGGGATACAGTAAACCTGGAGTGAAGCATCGGAATCTATAACTAGTGTCACAGGAGTGGTTCAAAACATAGTCAGTAAGAAGAGTCGGTCATCATGTACTTAAGTCGGCATTGTGTCTTTTGTATTTAATCCCGATGCAATTTCTGTGTTTCATCGTCAATAAGAAGATCAAAGGGATACAGTAAACCTGAAGTGAAGTATCAGAATCTATAACTAGTGCCACAGGAATGGTTCAAAACATAGGCAGTAAGAAGAGTCAGTCTTCATGTACTTAAGTCGCCATTGTGCCTTTTGTATTTAATTGAGATGCAATTTGTGTGTTTCATCGTCAATAAGAAGGTCCAAGGGGAACAGTAAACCTGAAGTGAAGCATCGGAATCTATAACTAGTGTCATAGGAATGGTTCAAAACGTAGACAGTAAGAAGAGTCAGTCTTCTTGTACTTGAGTCGGCATTGTGCCTTTTGTATTTAATTCCGATGCAATTTCTGTGTTTCATCGTCAATAAGACGGTCAGAGGGATACAGTGAACCTGAAGTGAAGCACAGGAATTTATAACTAGTGTCACAGGAATGGGTCAAAACATAGTCAGTACTTAAGTCGGCATTGTGCCTTTTGTATTTCATTCCGATGCAATTTCTTTGATTCATCGTCAATAAGAAGGTCCAAGGGATACAGTAAACCTGAAGTGAAGTATCAGAATCTATAACTAGTGTCACAGGAATGGTTCAAAACATAGTCAGTAAGAAGAGTCAGTCTTTATGTACTTAAGTCGCCATTGTGCCTTTTGTATTTATTTAGGATGCACTTTCTGTTTTTCATCGTCAACAAGAAGGTCCAAGGGATACAGTAAAACTGAAGTGAAGCATCGCAATCAATAACTAGTGTCATAGGAATGGTTAAAAACATAGACAGTAAGAAGAGTAAATCTTCTTGTACCTGAGTCGGCATTGTGCATTTTGTATTTAATTCCGATGCAACTTCTGTGTTTCATCGTCAATAAGAAGGTCCAAGGGAAACAGTAAACTTGAAATGAAGCATCGGAATCTATAACTAGTGTCATAGGAATGGTTCAAAACATAGACAGAAAGAAGAGTCAGTCTTCTTGTACTTGAGTCGGCATTGTGCCTTTCGTATTTAATTCCGATGCAATTTCTGTGTTTAATCGTCAATAAGAAGGTCAGAGGGGTACAGTAAACCTGAAGTGAAGCATCGGAATCTATAACTAGTATCACAGGAATGGTTCAAAGCAAAGTCAGTAAGAAGAGTCGGTATTCATGTACTTATGTCGGCATTGTGCCTTTTGTATTTAATTCCGGTGCAATTTCTGTGTTTCATCGTCAATAAGAAGGTCCAAGGGATACAGTAAACCTGAAATGAAGCATCGGAATCTATAACTAGTGTCACAGGAATGGTTCAAAACATAGACAGAAAGAAGAGTCAGTCTTCTTGTACTTGAGTCGGCATTGTGCCTTTTGTATTTAATTCCGATGCAATTTCTGTGTTTCATCGTCAATAAGAAGGTCAGAGGGATACAGTGAACCTGAAGTGAAGCACAGGAATTTATAACTAGTGTCACAGGAATGGGTCAAATCATAGTCAGTACTTAAGTCGGCATTGTGCCTTTTGTATTTCACTCCGATGCAATTTCTTTGATTCATCGTCAATAAGAAGGTCCAAGGGATACAGTAAACCTGAAGTGAAGTATCAGAATCTATAACTAGTGTCACAGGAATGGTTCAAAACATAGTCAGTAAGAAGAGTCAGTCTTTATGTACTTAAGTCGCCATTGTGCCTTTTGTATTTAATTCCGATGCAATTTCTGTGTTTCATGGTCAACAAGAAGGTCCAAGGGATACAGTAAAACTGAAGTGAAGCATCGCAATCTATAACTAGTGTCATAGGAAAGGTTAAAAACATAGCCAGTAAGAAGAGTAAGTCTTCTTGTACCTGAGTCGGCATTGTGCATTTTGTATTTAATTCCGATGCAACTTCTGTGTTTCATCGTCAATAAGAAGGTCCAAGGGAAACAGTAAACCTGAAGTGAAGCATCGGAATCTATAACTAGTGTCATAGGAATGGTTCAAAACATAGACAGTAAGAAGAGTAAGTCTTCTTGTACTTGAGTCGGCATTGTGCCTTTTGTATTTAATTCCGATGCAATTTCTGTGTTTCATCGTCAATAAGAAGGTCAGAGGGGTACAGTAAACCTGAAGTGAAGCATCGAAATCTATAACTAGTATCACGGGAATGGTTCAAAGCAAAGTCAGTAAGAAGAGTCGGTCTTCATGTACTTATGTCGGCATTTCGCCTTTTGTATTTAATTCCGGTGCAATTTCTGTGTTTCATCGTCAATAAGAAGGTCCAAGGGATACAGTAAACCTAAAATGAAGCATCGGAATCTATAACTAGTGTCATAGGAATGGTTCAAAACATAGACAGTAAGAAGAGTAAGTCTTCTTGTACTTGAGTCGGCATTGTGCCTTTTGTATTTAATTCCGATGCAATTTCTGTGTTTCATCGTCAATAAGAAGGTCAGAGGGATACAGTAAACCTGAAGTGAAGCACAGGAATTTATAACTAGTGTCACAGGAATGGGTGAAATTATAGTCAGTACTTAAGTCGGCATTGTGCCCTTTGTATTTCATTCCGATGCAATTTCTTTGTTTCATCGTCAATACGAAGGTCCAAGGGATACAGTAAACCTGAAGTGAAGTATCAGAATCTATAACTAGTGTCACAGGAATGGTTCAAAACATAGTCAGTAAGAAGAGTCAGTCTTCATGTACTTAAGTCGCCATTGTGCCTTTTGTATTTAATTGAGATGCAATTTCTGTGTTTCATCGTCAACAAGAAGGTCAGAGGGATACAGTAAAACTGAAGTGAAGCATCGGGATCAATAACTAGTGTCATAGGAATGGTTAAAATCATAGACAGTAAGAAGAGTAAGTCTTCTTGTACCTGAGTCGGCATTGTGCATTTTGTATTTAATTCCGATGCAATTTCTGTGTTTCATCGTCAATAAGAAGGTCAGAGGGATACAGTAAACCTGAAGTGAAGCACAGGAATTTATAACTAGTGTCACAGGAATGGGTGAAATTATAGTCAGTACTTAAGTCGGCATTGTGCCCTTTGTATTTCATTCCGATGCAATTTCTTTGTTTCATCGTCAATACGAAGGTCCAAGGGATACAGTAAACCTGAAGTGAAGTATCAGAATCTATAACTAGTGTCACAGGAATGGTTCAAAACATAGTCAGTAAGAAGAGTCAGTCTTTATGTACTTAAGTCGCCATTGTGCTTTTTGTATTTAATTCCGATGCAATTTCTGTGTTTCATCGTCAACAAGAAGGTCCAAGGGATACAGTCAAACTGAAGTGAAGCATCGCAATCAATAACTAGTCCCATAGGAATGGTTAAAAACATAGACAGTAAGAAGAGTAAGTCTTCTTGTACCTGAGTCGGCATTGTGCATTTTGTATTTAATTCCGATGCAACTTCTGTGTTTCATCGTCAATAAGAAGGTCCAAGGGAAACAGTAAACCTGAAGTGAAGCATCGGAATCTATAACTAGTGTCATAGGAATGGTTCAAAACATAGACAGTAAGAAGAGTCAGTCTTCGTGTACTTGAGTCGGCATTGTGCTATTTGTATTTAATTCCGATGCAATTTCTGTGTTTCATCGTCAATAGGAAGGTCAGAGGGATACAGTAAACCTGAAGTGAAGCACAGGAATTTATAACTTGTGGCACAGAATGGGTCAAAACATAGTCAGTACTTAAGTCGGCATTGTGCCTTTTGTATTTAATTCCGATGCAACTTCTGTGTTTCATCGTCAATAAGAAGGTCCAAGGGAAACAGTAAACCTGAAGTGAAGCATCGGAATCTATAACTAGTGTCATAGGAATGGTTCAAAACATAGACAGTAAGAAGAGTCAGTCTTCTTGTACTTGAGTCGGCATTCTGCCTTTTGTATTTAATTCAGATGCAATTTCTGTGTTTCATCGTCAATAAGAAGGTCAGAGGGGTACAGTAAACCTGAAGTGAAGCATCGGAATCTATAACTAGTATCACAGGAATGGTTCAAAGCAAAGTCGGTAAGAAGAGTCGGTCTTCATGTACTTATGTCGGCATTGTGCCTTTTGTATTTAATTCCGGTGCAATTTCTGTGTTTCAACGTCAATAAGAAAGTCAGAGGGATACAGTAAACCTGAAGTGAAGCATCGGAATCTATAACTAGTGTCACAGGAATTTTTCAAAGCATGGTCAGTAAGAACAGTCAGTCTTCTTGTCCTTAAGTCGGCATTGTGCCTTTTGTATTTAATTCCGATGCAATTTCTGTGTTTTATCGTCAATAAGAAGGTCCAAGGGATACAGTAAACCTGAAGTGAAGTCTCAGAATCTATAACTAGTGTCACAGGAATGGTTCAAAACATAGTCAGTAAGAAGAGTCAGTCTTCATGTACTTAAGTCGGCTTTGTGCCTTTTGTATTTAATTCCGGTGCAATTTCTGTGTTTCATCGTCAACAAGAAGGTCAGAGGGATACAGTAAAACTGAAGTGAAGCATCGGGATCAATAACTAGTGTCATAGGAATGGTTAAAAACATAGACAGTAAGAAGAGTAAGTCTTCTTGTACCTCAGTCGGCATTGTGCATTTTGTATTTAATTCCGATGCAATTAATGTGTTTCATCGTCAATAAGAAGGTCAGAGGGATACAGTAAACCTGAAGTGAAGCACAGGAATTTATAACTAGTGTCACAGGAATGGGTCAAATTATAGTCAGTACTTAAGTCGGCATTGTGCCCTTTGTATTTCATTCCGATGCAATTTCTTTGTTTCATCGTCAATACGAAGGTCCAAGGGATACAGTAAACCTGAAGTGAAGCATCGGAATCTATAACTAGTGTCATAGGAATGGTTCAAAACATAGACAGTAAGAAGAGTCAGTCTTCTTGTACTTGAGTCGGCATTGTGCCTTTTGTATTTAATTCCGATGCAATTTCTGTGTTTCATCGTCAATGGGAAGGTCAGAGGGATACAGTAAACCTGAAGTAAAGCACAGGAATTTATAACTTGTGTCACAGGAATGGGTCAAAACATAGTCAGTACTTAAGTCGGCATTGTGCCTTTTGTATTTCATTCCGATGCAATTTCTTTGTTTCATCGTCAATAAGAAGGTCCAAGGGATACAGTAAACCTGAAGTGAAGTATCAGAATCTATAACTAGTGTCACAGGAATGGATCAAAACATAGTCAGTAAGAAGAGTCAGTCTTCATGTACTTAAGTCGCCATTGTGCCTTTTGTATTTGATTCCGATGCAATTTCTGTGTTTCATCGTCAAAAAGAAGGTCAGAGGGATACAGTAAAACTGAAGTGAAGCATCGGAATCAATAACTAGTGTCATAGGAATGGTTAAGAACATAGACAGTAAGAAGAGTAAGTCTTCTTGTACCTGAGTCGGCATTGTGCATTTTGTATTTAATTCCGATGCAACTTCTGTGTTTCATCGTGAATAAGAAGGTCCAAGGGAAACAGTAAACCTGAAGTGAAGCATCGGAATGTATAACTAGTGTCATAGGAATGGTTCAAAACATAGACAGTAAGAAGAGTCAGTCTTCTTGTACTTGAGTCGGCACTGTGCCTTTTGTATTTAATTCCGATGCAATTTCTGTGTTTCATCGTCAATAAGAAGGTCAGAGGGGTACAGTAAACCTGAAGTGAAGCATCGGAATCTATAACTAGTATCACAGGAATGGTTCAAAGCAAAGTCAGTAAGAAGAGTCGGTCTTCATGTACCTATGTCGGCATTGTGCCTTTTGTATTTAATTCCGGTGCAATTTCTGTGTTTCATCGTCAATAAGAAGGTCCAAGGGATACAGTAAACCTGAAGTGAAGCATCGGAATCTATAACTAGTGTCATAGGAATGGTTCGAAACATAGACAGTAAGAAGAGTCAGTCTCCTTGTACTTGAGTCGGCATTGTGCCTTTTGTATTTAAATCCGATGCAATTTCTGTGTTTCATCGTCAATAAGAAGGTCAGAGGGATACAGTGAACCTGAAGTGAAGCACAGGAATTTATAACTAGTGTCACAGGAATGGGTCAAAACATAGTCAGTACTTAAGTCGGCATTGTGCCTTTTGTATTTCATTCCGATGCAATTTCTTTGTTTCATCGTCAATACGAAGGTCCAAGGGATACAGTAAACCTGAAGTGAAGCATCGGAATCTATAACTAGTGTCATAGGAATGGTTCAAAACATAGACAGTAAGAAGAGTCAGTCTTCTTGTACTTGAGTCGGCATTGTGCCTTTTGTATTTAATTCCGATGCAATTTCTGTGTTTCATCGTCAATGGGAAGGTCAGAGGGATACAGTAAACCTGAAGTAAAGCACAGGAATTTATAACTTGTGTCACAGGAATGGGTCAAAACATAGTCAGTACTTAAGTCGGCATTGTGCCTTTTGTATTTCATTCCGATGCAATTTCTTTGTTTCATCGTCAATAAGAAGGTCCAAGGGATACAGTAAACCTGAAGTGAAGTATCAGAATCTATAACTAGTGTCACAGGAATGGATCAAAACATAGTCAGTAAGAAGAGTCAGTCTTCATGTACTTAAGTCGCCATTGTGCCTTTTGTATTTGATTCCGATGCAATTTCTGTGTTTCATCGTCAAAAAGAAGGTCAGAGGGATACAGTAAAACTGAAGTGAAGCATCGGAATCAATAACTAGTGTCATAGGAATGGTTAAGAACATAGACAGTAAGAAGAGTAAGTCTTCTTGTACCTGAGTCGGCATTGTGCATTTTGTATTTAATTCCGATGCAACTTCTGTGTTTCATCGTGAATAAGAAGGTCCAAGGGAAACAGTAAACCTGAAGTGAAGCATCGGAATGTATAACTAGTGTCATAGGAATGGTTCAAAACATAGACAGTAAGAAGAGTCAGTCTTCTTGTACTTGAGTCGGCACTGTGCCTTTTGTATTTAATTCCGATGCAATTTCTGTGTTTCATCGTCAATAAGAAGGTCAGAGGGGTACAGTAAACCTGAAGTGAAGCATCGGAATCTATAACTAGTATCACAGGAATGGTTCAAAGCAAAGTCAGTAAGAAGAGTCGGTCTTCATGTACCTATGTCGGCATTGTGCCTTTTGTATTTAATTCCGGTGCAATTTCTGTGTTTCATCGTCAATAAGAAGGTCCAAGGGATACAGTAAACCTGAAGTGAAGCATCGGAATCTATAACTAGTGTCATAGGAATGGTTCGAAACATAGACAGTAAGAAGAGTCAGTCTCCTTGTACTTGAGTCGGCATTGTGCCTTTTGTATTTAAATCCGATGCAATTTCTGTGTTTCATCGTCAATAAGAAGGTCAGAGGGATACAGTGAACCTGAAGTGAAGCACAGGAATTTATAACTAGTGTCACAGGAATGGGTCAAAACATAGTCAGTACTTAAGTCGGCATTGTGCCTTTTGTATTTCATTCCGATGCAATTTCTTTGATTCATCGTCAATAAGAAGGTCCAAGGGATACAGTAAACCTGAAGTGAAGTATCAGAATCTATAACTAGTGTCACAGGAATGGTTCAAAACATAGTCAGTAAGAAGAGTCAGTCTTCATGTACTTAAGTCGCCATTGTGCCTTTTGTATTTAATTGAGATGCAATTTCTGTGTTTCATCGTCAACAAGAAGGTCAGAGGGATACAGTAAAACTGAAGTGAAGCATCGGGATCAATAACTAGTGTCATAGGAATGGTTAAAAACATAGACAGTAAGAAGGGTAAGTCTTCTTGTACCTGAGTCGGCATTGTGCATTTTGTATTTAATTCCGATGCAACTTCTGTGTTTCATCGTGAATAAGAAGGTCCAAGGGAAACAGTAAACCTGAAGTGAAGCATCGGAATCTATAACTAGTGTCATAGGAATGGTTCAAAACATAGACAGTAAGAAGAGTCAGTCTTCTTGTACTTGAGTCGACATTGTGCCCTTTGTATTTAATTCCGATGCAATTTCTTTGTTTCATCGTCAATAAGAAGGTCAGAGGGGTACAGTAAACCTGAAGTGAAGCATCGGAATCTATAACTAGTATCACAGGAATGGTTCAAAGCAAAGTCAGTAAGAAGAGTCGGTCTTCATGTACTTATGTCGGCATTGTGCCTTTTGTATTTAATTCCGTTGCAATTTCTGTGTTTCAACGTCAATAAGAAAGTCAGAGGGATACAGTAAACCTGAAGTGAAGCATCGGAATCTATAACTAGTGTCACAGGAATGGTTCAAAGCATGGTCAGTAAGAACAGTCAGTCTTCTTGTCCTTAAGTCGGCATTGTGCCTTTTGTATTAATTTCCGATGCAATTTCTGTGTTTCATCGTCAATAAGAAGGTCAGAGGGATACAGTAAACCTGAAGTGTAGCACAGGAATTTATAACTAGTGTCACAGGAATGGGTCAAATTATAGTCAGTACTTAAGTCGGCATTGTGCCCTTTGTATTTCATTCCGATGCAATTTCTGTGTTTCATCGTCAATAAGGTCCAAGGGATATAGTAAACCTGAAGTGAAGTATCAGAATCTATAACTAGTGTCACAGGAATGGTTCAAAACATAGTCAGTAAGAAGAGTCAGTCTTTATGTACTTAAGTTGCCATTGTGCCTTTTGCATTTAATTCCGATGCAATTTCTGTGTTTCATCGTCAACAAGAAGGTCCAA